>NC_142525.1:34780716-35088216 GCF_964205215.1 Stylophora pistillata
TGACAAGGAAGTAAATGCTTGCGATATTGGACTTGCTATGTTACAAGGAGACGCGGTAATGAATCTCAGTATTTTACGACTTGTGGTTGAAGTTTGTTCTCAAAATGATAATAAATTATGTGTTATGCAGGAATCGAAAAGGTAAAGTGAGGTCCTCCATTCGCGTCCACCTTGAAATTCAACTGCAACAGTTCGGCCCAGAGTCCAAATGCGTGCCTTGTGTAATGATGTTTCACCAGCTGTATGCCTTTATTATCTCCTTGATGTGCATGTTGAATGAAACTTTTTTTTCTCCTGTTTAGATTCAAGCAGTGAAACTCCTTCTGACTCCATCGGAAAATAATCCAGACCATCCTGTGAACTCTGCTAAAAGGTAAGAAATAGGCATAAGAAAAAAAACTTTGCGATCGAGTATTCTAGAACCACGCTAAAATATTTACCATTGCCAATCAGAATAAAGGAAAATATCACGAAGAGCCAATGATAACTCAAGCTAAACGCGCATAACCAGCGCGGGAAATCCCGCGTGAATAACCCGGACAGACCACATTTTGGTACACTATTGAAAGATTTAGTGATAAAAACGAGCGATAAAAAATATGAACGACGTTTCGAGCGCTCCACGGTCATTTTCAAGTTAGAGTTCACGAGTAAATTTCCGCATAGATACGATTTCTGAAACAATGCAATGAAGGTAAAAGCTAAGTATTTAGCTTACTTAGCTTTTACCTTCATTCCATTGTTTCAGAAATCGTATATGTGCGGAAATTTATTCGTGAACTCCACCTTGAAAATGACCGTGGAGAGGTCGAAAGGTCGTTCATACTTTTTCTCTAAATGTTTTAGTTAGAACTTATTACTATTGAAAGAGCATCGAAAAGCAGTCTTCTTTTGGCAAAAAAAAAAAAAAGAAGTCAGCTTTGTCGGAGAAGACATGCCTAACTAACCATGGATAATTCTAAAATTATCACCATTAATCAACGTAACCACTAGCGCCTTTGTTTGGAAGCCTTAGGGGCTGACCATTTAACTTTTGAGGGGGGGAGGGTGGGTGATTTTGAAAACAAATTTCCTGCAAGCGCCTTTTGGAAGAAAAAAATTGCATGCAGCCCAAATGTGACAGAAAAAATGTACCAAAAAATCGGAAAAAAATATTCTGCGCAGCAGATTGCTAGAAAAATTTCTTGATAACCAGAAATCACCCACCCCCCCTCAAAAGTTAATTGGTCGGCCCCTTTAGCATATCAACTCCGCCCACACTCCTTTAAATCGTGATGATGGCGGCTTACTACCTGACGCTATTTACACCTCGTCAGAAAAAAAAGGGCAGTTAATTAGTGAGCATATAAAAAGGACCTCGCGTCACAACGATTAGATCACTCCTGATGAAGGCACTAGACAGGAGTGTCGAAACTTTGGGTCTATGAACAATAACTTCTCGGTTACATTCATTAAATCTTTAAACAGAGTAGCATCAAACCATTTCTTATTGTCCACCTGGTTGCTTTTGTGAACTTCAATGTAACTTGTGTCTGATTGGTTCATAGTTGGGGCAAGTTTTTTTTTGTTTCACCAATCACAGGGCAAAGGAAGACAAACCCAGAATTACTTTTGACCCTCAACTGAAACTTATTCTCAGGTGAAACTATCTCTTCTCCTTACTGAAGATCCGTTTGTAACATTTCTTTTCTTTGTCACAATCTTCGTTCGTGTCAGGTATTACTGCGAGACAAGTGACGTACAAGGTACACTGGGTAAGATGCCTGGTTACAAAGTTCGCGAAACCCTGGTGCTCAAAGGACTTCATAGACATGGGACCGACGTGGTCAGTTAATCCATCCCTTGCGCATGTCTAAATGTCTACGGTTAATGACTTGAGCCCGGGATTATCTGTTCATTGAAAAGTTACTAGTCGCAAAAAAAAGTTTTGTGCTGCGTCGATAGGCAGACTCTTGGTTCGAAACGCTAGTAACCAATTTTGGACACCGGCGTGCGATTTCGGACGCTGCTGTTCTATTTTGGACTCTGGAGCCTGATTTCGGACACAAGTGTCCGCTTTTGGACACTAGTGTCCGATTTCGGACTTTAGTTTCCGAGTTTGGACACAAGTGTCCGATTTCGGACACTATTGTTCGATTGTGGACACAAGTATCCTATTTTTCAGACACTAGTGCCCGATTTTAAAAGACTTGCTAAATTTTCCATAACAAAGAGTTATCAGTCATGAATTATTAATCAAACGTTCCTGGTGTGGCAGTATCTAGTGTCATTTTCTCTTTTTTTTTTTTTTTTTTTTTTCAAGAACGTTAAGCCTTAAGATATTTGAAACCCGAATTAGCCTAGAATTAAATTCCTCTTAACATGCGTAAACAACCTGACAAAAATGTCCGGCCCTACTTGGAGTTGACTGGCCAAAACCTATCTTCGACCAGACATTGTCCGTCTACCAGCCGTTATTTCGAACCTTGTTATGGTATCGAAATCCCCTCTACTTGTGTGGCACAAAAGGTAGACCTAGAAACTCAATTTTCTCACTTGTTAACAAATGGTAAACACCACGGCGTACACTATTGAGTTATGGATGCACGCGGGGGTTGATAAGAACGAAAGAAGCATAAGAGTCGCACGAGGCGATAGCCGAGAGCGACTCTAGCTTCCTGAGTGCTTAGCAAACCTCCCGCGTGCATCCATAACTCAATAGTGTACGCTGTGGCGTTTACCATTTGTTTTATAACGTAACATTGATACATTGTAGCGAGAGTTTCCTTTTATTTGACAAATCTTACATGACCAGAAAAAACAAGCAAGCGCGGAAAAATAGTCTTTGCATTTGCTCTCGTCAACAGCATACACCCATGGGCAAATGGGGGGCGCTGAATTGACCAATCAGAGCGCGCGCTTTACTTTGGTTATGTTATAATACAGGATGGTTGTCGGAAGGCACTACTGAACATTCCTTATTCCATGCGCCTGTTGTACGTTCATAGCTACTGCAGCCTGGTCTGGAACCAGATGGCATCTTTGAGGATTCAGCGTTACGGACGGACAGCGGCTGTACAAGGGGACTTCGTCGTAGATAAGTCTGTAGATGAAGTTGAATTTAAAAATTCGGCGACCGCTGACAGTTACGATAGCGGTAGCGCTGGGAATTCTTGCGAAGATGACACCAGTGGTGTAAGGAGGGATTGCGTTAGATATGTTTCTGATCAGGATGAAGGAAAGCATAGCCTCAAAGATGTAGTTTTGCCGCTTCCTGGTTACAACATTCAGTATCCAACAAATGATGTGGGAGATGAGTGAGTATGAAATGGAAATTTTATTATTCGTTTGTAAAGCGGCAGTTGTACTGCGTGAGCTGATGTTTCGAGGGTTGAACTTTGACGATTGTGGGACGATAATGAGAAGCAATTTTGTTGCGTTACAAACACGGCGTTTGGAAAAGAGAATGACGAGACAATGATTTCTTATTGATCTAGATTAGGTGAGTTTATGTTAAGATGGTAAAAAAAAAATTCTTCACAGTGTCCCTTTCGATAAAGATAATTGCACGGTGTCAAGAGTTAAGTTAATGTTCTTTTTTTCCTTTTTTTAGGTATAAAAAGAGGCTGGAAACAGACGGGTTGACTGCAAAAAGTTTTAGGTTAGTGTTATTTCCAGTATTTGACAATTGGTTTAATTTAAACCCATGAACAGAATGTCATTTCTCACCACAGTGTACTCAGTTTTTTCTTCCGCACTGTTTATTTCAGGCTGCGGAGTCTGGGTATGAATTTGCCTGGTGCCTACAGAAAGCTTGTGGCGTTCCCTTGGGATTTGTCATATAAATATGTTAGAGAAGCGCATGCACGAACAGTCGATAGTTACGCTGCTGGGAGTGATTACTATACGGTAACAAGAGAATCTAGTTGTGTAGACAGTGACAGTGACGCGAAAAGACCGCGACTTGCATCAAGCGGTAACTGTTACGAAGACAGTACAAAAGATTTCAGACCAACAGAACTTAACGAGGTCTGTCGACGATCAGAGAGTTGCTGTAGTAACCTTGAGATCTCGTTTAGTTTGGAACCTTCGTGTTACGCGACGTCATGTATTAGAGAACTCATGAAGAATTGAAAGAAATGAAACAACGATTCTCACGAAAAGCTGTGAACACTTTGATTAGATTGTGAAGGTCACTGTGGACTGTCCAATCACAGTGAACACTTTGATCACTTTTGAACACTTACATTTTGACAGGCCAATTCTGAACTGACCAGTCACCATGAGTTCAAAACACTTAAGATAAGAAGCTAACCTCAAAACCACAAATTATTGTTTACTGTTTACAGTTCACTTTTCTGTCTCGATAGATTTGTTTTTTCCTTGAAACACAAGAGCATCTTATGAATGTGGTGGTAACGGTCTTTGTGTCTTACACTTCTCTTAGCGAAGACTTTTTGTGCGGACATTGTTTGTTTGTTTGTTTGTTTATTATACCCCTTGCAGAAAATCTGAATTACAGGTATAGTCAGAAAATTGTATACATGGAAGTAAGCTTACAAAATGAAATAATAAATAATGGATTTTTATACATTTTGATTGAAATATGTGGCAAACTTGTTCGTTATAAACTTTCCAAAACGGTCAGTTTTTGTGCTTTTCACATAACTAGTAGAAGAAAACCTGAGATTGTACTTGTTACTTGGTTGAGCGAGGCGGCTTTTGACAATATTGAAAACAGGGTTCGAGGGTGTCAGGGTACGTAGATAAGCTTCTTACAAGCTTCTTCGCGCCTATCCGCAAGCGTGGCGATCCGAGATGCAGCTAGCGCATCTGCATATGCAAGGTTCGGAAGAACAATGGCAAGTACGCGTTTCTGGAGCTCTTCTAGGGTCTGCAACGAGTACTGTGGAAGATTGGCGAATGTAGGTGTCGCTTATTCCAGAAGAAGCCTAATGAGTGTGAAATACACCCCGACAATGTCAGCTTGGGACACTCCACAGCGCTTAAGCGTTCTGATGGCATATAGCTTGCAGTTGGCCTTCTTAACTATATAGTCCGTGTGCTCCCCCCATGTCAAGTCGCTTGCTAAATCAACCCCGAGAAATTTCAACGACTTGACGCACTCAATTGCAGATCCGCCGGTTACCAGGGGAGGGCAGACGACGTTATTATAGTGAAGAAAGTCTAGCGCCATAGATTTACACTTCTTGGGGTTAAGAGACATATTATCTGAGGCAAATGCCTGAATGGAATTTACAATGTAGTCCATGACTGACGGCGGGTTCCGAAGAACAACCCCCATCACTGTGAGGTCGTCCACGTATTTGGCTCTAGGACCCAGTCTTTGACTAGCTCATTGACCATAATGGCGAACAGAAGTGGACTCAATTTCGTCCCTTGAGGAATTCCCCCATTAAGGTGTAAACAAGGAGACGATGAATCAGATATCCTTACACATTGCGATCTCTCAAGTATAAAGGCAGCTAGCCATCTAACTAAACAGGAGTGTAACTTAAGGGATTTAAGCTGCATTAACAGAATGATATGATCTATCAGATCAAAGCCTTTTCGGAAGTCCGCAAAGAAGAACCTAACCCAGCAGTTCCTACTGTCCAGCGCCTCAAGGGCGAGGTGAAGAAGGTAGCGAATTGCATGGGATGTTGACTTGCCAGCAACTGCAAACTGTTTCGGGTCCAGTTCGCACGTCACATCCAGAAGGATTCTTGCTAAGGTAAACCCTTCCATAAGCTTCGCCATCTGAGAGGTAAGCGACACGGGCCCAATGTCGTCTTCTATGGTCTTAGCAGGGATTTGTTTCGGCAGGGGCCGGCCTCACAATAGCACGCTTGAGCAGGGAAGCGAGATAACCTTCACGAAGAGAGGCGTTGTACAGATCCGCGAGAACTGGGGCGAGCTCAGGAGCAAACATCTTTAAGACCACGTTGAGTATTTCATCAGGGCCGGTGGACTTCCTGGACTGCACTGCTCTTAAGGCATTAAGTGCCTCGTATTCCGTAGCCCACATCTCATCATGAATGTCAGTAACAGTGATTTCATCGACATCGCCTTGGGAGATAGGTGTGAATGACGCGGTCAGGCCCATGAAGAACTCATTTATTAACTGACACAAAGCGTCGGTTGAGTCGATGACTTCACCATCAACAAGTTGGCGATACCAGTCCTCCTCCGTGAGCGACATACCAGAAATGCCTTTTATGTCTTTCCACCAACGACCAGGCTTAGTACTTTTTAGGTTTTTCACCTTCGATTTATAGAACGACTTTTTGGCAGATTCAATAGCGTCTGCAACCTTTCTGCGCCACATTTTGAAAACTGCCGAGTCCTTGCCAAATTTACCAAAACATTGCTGTCGTTTGGCAATCCATGATTTTATTTTAGGAGAGATCCAAGGCTTGTCGGTGCTACAGCGGTGGGTCGTTTTTAAGGGGAGAAATCTATCAACAGCATTTGTCAAGGCACCCATAAATAACTTGAACTTTTCGTTGCAAGATGGAGTAGCGAACAGCTCATGCCAAGAGTAAGTTGTCATCCACTGACCAAATTCCCGTAAGCGACTCGGTTTAGTGTCACGCCTGGTTACAGACCACCCTGCTCCATTTTTATTGCCGGGTTCAGATGGTTGGACAAGGACACAAAAATGGTCACTGGCACCTAGTTTGGGAAGTTGGCGTGGATGAGAAAACAGCTTGGGCCGGTTTGTCATAAACCAATCAAGGATCCCCGAGTCACGTGTGAGGACCTTCACAACTTGGATCAAACCGCAAGCCCGCTTGAAAGCTGCAGGGGAAATCTTAATCGCGTTTGGGTTGAAATCTCTTGATACCGCCACTAAGCTGTCAGGATGATTCGTTAAATAAGAGTCCACTACCTGTTGGACGTGCTGCACGAAGGCTTTGTTGTCTCAGTTGTGTAGTAGCGTGGGGAGGATGATATATGACTCCAATAAGGGTAGAGGAAACTTCTATCGGCAGGCGGGTGGGCCTCAAATGGATCCAGGGAACCTCGAACAGTAGCCCAGTAGGCTCCATATATGTGAGTCTCTTGCATGGAATTGAGGAACGAACATATACTGCCACTCCCCCTCAGGGTGAACCACGATCCTTACGGAAGAGCACAAAACACTCGATACTAACAGCAGAGTCCGGGATCTCACTGTGCAGCCAGGTCTCGGTTATACAAGTGACACCAACTTCATTCAGGGACAAAACACATTCAAGTTCGTCAGTTTTGTTGGCCAAGCACCGTGTATTGCAGATCAAAGCGGCTGGAATATGCGGGCGAATTTTTGCTTCCGAAGGGATCCCTGTGGTGTCCGCCACAGGATTCCCGCAAGAGGTTGTTCGCTCGTGGTCATCGCGAAGAGCACGTTTTCGCCTTGATCGAAAGGGCTTTCTAATCCCGAGATCACCCAATCTTTTCCATAAGTCCGGGGAAAGCTTCTGTTTCTGGTGTGGTTTCCTCAGAGAATTGAGAAAGGCGCTGGAGTATGTAATTCGTCCCGAATCTAAATGGGTCGAATACAGTGAACCAACATGGCGGTCATCTTGACTTGTCGAGTGGACTCGAAGAGGGCCGTAGATCAGTAGGAAATTAACAAAGTAGTAAGCTACTTGAGACTTTAGAATAAAGGCTGATAGTTTCTAAAGAAACTGTTTGGCGCTGCGTCGTTGGGGGTAACCGTAACGGCGGCCAATTTACTATTTCAACTTTATTGATATATTCAAATTACTTGAGACTGTAGCCCCATTAGTACGTACTGAATCAAGTTTGGCCGCATGACTCTAGATAAGGAGGCTGAAATTGACCCAAATTTAAGAACAAACCCAACCTGAGATTAATAGCTATTAAGGGTGTTTCATGCATTTACATCGAGCTAAATTCACTTCGTAATGGCATGAAAATGTATTAAGTGACTTTTTTTGTCTGAATATGCCGGTTATGTAAACAGCAACTTAGAAGTAAAATGTGTGGAGCCTTTCTTATATTCTATACCGCATAACCAAGGAACATTGTTTTGAATGTTTCCAGTTGAAGACCGGCCGGCATACCAAGTGGAACAACATCCTCATACGTTTCATTCCCAATTGTAAAATAAGATGGCTATGTTAAAAGAGTGTGTTGTTGAAGCCCGCTTATGATCATTTTAATCTCCTCCTAAACATCCTTTTTTCTGTTTACATGTCAGGATCATGATCTTCACTGAGACGCAAAGCTAAGTACAATTTCGCAGAACTAACTTCTTTTAGAACATAGCTAGCAGAGCCGCACAATCAAATTCAATAGACGTAAGCGTGCTCAGAATCCCAATAGTGCACGCTGATAACGTCAGCAAATCGCTTCGCCAGAAATTGTTTATTTTCGCGCGAGCAGTCATTGTTAGCGTGGGGAAAAATAATATATTTCGCGACAATAATGGATACAAACATAAACTCGGCCCACTAGTCCCAAAACGAAGACAATTTCCCGACCTTTTCCCATAGGCTAGAGTTCTTACATGAGGCAGAGAAAGGAAGAACAACGGAAAAGGAGACGCGGCATCAGCGCAGTCACAATTCGCTTCACTTGATACAGTTGTCCATTTTTCGCGTCGGAATTGATGCACAATTCCACCGGCTACGTTCTAAAACAATTGGTTCATGCTTTCAGCTATGCACTATCGAGTTATGGAGCACGTGGGAAGTTTGGAGAGCACTCAAGAAGCTAGAGTTGCCCTCGGCTATTGCCTCGGGTAACTCTTACGCTTCTTTCTTGCTCTCCAAACTTCCCGCGTGCTCCATAACTCGATGGTGCACGCTAAAGCATGAACCAATTGTTAATTAGCGGAAAGAGGGATACTGTGGCATACAACAATCTTCACCCCTATTTACTCGGAACTATGAGTTTGTGGCCCTTTCCCTCATCTCATGATCAGTAAGGTTGCCTTTTTCCTCCTTTTGTTGTTGACTACTCACACTTTAAACACGTAAACCAATATTTAAAGGCAGTCGATATGAAGGCCAATAAACTGAAAGTGGCAAATCCAATATAGTTGAAGCTCAGAGAAAGTTTAGAGAAGCTGTAAGCACGTTTCGAAACTACTGAGAAATATTTGCGATGTTTTTAGAAATTTCTCCTCGGTACATCAAATTGTGGAAGTCAAACGCGGTGTAAAACTAGAACCATACACAGCAGACAAGTTCACTGAACGATTTTCTTTACCTTAAGTAAAACAATGTTATGATCAATCAGTAAGTGTTCCTGTTTATTCTCACTTATTTGATTCTGGAGCATTGCTCAGTACACAGAAAACCACTGTCTTAGGATATGTTATTGGTCTAATCGATATATCAAGCATATAAAAAAATTAAAATTGGGCATCTCATTGTTTTGGCTTCAGAATAGTCTTGGACTTGTCTGGGGAGTAATATTAAAACGACATTTTTTAAATTATTCCGCAAACCTTCGCAATAACTCGTAATTTTTCATCACTAACGCATCTACAAAAGATTGATCTGGTACGCGGGTTAGAAATTCACATAACGAAGACGATAAATCAGTACAAAGTTATTTTTCTCTCTTAAAGAGGGCTGAACCTAACTGATTCAGCGTCTACTGGTGGCATAAGTATATTTAAACGATGTAACTGTTCACCGTTAAAACATGCAGACATGAACAAGAAGTAAAAACAGAACAACTTGCATCGTTATTAGAATAGAGCCTCTATTCGCCAGGGATCCTGCGTTGATGCCGGGAGTGACTTCATTACACCTATCGCCCGTACAACAATAAAGGCACATCCAATCCTTACTTTCACTTTGCGTTCCAAAAATCTTAGTTTCATCAAAACACTCGTTCCGACATCCACCAAGCTGATGGAACCAACTCTCGTCTGAACAACCTTTCCGTATACGCGAATTGTCGTAAGTGGGTTTGTCACCGCTGCCCAGATCGACCATTGTGGCACATTCTTGACTGCAATGAGCCGTCGCCGGCGATTCTCCTTCACAATCCTCACCCTGACAAGATAGACACTGTTCACCAGACGCGGGTGCTTGATCCAGCGGGACTTTGCGAGCGAGTGCTGTTGTTTTGGCTGTTGCCGCTATAGATATGACAAGTACGAGTAAATTCATCTTTCAAATTGCTCGTTTGATGGTTGGAACGCTCAACTCAATGAACTTTGTTCTTACGCTGTTAGCGTAGCGGCAGTGGCGCACGTCGAGAGGCCATAGTCAGGCCAACTTAAAGAATTTTAACGCATCGTGGTATTGCTTCTGATGTCGTGGATGAATAAGTTATTTGCTCAGTATGACGTTAGAAAACTCCTTTCAGTCCAATATTCTTTGTGTCTCTAGAGCACTCTCAGATTTACCTTCCTCTGTGGTGACACATTTAAAAATACATTTTCTGAAGATAACCTCCACAGGCTATGTATCAGTTTCTAATTCTTTGTCTCGTCGAAAATGCGATTGCCAGATTGTAGTGGACATACAAGTACACATTACGTCACAAAAATGAGTGGTAAACCAGAATCAGGGCCAGCCCAACCTGCATTGTCGTCGTAGTAAGATTTCCATTCGTTTGCAATATTTACATTTCTGGCTGCAGTTAGTCGAAGTCGACTGTTGCAATCTCCGCCTTGGCAAGATATGTGCAGCTGACCAGATGCCGGGGGCCAATTTGGCACGATTTTGCGAGCGACTGCTGTCGCTATTATCATACAAGTGCATTCATCTCGTGATATAAAACCATATAATTGTTCGAGGCGTACATCCGATTCAATTATTCAACAAGTACAGTTATCTTTGAGTCAACCTTTTGACCCTTCAGAGGTGACTAGCATCTAATTTTTCCATACAGTTTCATGATTCCTGATTCACACAGTATACTAAAGTCATGAGGATAAAAGAAATGATCACCAACTAAAGAAGCTGTCAATATTTAAACAAGTTCTCCTTGTCAGCATCTTAGGAAATTTATAGAGAACAGGGTTTAAAGGTTTGATTAACGTAATGCCCGTCGAGAAACCACAGACAGGTCAATTTCAGAGCTCGATCGTACCGAAATGTTAGGTAAGAGCTATCTTTACAACATGGCCGATAAATTCGTGCGATGAAATTCAACATAGCGTAATCATTCTTCATAATCTTAAAGTGCATGCTGATGAAGTATGTGTACGCATTGAAGTGTGGCAAGTGGAATATTTAATGCAACGTAAAACTACTGGACTGGCACATTGGGAAGCACTCGTGCCCAGGGTCTCTCATCTTCTCTCATCCTCTCTCGCTCCTCGGGGCGGGAAGATGAAAGACTCTGGAAACGAGGTTGTGACTAAAAAATGAATGAAGGGGGTAAGTTTCTGCGTCGGTGGGGGTAACAAGGTAATTTGGTAATATCAACTAAGTTGAAATTGTAAATTGGCCACCGTAAAGAGTTAAACCTTTTTAACTCTTAGCTTTACGGTGGCCAATGTGACTAAAAAATCTATCAAAAAATATATATATATTTCTTAAAACACCATAAACCAAGAGAAAAGTTGACGAAACACTGACACCGCAATATATTTCATATCCATGCGTGATTTTCACATTTAACTGAATGCATCACGAGGCAATGCTATATACTTGTATTTATTATATGGACGGGAGTGTTTTACCGGACTCGTGGAATCAATACGACCACTACATCCGGGAACCTACATTCGTGGCTTACCGATTACATGTCGGCACGTAAACAATTTGTCCAAATATCAGGATATCAGTCCGAGCACAAAACCATCACACATGGAGTTCCCCAAGGCTCAATACTAGGGCCAAAATTATTTTCAATATTTGTAAACGATCTTCCAGAATCAATAACTAGTGGTGAATTATTTATGTTTGCCGATGATACCACTATTTTTACAATTGGAAACAACATCGACGATATCATCTTAACACTCCTGTCTGTACTAGACTAGCTGTACACCTGGTGTCAATCAAACAGATTAATCGCCAACGAATCCAAATCTGAAGCCCTGATAATTTCTAGCCAGAACTTTATTGGCCCCCTGCCACGCTTGGCCTTTGGTAATAGCTTTATTGAGTACAAAACATCATCTAAATGTCTTGGGGTGACAATTGACAGCAAGCTATCATGGCAGGAGTACATAAAGAACGTTTGTAAGTCATTCAGCAACAAAGTTGCAGTACTGAATCGGATAAAGTTTTTACCGATACCAACCTTAGAAAACATTTATTATAAAACTATTATCCCTAGCGTTTTGTATGGCATTGTAGTCTGGGGGTCTTGTTCTTCAACCTTGACGGATGATATTGATCGAATTCATTTAAGAGCTACTAGAATTATTTACAACCTACCCCATAGCATCCACAGTGATGACATCATGAACGCTCCACACTGGAACTCTATTGTTTCATTTTACATCAGGAGACTTTTAGTTATTACGTACAATATCTATCATGGAAATAGCATCGAGCCTCTAAATGACTTAATAGTGAAATCCGAGACTCCTTACGACCTAAGAAAATCCCTAAAAGTTAAGGTTCATAGACCAAGAACAGAAATGGGAAGATCTTCGTTTAAGCACAGAGCTGCACTATCCTGGAACCTCCTTCCCGAAAACATAAAGAACAGTTCAAACTTAACTTCCTTCAAGAGAAAACTCAGGGAAAATAAGAGAATTCTGAAATCTATCAGTTTTGCTAAAGCTTCCTGCAGCGTTTCCTACAAATCTGTTGACTTTAAATACTTTTAACATTTACTCCATATTGTTATTAATATTTATTTCCTTTAATTGTCATTATTTACATACCATTTTCGGTCTATTCACTAATTAGGTATTTATTAATTGATAGTTTAGTTGATGCAGGTCCACATCAGGACGTAGTGTCTTGCCTATCCCTCAACCTGCTTTATTAAATAAACTATGATGATGATGATGATGATGATGAACCAAGTGTCGTCTTTTTCGCATATAACACGATTGGTCCTGTCGAGCAAGACATCACCATTTCCGCCTTTCAAACTCGCTGAATGAACGACAGTGTTGTAGTAAAGCTAGCTTTTCAAAATTTACAACATATTTTTATTGTCCATATGATAAAAAAAAATTACACGTTAGTTCGGAGATATGAATTTTATCTTCGAGTGGCGAGGACAATATCTCACCCACTGCGCTCCGCTCGGGAGATATATCTTGCCACTCGAACACAAATTGATATCTTATCGCCACCGTGTAATATCATCTGAGAATAACGTCAAGTTACTGAGGATCTTTTAAGTCTACAGGGTCCTGGCTTTCTCTTGTTATTTTATCAATGTGTTGGTTTTGCCTTCTTTTATCCCAATACGATAGGATTTAAAAACTCGTGCCATACGTTTAGCCCATTGGACGCGCAAGGTAATGGATCATCATGAATCTATTGCCGTACAATCGCGGAAGTTTACCTTTCTTAATCGTTGTTATTATTATTATTATTTTTTTTTACAAGGTCGCGTAAAGTTTTATGACCGCGGCAAAATAACTTTGCCAAGAACAGATAAGTCAAATGAAACAAGTCGAACCACGAAAGATCGTTTTGTCCGACATGAATCGCGAAAAGGGTCGTTAATGTTCAAACTGACTTTAGTTCCTCTCCAATAACATTCACTAGTATCACGAAGGTAGAAAGCTAGAATGCACAAACTACCTTAAAATAGTGAAATGTTCAGCAGGCAACCGTGGACGATACTCCTACTCTTGTACGTTGGATCAGCTATGATCTGATCGGCCCAAAATAACGAATATGAAATATAGATATAGAGGCAAGACCGATACAACGTAGATAGGTAAATCTTAAGACGGAGCACTAAATTTCGGCTGGCCAAAAAAAATTAAAAATTTAAAAAAGCTTCCCTGGCCTTGCGTATCGAGTCTCTCTTGGAAAACACTTTTTCGATGGCGATTAGCTCCATGTCGTGAGCAGAGGGGTTAGGAGAGGAAATGAAGTGTTATGCCGCTGTAGTAGGTTTAGATTTAGAGTTAGGTTTATCAATGGTACGGCGGTGTTCATTAAAACGGTCTTTTAAACGTCGTTTAGTCTCTCCTATGTATTGTAAGTTACAGCGGTTACACTGAATTAAGTAGATAAGGCTTTTAGTGTCACAGGTCAAGTGAGATTTAATGGGACGTGTTCGCCGGTAGAAAAAAGGTATAAAGGCTGATAGTTTCGAAAGAAACTGTTTGGGGCTGCGTCGGTGGGAGTAACGAAATAATTTGGATATATCAACAAAGTTGAAATGGTAAATTGGCCACCGTAATGATTACAAAAGCTGACGTTTCGAGCGTTAGCCCTTCGTCGGAGCGAATGAAAGAAAAAAGAAAAAAGGTATAGTTAGTAAGACCGTCAGAGATGTATGGGCAAGTAGCACAGTTTCTACCACAACGGAAAGAGCCGTGGGGGAGTTGAGGATGGGAAGTGGTAGAATTAGAGGGGAGTTTGGCTGTTACTAATGTGTCGCGAAGGTTGGGGGAGCGTCTGAAGGCGACAACTGGCAGCTGAGGAAAAGCTTTTCTGCAGCGGTTAGAAGACTGCAGTAGATGCCAGTGTTTTTTGATGATGTTGGAGATGTGAGGAAGCGACGGATTAAAAGTAGTTATAAATGGAATACATTTCAAGAGGCAACACTATTTATCCAGATGGCCTTAACGCTCGCGAAGAAATGTATTAGTTTCTAGTTATTTATCCATTTACCTTACTTCATTTCTATTTTTGCTCACTATTTCTATTTTTATTGTTATCTCATTGTCAATCAAATTAGTTTTACATATTTCCGCTGTTACATCATACAGCTATCTATGAAGCATCACCCCAATTCTCTGTTAATTCCCACTGCACCTGAAGAAGGCTGGTTTGGCCAGCCGAAATATAGTGCTCCGTCTTAAAATCTACTTATCTACGTTGTATCGGTCTTGCCTCTATATTTATATTTCTTAAAATAGTGGTAACTTCGCATGCCACGCGGCATTTTTATGCTTACAGTTAAGCCAGAATAAGTTTTCCTTTTTTAAAAAAAAAAAACAGTGAAGTTCAAGTTGTGTACCGATTCCACGCTTCTTTTTATAGAATGAAAATAGAACTAAAGGTTTGAACGAACACATCAACTCCGTCAAACATCAGCTGATCGCAAATCCTACTTATGTAATTCAAGAAGTCACGCAACATTATCATATATGGCAACTTAACCGTGCTAGCTATCGAATGTTCTACCCCGTCACTCGTGACCGATCATGTGTTCCGCTAAATAACCTTCGAAACGTCAGAGGTAGTATGACTATTTTTTTCTATGATTCATTAGGTAAGGTATGATTATACATGAATACTGAGAGGTCAAAATTCTTCATCCCAGTTTGGTAAAGCTGAAAAAGAGAAAAAAGTAGAGGGCAAACCGGCTATTCATCACGCGGCGATAAATTAACCCAGCCACTTCTGAATAAACAAGATGTTTTCCCATCATATTCAAGGCAGATTGACCGACTGAGTAATCCAAAGAGTAATCCGTTGGATTAATTTTAAGTTAAATTTGAATTCTCCAGAGAGAAGAAACAATGAGAAAAGTTATCGGTGAATTAGTGCGAAATCAAATGCATTCAAAAACGAAATAAAATCATAGTATGAAACTCCAGTTTCATAGTTCGAAGGGCTTTTAGAGGAATAAATAGTTCAACAGCATCTCTCTGAGGATACACGCTTCTTTGGCGATTCAAGCTGAAAGGGGTCAGATCATTTTTTCTTCTAATAATTTAATATTGACATTAAAATTCATTTTCCGTATGCTACAAACCCAATTTTTCTATTTACGAGGGAGAAATGAAGCGTAAACATAGGTCGAAAAAGTTTGCCGACTTTTTTGGTCTTCATTTGGGTTGTAGTATCATTGATCTGAGACGGAAGTCGATCGTACTAATTTTATTAAACCGGAAATGATCCAATACAAAACGTCCCTCACCTGACCAGGAGTTCCCTGTAATTAGAATACATAAATAATCACTGCGAAACCAATCCTCAACTAAACATCAGAACAAACTTTTTCAAGAAAGATGGCCAACGGTCTTGGACAGCGATCAGTCCTATTAAATGTTCTTGTCGTCCATGGAGTGCTTCTTTGGTTCAGCCTCCACACGGT
Source organism: Stylophora pistillata (assembly GCF_964205215.1). NCBI lineage: Eukaryota > Metazoa > Cnidaria > Anthozoa > Scleractinia > Pocilloporidae > Stylophora > Stylophora pistillata. The sequence goes on from NC_142525.1 coordinate 34,796,866, forward strand.
CAGTTATCGCGTTATCCCGTGCCAACCGCGTGACGGATCGACAGGTGGCATTATCTCCGTGATTCTTCGTGTTAGACGCTTCGTGAACGAGTCCGTGAACTTTCGTCGTGACCCTCCACGACCGCTATCGAAGCCGTTTTATCACACAATACCCAGTGATGGAAAAGTACATCACTTTAACAGTAACCTAAAAGTAACGTTTCTCGGGAAGGATGTTTGCGTCTCGACGATAAAAAAAACGGTAGTGGATGAAAAAGGAGCCAATGAGAATAAACAATACTCGTGCGAACGCGTTTGTTTTGGTCTCGGTGAACGTGTGAACCTGGTAACTAATTCCTCTTCTGGTGGTCGCCTATGGCGTAAGAGGATGTGTTGTGTAAGAAAACAAGAAATATTTCTGCAGCTTGATGCAATGACTGCGGGTCCAAAGTGCCTCACATGTCAAGGAAGAATGTGCCACAGAGATCTCGTGACGATCAAGCAATGTCCACCCGGAGATAAATGCTTAGCCATTACCTTGAAAAAAACAGAAAGCGCAGTAGAGACGAACTCAAGGTGAGTGACGTTATCAGGACTGCGCAGAATTACTGGGCTTCATTTCACGCGCGATTACAACGTGTACGACCAGGTGCACGTAGAATATTGGCAGCTTTGTAATTTTCATCGATATTTGTCTAGAGAATTAACTGTAAATTTTTTAAGAAAAGAGAATGATGACCCGTCATTTTTTTATTCACTTTTTCAATTATGCAGTTATTTTTTAATAGATGGCCCAGCTAACTTGCCTGCGGGTCGTAGTTGGAGAACAATCTGACCGCAAAATTGAAAGACCTAATGCTCAAGCCTTCAAGGGTGACTCTTGATTCGTGGTCCTTAGCTTGCGAAAGATCTTTGGTGTTTTCTTTGATTTCTTAAAAGCATTTTTTAGGGAAGGGTTGATACATTTCGAGTGTTGATTGTACTACTTCAAGTAATTTTACTACTTCAGGTGCATTGATAAATGAATAAGAGCGGCACTCCCGCGGGGGCTCATAGGATGGAAATCAAAGAAATTGTCACTTATCGATCCGTCTCAAATATTTCCCTCTTCCTAAAACATTGTTTTGTTATAGTTGTACTCTTACTTCTCGACAAAGCCAAATTTTGAGCTGCTTATTTTTATTTACAACTGCTTATGTATTTGTTTAGCGTTCTGCCGCTCATGTTGGGTTGCTCTAGTGATGACGGATTGAGAGGTTACTCCTGCAAGGATCAATGTCGCCGAGAAGTGGAACTTGTGGGGTCTGGGGCGAGACGCATCTGCGTCCGTTGTTGCACTGGTAACGAGTGTAACAAAGTTGGATCTTCCAAGAACGAAACTGAAATCTCTGTCATGAAAGATGGAGCCCAGGATTCTCAACTGTCGGAGACTGTTAATGGAGGGTCTGGTTACAAGGGTGATAAGCTGTTAGTAACAGTTGGATTAATCGTTGTCCTTTGGTTATCCTTGAACAAAATTGTGTCATAAACTGAGATTAATACTCCGCTTGCGAAACAAACAAGGAGAAATTCTAAGTCAAGTTTTGCAAGCAGTACCGGTTTGAATTGGTTTTAGTTCATTGCTCTCTGACATAAGTCTCGAAAATGTGTCTGACTCTCAGAGATTTAGATACAAAACTAGAACCGATTGTGACTTGGTTCCACGCACCATCCCCCAATTTACGATTGGTGTAGAAAACTCGAGCCCGCCCCACAACCAATCAGATGCAGATCTAATTTAATCGGGATTTGGCTATCTGCGTTTTCCCACGCCTATCACGGTTTTCGTGCACTTGCTTAAAATAATTTATCGTTGCCCTCTTTTTGCGCCAGAGATTTTGATCTGATTGGTTATGTTGAGTATTTCTGGTTTTCATTTCACGGCACTCGGTCGAAGAGTACGCTTATAATTAATCTTTAACCAGAATGTAGAATCCCTGTATTTATATGCCTGTTAATATCACGAGTTATAAAATATCAACCTTTAATTGTTGTGTTTACATGCGAATGAGTAACATCTGAAATGCAATTAATCATGCTTGTTGTGTGTTTATAATGTAATATATAGAAGGATTCTTGTAATATAGAGAACCTGTACATTTCAGTTCTTCGTTGTTAACTATTTACAAAATAAAGTGATTTTACAAAATAGTCGCCTTCTGTAACTGTAAAAAATAATTAGACCACAGGAAGGAGCCTTAAACGATAACTTCGTTTTTACGAGACAGCGCCATTATACCCCATAGTAAGAGTCACTCCGCAGACACAAGTTGTTGACTCATAACTTGTCTTCATCTTGCGGCTGAATAGCGGAAGTTTAATTTTAGGCCCGTGCTCTCCTCAAAAGTGTTCTGTTTAGGGACACAATAGGTGAAACGCTGTTTTTGCTTGCCTCTCCCGGCCGGGGCAAAAGCTTCCACCCCATTACTGCCCCTCTTGCTTTCCTTTCTTCGAAATCCTCCCAACTAACGAGGGATTTGGATAGCTAAGGAGCATTTTAATCGTCGTTCTGATGCCGCTCAGCAAACTTGCGTAGAGCTTTGTCGTACTCTTCTGTGGTTTTTCTCATCTTTTCTTGCTCTTCGGTCAGTTTTTGGCTTTGAAGAAACGACCCAGACTTTGGCTTTTTGGATTGTGCCCTTCGGAAGGCTACCATGCCTGCAAGAGCCCTTCCTCCTTTTGATCCAGGCCTTTCGCAGAGAGTGCAATCCACTTTGTGCAGATCACCATTTATACCCCCCAGCGGTATTCCATGAATGCACACGCGCTGATGCCCATTCTCTATAGGAATACTAGGAAGGGAATCTTAAAAAAGAGAAAAAACAACAATAAATCAGGGCAACGAAAGATCATGAAAATCTCGAGCACTTAATGGCCTGTGTAACGTATTGATCATTGTTAACACTTGTTAACTCACGCTCGCTTCTGAAAGCATTCTTGGGCCGGACAAATCGTCCAGGAAAAAGAGAAGAAGTGTGCTTCTTCAAAATTTATGAAACCATCTCTCACCGGAGTAAGGCTTCACCATAATAAAGGTAGATTCGTCAGGTTTTGTTTTCGTGGCACGAGATGTCAAAATTCCGGTGTGCAAAAGGTTTGACACATTTGACTTACATCCGTCCATCATTTGAGGTAAGGTGGAGTTATAGTCCCAACTATCCTTGCCAGCGGGAGATTTTGAGGGATCTATCTGGCTCTCATCGGGCTCCGGAGTAAAAAGACCTGAATGGAGAGAATTAGAGGATAGTGTGATTGCCAAGGGCACTTTTTCTATACCAGCTTTGGGAAGTACCAAAAAATTGACGTCGTCTGCTGGTGTAAAAGGAAAGCGAAAAGAAATTTTCAATAAAATATGCCCGCAAGCTTGTCTTGCTGTCTCATTTTGCGACTTTTTTTCTTCAGGTTCCATTCGAAATAATCTTTGAAAACATACCGGGATGCCTTTTGCTTGATCGGGAACTATCGCTGTCATGCCCTCTTTGCGCCTCTCCTTCCGCACTTAAACAGTCTAACAAAGGGAGAGACTGTTTTGATCCTAAAGAGATAGTCGCTAATGAAGAACAAATCGTCACTTCTCTAGAGAGATTCTGCGGCGAACCGCGAGAGTTAACGTTTGACCACTGATTTTGCACCGTACGATGAAAATTGTCTTTTCCAGGGAGCGGTTTGTCGGAAAATTCCGGCAAAATTGCTAGCGGAATAACTTTTGTTTTAGTACACTCACACTGCAAACAGGAGAAAATTTTCCCCATAGTGAAATAAACTCACTTAAACACAAGAAAATGCGCGTTCTGAAGTTTGCTGAAAAATGACGTAACAATTTGGTTTTTAAAACGCAGTTTATTTGAAGAAAGCGCGTGCGTTAGAGCTTCTTCTAAGTTTTTTTTTTTGAGAGGACGTGATAGGAGCGTTCAATGGAGATCGACCGTTGACTCTTTTACAATTTTTCGGTACAAAAATTGAATTTGGCTCTTTCAAGACCCTGCAAAGTGATAAATTTTGGTGAAATCAGCCGGCGAACCTAACACACCTTACATGACTTCAAAATTGTCACTTATTTTTCTACTTTCCTGCAGCAGTCTGTAACTTTGATTTTAAATTCCAATAGATAAGTTGACAAGGGAGGGGGGTGGGGTTGGGGGTAAGACTTCTGCTGTACCTTTTCATTTTCGCCTTGCTCTTTATCAGTTTTGTTTAGCTAAGAAAGCAGTAAGACCTGTGGTGAAATCCCAGTTTTTCAAGTCATTTTAAACTTTTCACTCCTGACACTGGCACTAGCACAAATTATATAGAAAGTTCTCCTTGCAATATCCGGTAGGTAATTAGTAAAGGCATAGCTGCTCAGTATCTAAACAACTGCTCACCTACCCTTCCCACAACTCGGCAGTAGTCATAATGTGTACCGACATTAATGATCTCATTTGCTATAGAGAAAAAAACAAAGAGGTTAGAATTGACCAAGGAGGAACGCGAGTGATTCAGACTGACAACAATTGCGACGGATTGGTGATGACGGATTGGATGTACATATCCTAAATTTTTCAATAGGAATGAGCCAGAGGTCCCTTGTGAACCGGAAACTCAAATGAAAGATTATCCTTTTAATGCTAACTGTGCGTTTTAAGTGTTTTTCATCTTTTAGCTTGCTTTTAAAAGATCACGCGCACGCAAAATTAAATGCATTTTCTTTTAATTTACCGATAGGAGATAATTATGTTTTGAGGAGGCCGTTTCCCAAGTCCATGCCGCTGTTTTTATTTTTCCATGTGTTTTCGTTTGTTGACATGTTTGTTTCCACTCCCCCTCTCATTACCATTTTGCCAAAATACAATCAAACTTGCAGAATTTCTGCTGGTGTTTGCCATGAAATCATCGATGAAATCATCAAAGAAAGAAAATACAGACGGAAAAGAACGTGTCTTCCAAGGTTCAAGGAATTACCAATTTAAAATCTGAATTTTTTGAGATCATCTTCGAACACAATGATCGCTTGGAGGCATTTGTCTTGGGCTTTCAAGGACCGCTTTAGTCTAGATCATGATGAATAGTACGCCTGTTTGGATAATTACTTGAAATATTCATGAAGGAAACATATTACCATCTGGATCGAAACACAAGGGAGCTTTAAGCGTGCAAAGAATAGACTATACAGCGTGGCAGGTCACACGCGAACGAAAGATTAGAGTATTGTCCCTACCGAAATCTCGCGAAGGAAGTTAACCCTCTGCATCTGTAAGTCGCGACGAGAATCCAAACGTTATTTGAATGGCTGTTTATTTTGAGAGATTAGTCTGTAGACGCTGTCTCAATTTCAATGGCTAGCAGCGTGTTAAATTACCTTAAACTCGAAACTCTTCATTTACAGTCCCAAGTCTTATTACCTGCGACAAGTTGAACTCGCTTTTGACATTTGATGGCGATTGAGCTCGTTCAAGACTTGTCGTTTCCCGTAAAGGTTTACGTCGTCCTTCTGCATCTTTTGCTTCTATTTCTGGTGGTTCTGTTTCTTCAAAGACCATCTAAGAAGTCAATTGGCGACAAGGACGAGAAGCATAGTCGGAAAATTAGAACTTTGACGAAGGATAATCGAGCGGTGACTATCGAACCATGTGCATGGCTGAATTCAACTTTGGCGTGGTTTTACCTTCACGCTCAAGGGAAAGATCGAACCCCAAACATTGTCAGGCTCTGGATACGAGCGTTAAATAAACAACTTCAAAAAGACAAAAAGGTAATTTTGTTATATTATTTACGCTGCTATTGATTCCCCACAATTTCCCCGCCAACATCTCTTGAAATATCGATGATTTTTTGAACAAGGCGAATTTCGTGTTTTATTCAAATATTTCTTGAAGTTATGTTTATTAATGAAGCTTTGACTTTAAAATGATTTTAAGTGAAAGTGCACTGAACATTTTGGGTGATGAAATGTTAATTGTGTAATGTTTATTTATACTGCTTTTTAAGAAAACAATAAACAAATTATTAATATTGCTTTTTCAGGTTTAATCGACAATATCATTTGAGTTTGCTGAGAAAAATTGTTTGTTTTTTGCGTAATCAGCCTGCTAGTGATTATGAGAACACATGCATTGTCCACAAATGTAAATTTTTATTGTTTAAAAAGATAAATAGACTACCACAGGCTGATAGAGAGCTGTCGTGTTGGTGTTATTATCACCATGTGTGAGGTGGTTATGGGATGATTTAACAGAATGACCAATCGTTTTGTGACGTCTGTGTATTCACTTCAGTTACCCATTGAACCATGTCATTTGGTATGGTTGCTCTGGTGATTTTGGAGATTTGCACACTGTGATTGGTTAGGAACTGCAACAGATCTCAACCACTTTGATTAATGATAATTCTTAGGCACTAATTTTCAACATGGCCTCTTATTGGCTATCTCTAAAAAAGAGCATAAATTAAAGCAAGTGGATTCTTTTAGATAATCACTTGAGGAATAATGCTAAAACAATTTTTCTCTTCAGGCTCAGCAAATGTTGTCAATTAATCCTGTACAGTCTTTCCACAACATTCACTTGGCCTCTAGCAATTTATTTTTTTAAATCAAGATAGTTGCATGCAGCCAGAGGACTTTTTCGCATTTTCATCATGCAAACTTGCTGTATATGTTATAGCAGTAACTTCTCCTCATTTCTCGTACTCTTGCTGGTTGGAGCTTCTCTTTACTTACAATAAAATACATGACCTATTGGTGAAACTTTTTGTTTTATAAATTTAACCATTATTTATATTATGATCATTGATTTGTATTCCAATTCAATTTTTAGTGTGAACTTGAATATAAATACAAGTAGCTGTTTCATGATGCATATCAAGGATGTTAATTTTCTGTGATTTTAATTTTCAAAGCAAAACCAAACCAAGTCATGACAAACCCCTCATTGATTTATATTGGTTGTAATTCAGAAAGATCAGAGGATCATAATTGAGAGCCTTTGTCCAGGATGCCTACCACCAAAACTAACAAGTGTGTACTGTCTGTCTGTCAGTGGTAACATGCAGGTGGGTGTGATTGTAAATTTGTCAATTGAATACAGCAAAGAACATATCAAGAATATATCAACTTTCTTTCTTTTTGAGTAATGCCAGCCATTCACATCTATCAATATGAATGTGTTCAGAGGCTGATAGTTTCGAAAGAAACTGTTTGGGGCTGCATCAGTGGGAGTAACAAAATAATTTGGACATAGCAACAAAGTTGAAGTGGTAAATTGGCCACTGTAATGATTACAAAAGCTGACGTTTCGAGCGTTAGCCCTTCGTCGGAGCGAAGGGGTAACGCTTGAAACGTCAGCTTTTGTAATCGTCACAGTGGCCAATTTACCACTTCAACTTAGTTGATATATCCAAATTATTATGAATGTGTTCAGGTTGTTACTGATAATGCGATTTCAGTTTTCCCTTGGTTTAATATGACCCACTTTTTTTATTACTCATTTTCTTTTTGGAGATTATGATAATGATTAAGATACATAATAATATAAAGGAGAACTAAAAATCAATCATTTGGAAAAATTCAAATCAAGATAAAAACACTGATACTCTTAAGGAAAATTTTGTTTATACCTGTTTTGCAGGTGAAATGACTTGTTACCCTTAAAAAATCTTCAAATCACACAAACTTTGCTGGAAATGAATTATATAATTATATAACATTGAAATTGTCTGAAATAAATACTTGTTAGTTTGATCACATTTCATCGTAAACTCCAAATATATTCATGTTGACTTGAAAAAATGTAAGTCTCACAACAATGTTAATTAATCAAGAAATCATACTCTGTGATCACTCTAAGTAGAGTTTCCATAACACTTAGCATCAGAATGTGTGATCCTCAGGTGATAAACATATTTAGTCTGGAAATCATCCAATTTATTGTCATTTCAGTGTATCACATTTCATGTGGAGTCAGTTGATCTTGGTTTCCTTGTGCGTGTCATCCAACAGACAAGCAAAGGACCCAAAACCACTTCTATGGAAGTACGTGTGGTTAGACTGGCAGGAGAGGTAAATTCTTGATTTTAAAAGACCAATAACTGATCATCTGGGAGCTTAAAGACAGATCTCCATTATTGTATCTAGAGAACTCTCTTCTTTGGATCCAGGATCAACTGGTCTGGTCTCATGCTATTGTGTGTATCTTTATGTTGTGTCCTCCCACAGTTCTTAACTCTGCTCAAGAAAACTGGAAAAGTGCCAGTAAACTGTCAGAAAAACTCGACAAATTCCTTGACAATTTCATATTCTAGTACTGTAGTACTTGTTGGATCATGCTGATGAAACCAAAATTTAAGTTCTGCGGGTTGGTTTAATTTTCTTTCTGAAAATTTTACAGAGAATGTCATCTTGTTTTTGTGACTGTTTGTTTGTTTGTGGTTGACTGTTGTCAGCGTTAGCTATCATGATACTGTTCCCTCTTCCTAGGTGGCTCTCAAGCTGAGCACTTCCCCTTCAAGGATCCAGATAAGTGCCCAGTTCATTGGTGTTCCTGAGATTGCTCTTTCCACAAAGTGTCTTGGAAAGGTAAATTTACATACGTGATGTATAAATCTAGGTAGTGTTTTGGTTTGGAAAAACACAAACTGCTTGATTCCTTTGTGAAATGTGCATGTAGTGTTACTCTGTGTGATGAAGGAGTTAACTATGATAGGAATTTTTTTGGAAATATCAATTTATAATTTCCAGACTGTTATGCTTAAATATAAAAACACTAGAGTACTCTGAGCCCCTTACTGGTCAAAAACCTATTGTTTATCGCACTGAAAAGCAATAGACCACAATTTCTATCAGTTTACTGACATAATTATTAACCCATGCAGGGACTGTTGGGAGAATGCTTCCAACTCATGATTTGCAAACTTTTCAATAGAAAGTGCAGTTTATTGCGAAATAAAACTGTTACAATGTACAGGTATATTTGAATTAGCCCTGTCTCTCTGAAGATCCTTATATCAATTTGTTGCTCAGTCATTTAGACATTTCTCATTTAATTTTAGCTCTGAGAATAAAGTGTTGAATGATGCAATGTTCCCTTGAATGCTATTCTTATCACCCACTTAAAAATGTCTGAATATTGTAAGGAGAATTCATTTTTCAATCAGTAATGGAATTAAGTGGAAAAGTCCTAAGTCATATGGTAATTATTACCACTGTGATGGTAACTATGGACAATAATAATTTTTGTGCATTATCATTAAATACCAAATTCATTATGGCAAATTTCGATGCAAACTCTCCTGATTTAGTTATTCATAACATTTTTTTAATCTCCATGTTCAGTTGTCATTTGACATGTACAGCATTGTTATAAACATTTTTAAAAAACTTTGTATTAGATTGTAATTTCCATACATGTTTACACTGTGGTGCCTGCAAGCTGTATGTTTTACCTGTCATCCCAATGTTAAAATCAGCTACAGGTTTTTTAGACAAGTACCTGCCTTTCCACCTGTTGTATCCATTCTCTTCAATTTTTCTAAGTCAATATTATTACCAATTTCATCAAAATTAAAACCCTTTTTTTCTAAAACATCAAAATTTTAAATCTCCTCATTTGATTCTGTTGTACATTGGTAAGTTTTGGTTTTGAGAATATACTGATATGCATGTCAATGACCATGTCATTTCTGATAAATCTTTGTATTCTCCTTAGTTGTTTTCATGACAGATAATTACTGAAAATTCAGGTGAAGTCATCACTTAGTAGCTCTTGGAAATTAAACCCCTTTTATTTCAAAGTTTGTTTAATAAGAGGAAACCAGGAAAGCTAACAGTTTCACATACAGCAAAATTGTATCTCAAAAGTATAACATTTTGCTTATAAGCAGACATTATGAATTAAGTTTTTTGAAGCAAAGGAACTTGATTCAAATGAATTTTCAATTTTGTTTCTTAAATTTATGGCTGAAATAAATGGGTGACTCCAATTCTCTTCTTTGCATCATCTTTGCTGATACCTTGAGGCTCTCAACTTTCTTTGTTATTCATACCAAACTGATGTAATTGTTGAGAAATGCAAACTGTTACCCAGACCCCTGGCAGTTTTTTCCTTCACCATAAACATTGTTCTGGCATTACACTAGTGCATGGGGAAAAAGGAATAAGCTTACAGATCATTAATTATTCAACCCTCAAAAAACTGGCATTTTCAGTTGAAATTCAGCTGCTATTTGTAAGCTGGCTTTGTGAGGATACTCTGGGTCTAACACCAAACTGGTAGCTTCCCATTATGGGACAGGATTCTTCAAAGCAAGGTAAAGAAGGCTGGTGTTGAGATAAAAGGTTTCTTCTGTTGAACCTCAATTTACTGGTTGCACTAAAGGGTGAATTGTGAGAATGTGTTCTGGTTTGAATCAGGCGCTGGTAATGATGTTTTGGAACAGAGTGAGGAAACAAAACTTCAGTGTGTTGTAAGAACATCACCTGATCCTTCAAATGGGGTAAGAGTTGATTTTATATCTAGTATCACAACGCACCCCAGCTTTGCCCTTGACAGGTACTTGTAGCAAGTTCTTTACTCCTTGTCCTATGAAAATACAGCTTTGTCACATCTTGGTGGAATTTTTTAACTTCTGTCACTGTATTCCAACAACTGTTGTCATTGAAATCATGGCAGTTACTGTGTTTCATTATCTTGGTTTGAATTTTAAAGGGAAAACTTTGTGAAGCTTGAAAGTAGGATCAACAAAAAAAAATACTGTTTCTTCAATTTTCCAAATTGTGGCCAATATTTTTCTTAAGTTCTTGTGTAGATAACAACATTTTTTATTACATACAAACTGCATGTACAGCACTTGCAATGAAATTTGGTTTTAGATGTTCACACACAGACTCCTGTTTAATTTTAATTTTTTTTTATCCAATTCCTGATTCAAGTGCCTGTGCATATTTTTTGGGAGAAACAGAATCAATAGTAGTTTGCAGTTAATGAGAAGAGTAATTCTTATAACTTTTGAGTTGCTTTTTCACATTGAAACAAAAATCAAGACTTTTGTAAGTGGCCCAAGTCAGCTAATGCTGCCAAAAACTATTTGATACTGACTGTATAATGTAACCATATATATATAGGTAATTTCCAAGACTGTAAGAAAACTCCAAGAAATAATTTCCCTTAAAAATGACTTTTGGGTCTCTGTATTTGTTCATTTCCTCTTTCACTCTTCCATGTGGTCAAGAAACAGTTTAGAGCTTGCCTTAGTACAAACAAGCAAGATGTTGTTGTGGCACAATACATGTAGCATATCTTTGTTGACTACTAGGTTGCATACTGTTGCAAAGAATTATCACATGGTTGTGGATGAAAAATATGATATTAACTGTAGATCTGTTTGAACATATAATTGTAACTATCTAAGATACCAGAAGTACTCAGTTACAGAATGGGGTTATGACCTATAATCACCCTTAAAATGTTCACAATTCTACGGTAAACCATTTAAACATTTTAGCTAAAGCATTTAATGGATGCAAATTTTTTTTTAATGGATGAGCAAACCACTTAATTAAACACTTGCATGTATTGTTTAAACAGATTTAAACAGATAATAAAGGGTTTTTGCAGTTTTAGCAGAAAAGTGTTAGGATCCGTTTTCCCAAAGAGGTCACATATGACCAGCTTGATAATTAACATAACTAGTATAACGATTTAGCTTTGTTAAGGCTGTTGTAAAGTTTTCTGATTGCGCGATATCCTTTAATTTGTTTGCCTGAATTAATCAACCCCTTAAACCCTAAGAATGAATGACGTCTAATTTCTCCTTGCAATATCATCCCTGAATCACACACTGAGGTTATGAGAGTTAAGGAAATGATCACCAACTAAAGGAGCTTTTGATTGTTAAACCAATTCTCCTTGTATAGAGGGTGGTAGAGAGAATAGATATTATACTGATATTAGGGGGGAGGGGGTAAAGAGTTAAACAGTAGCCTAAGGGTAATTCTGCTTGAAAACTCAGGGTCTTAAAATAACTGAGGAACAACGTGAACAACGTGAACAACGTGTGAAATATCCTCTGACACAGAAACACCCTGTGAAAAAACCTGTGAAAAACCTTTGAAAAAACACGCAAGAAAAATAGTATTTCACAGGTTTTTTCACAGAAAAATTCATAGGTTTTTCACAGGTTCTTCACAGGTTCTCATCCAATAGTGATTCTAGTCTTCTCAGATAAGGACCAATAAACTGTAGGCTCCGTCTCCTGCATCATCTCTGTGCTGGTTAGCAGGGGAAATTTTAATGTTCTTTAAAAAGAACCCTCACACTTATCACAAAGAGTAGGGAATGTGGCTGTTTACAGAAATTGGGGGCATCTGTTAAATTAGTTATCACAAAAAATTGTAAACTGCTACAAGCAGTCTGTTAAGTTCCCTGCAAAACATTGTAATGCGAATGTGATCATATCACAATGTTAATTTGTGCAATATAAATATTCAATTATTATTATTATCATTATTATTATTATTATTATTATTAATATGGAGAATATGGATATTGGTGTTACTCAATGTATTTTATGGGGGGAAAAAAAAACTTTTTCTTGACAACAGATGTAGTTATCAAATGTTGTGCCTCTAAAACAAATTACCGAAAATGAAGATAAAAAAAATGCAATAAGAATTCTTGTTCTCAGTCTTTTTCTAGAGTGTCACAGAGAGCATGTTTTCTTTGAACAGTATGCTGTGTACAACAACAGTAAAACTCCTGACTTTTCTCACATTATTCATAATCTATGATTCACTGACAGAAGGAAAAGAAAAAGGGGAAAATTCTGACTTTTATTCAGGGAAAATACAAGTATTTTCACCCCAAGTGTATGAAGAGCTAAGACAGGGCTTGACACTAACTTTTCAACTTACTAGCTAAGTGGCTAGTGATGACTTGGATGTCACCACAATTTCAGTTTGTTTACTAGTGTAACTTAGCTAGTGGAAATAGAAAACCACTAGCCAAAACTGAATTTCTAGTAGCCTGTGGCTAGTTGGCTACTGTTAGTGTTGAGCCCTGTAAGAGCTGATGGCAAGAATCTCAATTTCTGCAATGTACTGTTTGCTGTATATACATGGCATTCCTTTTCTTAATTCACCTTTGTTACATTTTATTTGATATTTATGCCACATACAGTAACCATTATATTTGACGCCTGTTAGGGTGACTGGCATCTAATGTCTAGTTACAATTATTATATCACCCCTGAATCACACATTAAGGAAAAGATTGCCAACTAGAGAAAATCTTGATTGTTAAACAGTCTTCTTGTCAGCTTCTTCGAAAATGTGTAGAAAACAGTATGGACGATATGCATGTTAGGGCGCCAGGGATTAAAAGGGACTTGTCACTATCTACAATACTAAAGTTAACGATGGTTACTTTACATATAGCATTGTTCTAACTTCTCTGGTTATTCTGATCAACCACATGTATGGTGGGCTACAGTATCAGTGATGCTTTATTTTACTGTGTTTTTCCTTTATTTTGATGTCACTCTTGCAATGGTTATTTTCTAAATTGTTGATCTGGTCTGTCTTTTCAGGAGAGCCAAGTGGATGCCAGTGAAGTTCAAGAAAAAGTCAAGGAAGTGATATGTAAAACAATTACTAGTATCCCCTTGTCAGAGGCCACTTCAAAGGAACAACTTTCTGATGCAGTAAGTAAATACGAGCATGTAAAAGAATTAATTTTCTTGATACACAGTCTTGTAGGTAAATTGCAGTTACACTTTACCCATCCAGTACATTGAGCAATGACCTAAATTAAATTTTTAAGATTATTGATAAAGCTTAGAAAACTGGTTCCATCACACAAAGGTAAGGCTAACAGGCTACAAACTTTTCCCCAGAAGAAAAAATGTGAAACAACAAACTCTTCAATTTTGACTGCATTCAAATTATTTTGCTTCAAATTAATTAATAAACTGAATTATAAAAATTGATGAAGTGTAACAATGAGACAGTACACTTATGGAGCTTTAGAGGCTTCAGTACAGGCCTAGGATATGCAACAATGGAAAATCACAAGTTGAAAAAAACCAAACAAATTAAAGTCAAAAGAAAGATTATGGTTTTAATATGTACAGCAGATTTCTCTGATACATGCAAGTAAAGCATAGCAGTCACCTAGGATCCTTTAATTTTAGATAGGAAAAAACACACTAAGATCTTATCTAAAGGTAAAATTCTCATTATTTTTACTTGTAGAAATGATAAATAGAACAGTTTTCTGTGGAGTACCTTCTAGAGCTTCATTTCCAGACTGTCCTCCATCAGTTAGTGGTTATATCAATCCAGATTTTTTTTCCATTTAGAAAATGGAAGCCAAAAGACTCTTTCGGTCAACATTAATTGACAGTCCAAAGTCTTTGTGAAAATAAAAATACAAACTAAGTAAATAAATGAAATGTAACTCAAATCCATTTAATGCCAAATCTAAAGATTGAAGCAGGATGCTTTTATTTATTTCAATATAATTGTTACTATAGAATGTTCTGGGTATGATAATAAAACATTGTTTTGAAAAGCAGATGGTTTTGTGACCTCACAAGGCAGCTCTCAATAAAAAGCTTTAAAATTATCTTTTATTGGCAGAAAGAACATAATTTAGATTTTTCTTCTTTTTTGCTAGAAGTTAGACTGGCCTGATTTTGATTGGAAACAAATTGAATATTTTTTCAGTTTTAGATTGCATGTTTTTCAAGCTTAATTTAAGTTAATGCCCAATTCAGACTGTGAAAAAGTGCTTCTTTCACTTTTCTTAATCTGCCACCTGCTCCAGTGTTGTCATGCAAATCTTTTTCACATAAATAATTAACTGAAGGATGTGTTTTCCTTGAATGACTGCTTCTCATGAAGTGTATAGCATTGTATGTTTTACTTCAGCACTGACTGGGCAAATTGTACAGTCAAGTCAAGTCATTGCCAGTTAATTTTTGTTCACTGAGTTGTAAATATTCACTGGCCCACTCAGTGACTTAAATATATATTTTAAAAATTGTTAGTTTTGGCAAGAGTTTTAAAAATAATTGTATTTTGTAACAGCCAGCTGAATTTCAGGCCGATTAATTATCTTTGACTCTCTTGCTTCCTGTGAAGTTTTCTTTTTGTGAGAGGTTTGTGATGTGTGAAAAGATATTTGAGCTCTGAAAAATTCAACAACGGTCAAGGAGTCTTTTTGCCAGTAGTGTTTTGAGAAGGAAAGTAATTTCAAATGAAGAGTTCTCATGTACAGATTGAAAACAACTACTTTGTAAATGTTTACGTCTATGTGTTTATGAATGGAAGGCAACGTCCAAAGGTAAGAAATTTTCCTTATCGGCAGGCACACTGTGTTCCTCTATTTCATGATAGAGTTTTCAAATGAACAATTTGTGATGTGAAAATGACTAGCTTCGTCTGATTTTCCTGTTGCATCCATGTTATCTAGAATCTCGATGTTTTTATTCTATTTGTGTCTAGATTACAACAAAATGTGTCTGAATTTTTCATCAAAACATGTGAATCTTAAGATTGTAATAAGAACACTTTATACATTCTGTTGGTTTTCTAAGATTAGCCCTATTTGAGAAATTTTGCTCTCTATTTCCACTGAGATTCAAGTTGTTATTTGTAATAGCCACTTCTTTTATCAATTTTTTTTTTAATCTTTGTCTCATGTCAGGCCTTTCATGGAGGAGTTGTTTTTTTGTTTTATTGGTGTAAAGTTAGCATTTTTGTTTTCTTAAACTTGTTGGTGAAATAGTAGTTTCATTTACCATTACTTATGAAGATGCTAACCGTGTGTACTGTGTGCACCTTAACTATCTGGTTGGCTACATGTTATAGTTGGCACATACATGTACATGTAAACACCTTGCCGTTTATTTTGCTCACCTTTCTGTTTGTTGTAAACTGCCAAAATGTTGTTGGATTTTTATATAGCATACTTGAAACCACCATGTAGAGGCAGCAAACTAATATATTTATAAAATTTTGTGTTGTATAGCTTAAAGGCAAAACAGTTCTTGATTAGCTGCATTTTGATTCTAGACTTTTTAATTGCTACCAATTTTGATATCTAGGGTTGTTGTTGCAATAATGCTTCATTAACACATTTTGTAAAACTCACTTATCAATAATATATTATATTTACTTCTGTATCACATGAGTGCCATTTAATTTGCAATTGAAGTCATGAAAAATGTTGATGTGGTGTATAATAAATATTTATGAAATTATCATAGTGAGAATTTTCTTTGATAACAATTTGAGCATTAAGAAACAATTTATTCCTTGATTATTTTACTTATGAGCTCTCTTTAGACCTGTTAAACTCTCAAATTCACTGATGTAACCAACCTGTAACTTCTCCATGAAGTATCAATTCATTATCCAACAAGCAGGTTGTGAGAATTTACAAAACTATCAGCTGGAGTTGTTATCCTGATTATAACCACACTCTCTTTTTGGCTGTATACACAGAAACACACTGGAAGTTCAGCTCTGAATCAAATCTTTGGTGTCAACAGATTAATTTTTTTTCTGTTATTCTCCTCATAGAGTTCAGCTAATTCAAAAGAACAGCTTGATTCTCCTTCATCACCATCATGTATTGGAGAGGAAGGAAAACTCCTTGTCAAGAGTGAGTAAACATTTTTGTCGGTATCAATTTCTAGAGAATGGTAACAAGGTTTTAAACCAAACATGGGTTGTGTTCGACATTTTGACTGAATGTCATAAAACCAGCACTAAACCTAATTGGTTTGTGTGATGAATTCATCTAATTAGAAATAATTCTTTGTTGTGTATGTTCATTGGATCCAAAGTTACATGACATGGTATATCTTTTAATTTGGCCAAAATACTGTTCATATAACATGATCACTCAGTAGAAAAGAGAGATGAATAAAGGTGTTAGTTTCTAAAGAAATTCTGGTGCTGTGTTGGTGGGTGTAACAGAGTAATTTTAGTTTTATCAACTGTGATGATAAAGTAAATTGGCCAGCATAAAGAGTTTCAAAGCTGACGTTTCGAGTGTTAGCCCTTCATTGGAGTGAATAGAGGAGTGGTGGATTGTGTGTGTTTATATGCAGAAAATGGAGCTATGTCATAGGTGGGAACATGTTAACAAGAAAAACAAGAATAAATTAATTGAATGAAAAGTTGAAAATTGAGGCACAGCCAGAATGAGACATATTAAAATATAGTGAAAACGTTCTCTGGCCAAAAGCCAAAAGCTTATTATTTTTTTCTAAAACGTTTGGCCAAAGAACATTTTCACTGTATTTTAATATGAATGAAAAGTGTTCATCGATACCATGGGGTTTATGACTGATGATTTGAAAGATAACCTTGTGTTCTAGAGTTTTGCGGCTTTCAGGAAAAGGGAGAGCTTGACTGAGTGTGGTCTGTTGTCATTTATTTTACTCTCTTGTGATCATGTTGTCTGATTGTGAGGGTATAGTCCTGAGAAAGACTGTTGTCATGAATGATGACTATAGTCTGACTCTTAGATCTACCATTATTATCCAGAGTAAGAGCAAAGTAAGAGCTGTAAGGGATTTAACAAAATGTGAACACCAGTGAGAGGGGTAGTGCTTCATTTTCTCATGGGAAGAAGAGACTTTTGTAAGATGGCAGATGTATTCACACTAATGATGATGATATTAAAATAGCTGGAAATATTTTTTCTCTAATATATATTTTTATTTTCTTGGTTAGTCATAAAAGCAAGTGGTCTTTGTGGAAAAATCAAAAGTGGTAAGTTGGTCCCTGTGTTTTTTTGTTTTTTTGTTTGTTTGATCATGCGTGGCAGTGCTAAGTATATTTTGGTTTAGCCATACCTTGGATCTGTCAGACTTAAGAATAGATGACATGAGGTTTGAGATTCTTTTGTCTCTCTGCATGAGACAAATGGATCATTTTCATGATTATTGCAGAACAAATGCATAGCATCATAGAATCTCCTGACTAATGGAACAGTTTGAACATAAGTTGTTCTTTTGCCTTGTCTAAATCATGATTGTTTGACCTTTCTCAGGATCACTCAGTCCTTATTGCATCTTATCTACTAGCAACCCTCTTCAGCGAAAGAGAACTACCATGGTCAGAGATAATGAAAATCCATTCTGGAATGAATATTTCACTTTGTGAGTCTGTGAAAGTTTTACTTTAATTTATGACTGGTTCTTTAGCAGCTTGTCAAGTCCCTAGTATCTGCTTTGCCATCAGTTATCAGCTACCTTAACGGTTGTTTTAACAACACAAAATAATAAAAGTAGCAAACTGTGGCTTCTTTAATTTTCAATTTAATGTGAAAAATTCCTGCATTCAAGCGGGAGACACAGTGGCCCCTTGGTCAGTGCACTGGACTCCTGGTGGAGAGGTCTAGGTTCTAGACCTGGGCAGGTCAATGTGTTGTGTTTTTGGGCAAAACACTTTCCTCCCACAGTGCCTCACTGCTCGTCTCCCACGAGGAGAAATTGGTACTAGTGAATTGTCAGGGAAGCCCCCTGAAATGCTGGGGGGGGGTAACCTTGCAGTGGACTAACATCCCATCTGGGGGGGTGGGCTACTGCTAGGATAAGCTGCAGCAGGAGGGGGGGAGGCCCACAAGTATTCAAGTACATAATAAACTTTTACTCTTTTATTGCCAATTCAAGTACAGTGGAACCTTGATTTAACAAAGTGCCAGGGAACTGGGGAAATTGGTTCATTATATTGAGGGTTTGTTGTATCGAGGTTATGTGGCAGACATTTAACTGTAACTTTAGCCAGGCTGAAACTGAAGTATCTTTCATTATACCGAGGACTTCATATCTAGAGGTTCGTTAAATTGAGGTTCCACTGTATCTCTTTATTAAATCAACTTTTTATTTATTTCTGTACTTTTTCCTTTTTGGTAACACCAGTGACGTCAATCCCAAAACCAAAGAGATCACACTTGATATATATGACTATGAAAAGACAGAAAAAGGTGAGTCTTTTCTTTGTAGCACTGGACAAAGTTTTGGATAAGCTCTGGTTCAAGCTTTTTGCAAGGCATTTTTTAGAGTGTTTATTTCCTCATGGGCAAATCACTTTTTTGCATTAGAGTCTATCTTCACAAGTCAAAAGACTATAAATGATTAGTAAGGATTTGAATTTCTCTGCTCCTCAAAGGGTCTCTGGTTTAAAACCTATCTTACCTTTACCTGCCTCCCTCAAATTGAAGTTTTTCTGTGTTCTTTTGCTTCAAATTGTTGATCTCAAGGGCCATTTACCCACCCCCCATGAGAGTTTAGAGTACATGCAGCTCTGATAGACTAGCATTTTTTCCTGGGGGGTGGGGAAGGGAGAGCACCCTGACCTGAACCAGTTACTGAAGTCTGTATGGCCAGGGATGTTGGTGCAACATCCCTGGTTATCTCATTTAACTTGTATATGGGCTGTTCTTTTATTGGGAAATCTTTTAAGCACATCAATAAATTGTACCTCAATTAATTACCGGTACTTTAAACTAAAAAAACCAGGAAAGATTTATTACTCGACGTTTCGGGGTCATCGTGACTCCATTATCAAGAGACTAGTTTAAAAACATGCAAATAAGGAAAGGTACAAGAATAGCATAAATTAGACTGAACGGCTTAAACAAACACCTTGGCGCGGATGGAATCCGTTTGCACGTTCAGTGTTGGCTTACGCATGCGAATATACAACATTTCATTAACAAGGCAATCAAATTTATGCTATTCTTGTACCTTTCCTTATTTGCATGTTTTTAAACTAGTCTCTTGATAATGGAGTCACGATGACCCCGAAACGTCGAGTAATAAATCTTTCCTGGTTTTTTCTATGTCTTTGCTTTAGCAAATCCCTGCTGATCAAGACTTTAAACTAAAGGAAATTTTTTCAGTTTGCAGTTTTTTTTTTAAGGAAATGAATGCCTACCTGTTTTATGCAAATTTTTGGCAAACTTCACCCCTCCCCACCCCTCCCAGAAGACCTATTTCAACCCTTGTCCACCCTTGTGGTTTTTATCTTTGCCTGTCTGAAGTTTGACAGAAAGACCCATGCGGTTACAGAGTTTACTTCTCATTGCATTGGCATAATTCAGTGTTAACATTACCTGAAACATCACAAGCTCGATTAAATATGGTTTGATTTTAAAATAAAGAACAACTTCAGTCGTAAGTACATTGTAAACATCAAGGCGTTTATGAACGGCTTTCAGTATCACTCTGACCTGTGAACGTTTTGATGGCTAAATGTTAACCCTAAACTGTGTGAACTTCTCCATGATCTGGAATAAAGCATTAAACATTGCATATTAAACCATAAACCATAAATTCGCTTCATAAACAGATTGCAGTCTGAATTTATTCACTGTCACTTGTAAACAACTTAAATCATTTTAAACCACTACATCATTTTTTTTGCTCAGACTTTTTCATGATCACTACGAAATGATTTTCCTTAAACCTTTCACTAAAGTTCACCTACTCCGCTTAAACAAGTATGATTGTTTTGTTTTTTGTTTGTTTTTAATTTCGAAAATCTCCTCAACGTGATAAAGATAATAGTGAATATCTTATGTCTAAATGTCTTTAAACAGATTCTCTCTGTCATTTGGAAGACAATGAATTTACTGAGGAGCAAGGTGATTTTAAGACAATACTCTGATATTTTCACAGCATAAAGATGAAGTGGAAACAACATTATGTTGATGTTTTTAGTAAAGTACTAAATAGTTTTGAAGTTGATAGACAAAAAAAAAAAGAAAACCAGAAGGCAAAAAATTGCTAATAAGTTAAGGAGTAAAGTGGTTAACTATGAAAAATATTCTAAACGATGCGTACCTATTTTTCATGCGAGATTAAATATCCGTGATTCCACAGCTTTTAGAGTTCATAATGGCGTCTGATGATAAAAATTAGTTTGCAATCCCTTCGTTCATTAACCGGTCAAACTATGGTGAGAGCAGTCGTTGTGTTCACTCGTCACGCAATATGCTTTGGTGTTGCGTGACGAGTGCACAAATAGAGGATATTACATGGCCGCGCGGGGATACGAATT
The DNA here is from genome assembly GCF_964205215.1 of Stylophora pistillata. Classification (NCBI taxonomy): domain Eukaryota; kingdom Metazoa; phylum Cnidaria; class Anthozoa; order Scleractinia; family Pocilloporidae; genus Stylophora; species Stylophora pistillata. The sequence continues at coordinate 34,817,933 of NC_142525.1, forward strand.
TTATCTTCGAGTTCTGAAAGTATCTCTTACGAGTGAGCGCAGCGAACGAGTGAGAGATACATTCAGCACGAGAAGATAAAATTCGTATCCCCAAGCGACCATGTAGTGTTCTGTTTATTATATAGATACTGATGCAGTTTCCACATAAAAGACAACTTTTTTTATTCATTTTCGAAACAGCAATTGAGTAGGTATGAGGGTAACCATGGACACACCAATATCCTCACACGTGAAAGATAAAAATAGTATCTTCACTGCGCGCGGTGAAGATATGATTTTTTAGTAAAAGGAGAAATCCTGGTATTTCATCAGTATCTATATAATAATAACGTATTTTAAGGAGACTAATGTCTTTTTGTTTTACCAAATTTTCTACATCAACAAGCTCAGACAAACGGCGACTTTGATTGAGAAAATCTTATTCTTTTAGTCGTCGTCGTCCAAGAATCAAATAGTCGCTCCCTTTTTTTATTAATTTGTATTTTTTTTAATCATATAGTATATATTGTAAAACGCTATGAAGAAGTAGTCGACTTAGCGCTATATAAATGCTTATTATTATTATTATTATTATTATTATTATTATTATTATTATTATTCTGTCAGTGTTGTGAGTGAAGAAAAAGAGACTTCTTAAATGAGGTGTTTTTTTTTTTTCAAATATATAGATGATTACCTTGGGCAAGTGATCGTCCCTCTTTCGACCGTGAACAGAGACCAGACATGTCGGCTGATTCTCCCTGTACTGCCCAAGTCATCTAAAAGTGAACATTCAAGGGGCGATATCACCTTGGAGGTCAGACAACAATGATTAGAAAGACTCCCTTGCGAGTCTTAAAAGTAGTTTATTTATTTATTTATTGAGTTATTGCTTTCTTTTCAAAAAATTATTAGTACAAGGTAAAGTAAAGAAAAAGCTCGAATTTTTAATATTTCCGTTTCCACGATTCAAATTCTCTCTCTGATCTGAATTGGAAAAAAAAAGGGGAATCAATAACACCCAGTTCGGGAACGTAAACAGGTCGCATTACAGAGTTAAATATGTTAGTTCCACGGAAATCACTTAACTGATGATTAGGGTAGAGTCACATTTAACGCATTTGATAGCAAAAACTTAGTGACATGCGATAGCGAATTTGATCAAACAGACACTTAGAACAGTAAATCCCATCACAGTTTCGTCAGTTATTAACCAACCACTGTCTGTCTGTCTGTCTCTCTCTCTACAGTTTACCTTTGATAAAGATGGGAAGGTTATCGATGCCACTCTCCCCTTAGTAAGTGGCATAGGGCGAAAACGTATGTCCAGCGGTAATTTTCTTTTTTTGTTTGCCTCTTTATATTCACTGATTATTAGATGTTAGTATGTATTTTCGTGGTGTTTTCCTACAGATTGAAACAACGTGGAAAAAAGTCGTTTTATCTGAATTTAATTTAAAAGTTGGTACAGCAGTATATTTTGAGCCGTCAGTCCGAAAGAATTAAGCAATACTGATCAAGAATAGACCCTTTCAAGGTTAACGCCGCCATTTTGCCGGGGGTGCAAAACTGCTGGAGCGAACGCAAAATGTACAGTGAATGTATGGGAAAAGTTGAGAAAATGATGCTCGATAATTTGAGGAAGGTTGACATCGTGCAATTTCTATGAATTACAAACTAAAGGTACCAGACCTACCAGTTTACCGATCAAATTTGAGAAATGAATTCTCGCGAAAAAAGCCGCAAATTAAGATTTTGATTTTCCCTATATTTGTCTCTAAAACCAAACCGCCGTTTCCGGGAAAATTTAGAAGCATTTGTATGAAAAACTAAAAATAAGATTTCTCACTTCTCAGCGAGCCTGAACCCTTCACGTTTAATCGGCAACATCTTTTGCTAGGTATCTTTACTTCGTAATTCATAGAAATTGCAGAATGTCAACCTTCCTCAAATTATCGAGTATCAATCTCCCGACTTTTTCCATACATTCACTGTACATTTTGCGCTCGCCCCAGCAGTTTTGCACCCCCGGCAAAATGGCGGCGTTAACCTTGAAAAGGTCTATGGCCAAGAATGGCCAAGGATGGAAAAGACTTTAGTTAGATTGCAAATGACAAACGTGAAGATTTTCGGAGAAAATATTTCAGATGCACAGATTGTGAATTAGTTCCTTAACGTTCCAATTTTCACCCGACTTCTGTGCTAATCCTGTGTGCTCGCATTAACAATCTCTACCACATCGATCATTATATGGTTAAAGGCTGATAGTTTCTAAAGAAACTGTTTGGGGCTGCGTCGGTGGGGGTAACGAAATAATTTCAATATATCAACAAAGTTGAAATGGTAAATTGGCCACCGTTACGATTATAAAAGCTGACCTTTTGAGCGTTAGCCCTTCGTCGGAGCGAATGGCTAACCATTATATGGTTAGATTTGAAATCTGTTCTTGTCAGTAGTAGCGCCATAGATGAAAAATTAATAAAGTCATTTGGTCGCTGCTTTTCAGATCCTGAGAGGCCTAGTGCCCACAGCTCTCCATCAGAGGAAGCAGCCCCGGTCTTCATGAATGGCGAGGGACCTGGTGCCGAGATCAATGGACACATTCCAGTTCGGAAGCGTTACATCGAGTCAAGTCTGGATGAACTGGCCATGGAGATTGAAGCTTATGAAGCTAGCGATGAGAAGCCGAAAAAAGCTGACTATGAAAACGGTGTGAACACAGATGAACAAAATGACGAACCAGAGTTAATAAAGGAGACTCCATCTCCAATCGTTGTTATGGCAACTCCTGTTATTGAGCCCGTGGTGGAAAAGGTGGTGAAAGAACCTGTCGAGGAACCAGTCAAACTTATCGAGGTAAGGTGTTTAAAGCGACCGTTATTTTTTTAATGAGTTACGGACGCCTTACTAGACATACATGTGGATAGCGTTGTTGGTTATAGTTTTGTCAACTGTTTCTCTACTTTTTATAGGAAGCTGAAGTTCCCGAAGTAGAAGTCGCTAAAGAGGAGAACAAAGAAGCAGAAGAAGAGGAAAAAGGACAAGAGGAAGAGTTGAAAGAGGAAGAGATACAAGAACAAAACGGAAAAGAAGATGAAGGAGAGAAGCCAAAGGAACAAGAAGAGGTGATAGAAAAGAAAAGTAAAACACGCAGGTCATTCAAGTTTACGTTCAAAAGGAAACAAAGTGACAAGAAGACAGTTAAGGAGGAAGAGAAAGTCGCCGTGGTCGAGGAGAAAGCTGCTGCAGCTGAAGAGAAAGACGCCGCCGCTGAAGAGAAAGACGCCGCAACTGAAGAGAAGGCCGCCGCAGCTGAAGAGAAGGCCGCCGCAGTTGAAGAATTGGAGGAAGAAATTAAAGAAAGTAATGACGAAGTCATGAAAGAAGAAAGTGTCAAAGACGAGGAAATGAGAGAAGAAGGCGAAAAAGAAGAACAACTACAACAGGCGGAGAGTAAAGAAGAAGGATTAAAGGATGAGGATAAGAAAGACGACGAGACCCAAGAACAGGAAGAGAAGGAAACAGAAATCGAGAAATCAAAAGAACTTGAAGAAATGACCGAACAAGCGTCAGAACTGAACACCAAACCCAAACTGCGAAGGTCCTTCAATCTGTTTAGAAGGAGACCGGTCAGTATGAGTGCAGCCGACAGGGACACAGATAAGGATGAAGAAAAGGTGTTCAAGAGAGATGACCCAATCAGACACTCCTACCATGCAGGGGACTTACCTGTTCCAGACCCATCTAACCTGCGTAAGTGCTTTAGATGTAGTGGACTCTCGTTAGGGACCTCTCATTTATAAGGGGGAGGGGGGTAGGGGAATGGAGGAGGAGGCTCATTAACGTTTTAAGAAACTTAAAAGAGTAGTCACCAACGTGGGAATGGAGGTCTATCCGACCTGTTTTTTTTGTTTTTTTTGTTTTTGTTTTTTTTTTTATGATCAGTTTTTTAGTCATCGAACAATTTGTTTCATTTTGACAGGCAAGTCAACCAGTCAATCTTCACTTCTCAGCTACTCGCCAAATCCTCACTCTACACTGGTTATTGAAACAGTACACAAGGGCCAGAAAAAGTATGAAACTACCTGCTTCTATTCTCGTCTTATTATGCTTGTCATAGAAGACTTAAGAAACTGGATCAGTTTTTACATGATTTAATGCAACAAGAAACAGATGCATCACTTAGTTAATGCCTTTTAAAAAGGATTTGAAGAGAGATTCGTGCTTTTCTGAAACCGTAGAAACCGCACTCACAATACGAGGAGAGGACTCGTTAAAAAGACGAAAACTTAATTATAATTGTGATGATTCTTTAGTGAACTCACCAAATAATTCAGTTAATTAACATACAATCTTTTTTTTTTTTAATTTAACACATTTACTCTTAAATTGAAAATGAAGTTATGTTTCGAGCTGGGAAGCTAGATTAAGCACTTGGCTTTCTTTTTAGCTCCTCGCAGAATTTGAGGTTTAGGTAAGCAGCAGATGATACGCAGGAAAACGCCCCGTGGTTTATGTTTACTTTGAACGTTTTTCGGGTCTTTATCTCCGCCAACCAGGGATGGTTCAATGCGAAACCAAATGAAGGCTTGTGGCTGTCATTGGTGCTGCAGTACGGTAGATAAACAGCGGGAACCGTACGCTGCTTGCAGGCCAAACCAAAAATGTTTTAATGGTTAATTCTTCTGATTTGCTGCATGTAACTTTTTTTCAGGTATGCACACATTCCTCCCGTGATGGCTAAGAGACAAGCTTATGAGAAAGGAGGCAACAAACTGCACATTTATAATGATCACATCTTCACTGCTGTCCACTTTACAGGAAGGTATATGTGTATGATGCTGTTGTTGTTGTCTTTATTTGATTGGCTTCAAATCGTTGAGACTTTCATACTTCAGTCAATGGTTTGAACCCGGGGGTAACATGTGAAGGTGTAGTCTGATCGTCCGGTTGAGTGTAGTCCTGAGAAGGACTGTTGTCGGTGGTAGTAACTGACGTTTCGACAACCTGTGCGGAAGTCATCATCAGAGTCAAGTGACTACACCTTCACACTTTCATACTTACCAGCCTATAAATATTTCCTCTGATGTTGTTACAAGGCATTATTATTATCATTTTATTCTTCACGTCTTCGACCTCCATTCACTGCATTACTCTTCCCTCTGTCTAGCCCTCCGGAATGTGCTGTTTGTACAAAACCGATCAAAGGAAAAATCGGAAAGCAAGGCTACCAGTGTAGAGGTAATCATTAGTTAGTTCTTATTAACCGAGCGGGAGGTCTGTATGGGAGAATCTTGACCGAGGTCGCTAGTACAGACCGAATGCATATTTGCAAGGTCATATTTGCATCGATGGATCGGAGGGTGTTTATTTAATAGCTTGAAAAAGAGTGGATTTAGAACCCAACCAAGAAGTTATAAATTAAAGCCAATTAGAACCAAGGAAACTATCGCAATAAGCCAGTGAGAAACACCCAACCGACCTGAGCCATGTCTAAGGGACCGATCATTCTTATTAACGCTCGGGAGCTCAGGTGGGGGGTGGGGGGGGGGGAGGCTGTGTCACAATATCAATAATCTGATCCTTCTCTCAGGCTCTTGTATTCTGTTCCCCCCCCCCCTTACTGGCATTCAGTTTTCTATATTCCCCCCTTTATACTCTGTCAGCGACGACTAATCCCCCTTCGTACATACATACATACTTTATTGAAGTGTCAAGGTATTTAGCTAAAAGCTAATTGAGGACACTATAAATGAATAACGTGAGTGTAATATAAGATTAAATAGAGTATACGTAAAAATATTAAATATCGTTCCCCCTGATAAGCATGTGGTCCCCCTGAAACCCCCCCCCCCCCTTCTTCCTAGTCAATTTATAAAGAAGGGTCCCAAAGACACGGTTCGTTTTAGCAAAGGGTTTTAATTGGTTGAGAAGGTGAGGTGAGCTTGTAGACGAAACATGAAAGCCTTCCGAAATTCCAGTTGAAAACCGCTCTAAAAGCTTCAATTTTTTAATGCAGTCGGTGTGAGGTTAGTTTGCCTCTTAAGTGACGTGGCTTGGGTTTGAGACTGAATTACTTGGTTCAGATCTCAGAACATCAGCCCTGAACATACTGATTTTATAAAACCTTGTCCTTTACGTGATCTTTGTTCATTTATCTTTTAAGAATGCAAATTAGTCACACACAGGGATTGTCATTACCAGACTACCACAATGTGTTCCAGTGATGCTGTCAAACATCTTGACATGTAAGTTTATGACAAAAATATCAAAAGAAATTCATCGCCATGTTATAATTTGTGGTTGTTTTCTCTTCGTTACGCGTGTTGCCACGCAATATTCAAGAGTTTTGACACAATGTCAGGAGACATGTCGGTGTTCTTAAGCAAATCCACTTCTATGACTAAAATTTCTTCGCATGAATGGAACTAAACAGTAAAATAAACCCATACTAAACATTAAACAACCGATCAATAATTTGGCGAATTCAAAATTGTTTTAGTGTCAATCCGCACATTGAATCATTTTTAAGTCTCTTGCAGCGCAGTGAAACAAAAAAATTATTTAAAGTTCACTAAAGATGACCAATATTAAAAACGAATGAATAATTGTATGTTTAACAAATAAATAGACAAGTTTTTAGTAACATCCGGTGGAACAAAGCCGTAAAGATGAAAGGGAGCCTACTCACGAAATTCAGTGGTTAAGGAGATTTGCATACATAAATTAAGGAAAACTCTATTTGATCAATTTAATTCTTCGTAGTCGACACATTCAAACAGCTAACTATTTAGTACTTTGAACACTTTCTTCCCCTCCCCTCTCCCCAATCCACTTTTGCACTTGCTCCCTCCCCATTCTCTCTAGAGTGAATTAGTTTAAATGAATTCGTCTTTGAAATCTTAAACAACGCTACTCAGTTCCAGAGACCGCAGTGAGCGCACGACCAACACGTGACTAACTGGTGACAAATGAAAAAGGTATCACGTGACTGACATGACTCATTACCAAGCTTTTCACACTGATGCGCGTCTTAAAACTGAACTAAACGCTTTCAACTTACGTGAGCTAATTTCTCTTCTGCTCTTCTATAATCCAGTAAAAAAATGCCGCAATTTGTTGGCCATTAATGAGGTGAAGGGATAAGGCTGAGTAGAGAGGTAGGGCTGACACAAGTTTTGATTAAAAAAGAAAAAAAAAACTAACCACTTTTAACCCTTTTCTAAGCATTTGCGTAAAGTAATATAAAATTAACATGTCGTTTCTCAGCTCAGAAAGTTTTGCCTTTCAGTGGTTGTCAAAAAAAAGGTAACCAACAATTTTTTTTTAAGTTTGTATGTTACTTGGTATTTATTCGCAACAGAAATTCATCAAAGTTATTTTCTCTAGAGCAGAAATCAAATCAAATAGAAGGGTGGAATTTTTTTTTGCCTAATACGACCTAAATGACTGGCAGAACTTTGTGTAGCTTGTAGTTACCTTAAATTCAAGTATTATTAGGACTAATGTTTTAAAATTGGAACAAAGGAATCAGTTTTTCAATGTAAAGGGACGTTTCCTCACACAAGGAAATGGTTAACCCCGCTCCTAAGTTATATAAACATTAAACAACTCTATTAAATCGCAAACGATGTGAAAAACTCAATCCCATAACCAGTTTAAGATTATTTTGAGGCTCTTGTTAGCTGTATTTGTTGGCATAAGTTTTGAAAAACTCGTGTGAATTGAAGGAAATTTGAATTTTACATTTTATTGCTTTCCCGCTCTATGATGAAATGAGACGTTCAGCTTGAAATAAAGTATTAATAAAGTATTAAGAAGCCATCGATGGACCGGAAGAATTTTCCGGATTAGGAAAAAGGTTTTGATCATAAAAGATGAAAAATGTCCACTCACTTTCCAGCAATAGTTTTGCAGTAACTTTTGGTCAGTAACATGTCAATTAGTTCGCGCAGGTAACAACGGTCTCAGCTCTAACTAAGTGGTTAAAACTAAATCCCTAAAACTAATAAATCCTAAGCGCACGCTTAGACTACGAATAAACCCTGCTTTTCGGCGAAGTCCGTCGCGTGCGTCGGAAAAAAATCAGTGAAAGAAATTTGATGTTTGCGCGCCGCGTGGAACTCTGGAGGGAGGCGCCCGAAAAGTAGTTATCAAGCGCCTCACTCCCACACTTCCACGCGGCGTGCTAACATAATCTCTTTTCACTGATTTTTTTATATGCGCGCGTCCGTCTTCGCCAAAAAGCGGGAACTACTCTAGCGTACTGTTTCTTAAACTTAATAATCCTCTCAGCTTCTGAGCGACAAACTACCTAGTACTGCTAATTTTACTTGTTTGTTTTACTCAACAGAGAATATGTTGGAGGTACTGAGGTCTGACCATGAAAAACCAATTACAAATCCTGAAAAGCGCTTGCCTTTTCTATCGTTCGTATATGTTTAGACGTCGCAAAATTATATCTAAAAAGTTCCATATCTTAGCAGATGTTATGTTGTCAAGAATGAAGAATTTGTAGATTAGAAAGTGCGCGCTCTCTCTCTCTCTCTCTCACTGTATTGTCGGGGTCAGAAGGAAGAGTCTGGGGGTACGGTGGGAGGCATTTGTAGGTTCTACCACCGAGGGGGGGGGGGGTTGGGGGTGCGATAGGGTTTGAGGACGTAATATTATCAAGTTGATTATTTAGCTATAAGTTGAACAAACGAACAGCTAAAAAAGGAGATCATTGATGTATGTAGTCCACGTCCACCTCATTACGTTCGTGTTTGAGCATTCAGTCCCATTTTCCTCAACGTTTATTTCACTCGGCTGAAAAACAGGTCCTCAAGCGCTTGGGGCCACACACAGATGCCAGGCTTCAGGGATGGGGGGGGGGGTAAGGCACCTAAGAAGCTTTGCAGCAAGGGAGGGATGGGAGATAGCCTAGACATCAAATGAAATTACTTGCCTTTCTTTGCTTGAGAGTCATCGTTGATTGGGGCTCGTATTTGCAATGAAGGCGGCTGATTTATTTATGACCTCAGTGGGAGAAAAATTATGTTTTGCATGTGGAGCTCAAGGTAAACAACATTGCATAGCTTACTGAGTAGAATACAATCACCGAGTTTAACTGCAAAGATGTTGTTTCAATAATTAATGGCAACTTCTGGGGATTCAAAGGAGGGATGTTTAGTAATTTAAAGCCTTAAATGATGGGAACAAATGACTGAAAGGGAAGAGTGTAAAAGAATAATTTATTTGTAGATAAGCGAATTATGGCCTGTTTCTCTCATTTGGTGTGAGAGGGGAACAGAAAAATGGGCACAAACCTCCATACTGCTGTCTTACGAGGTATTCATCGCGGTAAAAATTGGATCGCAAGAACTGTACGCAGCTTCTATCATTGCAAGAAAGGATCAGCTTGTCATGGCCTATTGTCATGATATACGCCCACGCTTCGACATTCACCCATTTAGGCTAATATTCTCTCTTCTGTTGTCGAAGACAATAAGTTACGTGACGTAAAAAAGAGATTGTAAGGGTAAAAATCTGCATGTGGGTAGAGTAGTCCTGTTATTCAGCTTAAACCCTCAAAGGAAAAAATAAAATTCAATTTATTTATTTTCTCGAAAACCGCTTTCAGTTTATCGTCATGGACTAGTATTTCCAGCTGTTGTCAGTATGCTCTCACGTTCTTGTAGCCCTGTTGCCTTACGAAGAGTTGCGTGACAACTGTAACGACAAGTGCGAAGGAGATTTCACATACAATAGACCATTTTAGAAAGTTTCTGCGACAGAATCAGAAAATGGCCGAGAATGACATAAGACAAGTTTCATTAACTGTCCTGTAACATGATATCCAGTTTTGGGTTTTTAACTTTTTTTACCACCCGAGTACTGCTGTCTAAGAGGACAAGCAGCATCAAGTACAATTCCAAAATGTACAGCAACGTCGCAATGGTGCCATTGCGTTGAGTTTGTAAGTTCCTGGAGATGTTGTACACAGCCACTAGCGTGCTCTGGGCGTTGATAACCACAGTGCATAGCGCATGATACATCATTGAAGCCGTACGGGTGTGATAACCGTTCAGTGTGACCAGAAACAACAAAAGATTTGCAATTGATATTGTATTGTGAACTGTTTGAGCGAAGCAGTGTCCTTTCATCAACAAGGGCAGCCCAGCTGCGCAAAATAAGAGTTGGAAATAGGACTTGTTTCTCAGTGTCAGGCAGCTTTCTACGATGATTGTCAAGTCTCGTGTAGGTGGTTTCCACGAACGACAGTTGACATTCCAACTCACAAGCATAAAGATGCCAGTACGTAACAAGTTCCACACACTGTATGAAAACTCTAAGAAAGCAGAATGGCAAACGGTGCTGTCATCGTATTTTGCACAACGCTGGAACCTGGGAAAAGAATGAAAATCGTCGTTCAGTGTCGAGGCATTCATGATTCAGAAGTTCCCAAAGTAGGGGGAGGAACTTGCAAGGAAGTATGGGGCCACTTGAAAACTCCAAGTGCACTCTACAGCAAATTTCTCTCTGCCTCTGAAGTGTTCCAAGACTGCGCTAACCTCTCAACCAATCAGATGTAGTACCAGACCAGAACGCATCATGACTAAGTCACGTGTCCCCTTGCTCGCTCCTTAGAGCTCCCCGGTGATTTTTTCCTTCGCTCTGATCTGCTTTTGTATTACTTTGGGTTTCGTTTCACAACTCTCGATGTGAACTTTTTTTTGTCAGAAATGCTTTCATACATTTCACCTTGTGGTAACGTGTTCTCAGTTGTTTACCTTATTAAAGACCCAGGATATAAATGTCCTGTTGCAAGTAGATTTGGGATTGGTTCTAATCCAGGAAGACAAATCAGTGTTGCAATAGTCGCAAGCAATGAACTAACAACCTTTCTAGGAAAAGAAGAGATAGAAAATAATGCCTATATCATCATCTTTACTTTTCTATCAGTTTAGTCAGCACTTCGTAGCTAATTTAGGAAAGTGTAGTCCCTAGGAATATTATTACCAGGAGTGCCCTCGAATGGAACCCTTAGGGTTCAAAACGAAGAGGCCGTCGAAAGCAGCCTTGAAGGCACACTGCCCAAGGTGAGCTCGACAAGAATAACATAATCTGGGGAGAGGCAGAAAGAACAGCCAAAAACAGGGTCTGGTGGAGATTTATGATGCACTATGCTCCCGAACAGGAGCATAATGCAGTTCAAATCGCAGTTGGTGAGTGGCACCCTTTGTCACAAAACCAGCACCATCGGTCCCCTGCAAAAAACAACGGATTAAAAAAAAGTTTTAACCCGATAAAGTAAAAAGCTTACACATGAATCACTTTGCAAACCAAACGAGAAGTTATTGAGAGTACGGTTGCAGCCATCCACATTGAGCACTTCATCAAAAGGCTAGAGGAGGAAACAACAAAACACTAGACATGAAAACAAGAAAGAACAAGAAGATTTGAAAAACCCAACACATATACTGATTCCTCCTTTGAACTTCCAAGTTAACCTTGTAAATTTTAGTTGACAAACTTCGACACAATGTCGAATCCGCCAAATTTCTCATAATAATTTGCGTGGTTTTGTTCAACATTTAAAAGGGAGAATTATGGATCAGATACGGTGGATTGAAGGAATCTGTTTGTTGAAATTGACAACTCGCCTTCAGTTCAGTGGTGTTAAAAAAGGGATATCACGCCTAACTCCCAATCGCTATGACTTGCCAAAACTTGACTCTTGACTCCCAAACTTGCCTTGGTCAGACCTAACCTCACACGATGCACCGATCGATTCGGAGCTTCAACATCCCTTCCCCCGGGCAACCCATGGGCATTTGACTATCGTCCATGCCCGGGGGTGAGGAATTTGAACCTTGCCTGGGTGGGGTGGGGTGGGGAGTTTGAACCGGAACTGTCAAGTAATTCCGGCGGAATACACGTGTTTTATCTTTTAATAGGGCGGTATTTAGGAGTAAAGAGTTAACTTTTGTGAGCAGATGACTTGAAAGAAAAGGCCATCAAATCCAGCACTTAGGTGGGACATGAAAACACAATTTTGGACCAGGTTTTTTTTTTTTTTTTTTGGGGGGGGGGGATTGATCGAGCCAATCTTCTAAAGTTCAAATGCTCAGTGGGTTACCCCGGGGGATGTTGAAGCTTCGAATTGATGGACTCATTAATCGTAGCATGTTAGAGTACTGACCTTGCTCCGAGTGCACCGAATCTTAGCAGATCATATAACGTGCTAAGCCAAGGTAAAGTACGTTCAAACATCTTCGCACTCGTTCTGAATACCAGACGGGGAATAGTGAATCTGAACATACAAAGAACAATTATCTCATACTCCGTTTTTTGTACCTGTGTTTCTTTTCAAAATCGCAAAAAATGGAGAGTAAGCAGCGCAAGGAAGATCTGGATTCTTACCTTATATGGTTGACGACGTAACGCAATGAATTCTCCAGGGGTTCATAAAGTAGACAGAGTACAACATAGCAAGGCAGACCTATGAAAATTACCTGGGCTGTCATAATCACCAGTGAGTAAGCTCTGTCAAATATGAAAAACAACAACTGCGATAAAAATTTCTGAAAAGGAATTCAGTGTTTGATGTTGCAATCCATTAAACAATTTCGCTTGGTGTACAAGCGTAACGTGACCGCCTGCTCGCGAAACAGCCTCGCGCTATATCTGGCGTTACTTCTTTCAGGGTTACGTGCGACCGTTTTTAATCACTATCTATTAAATGAAAAATAACTGATCGAGATACTACTAGCGCCCTGATCGGTCAAAAACCTATCGTTAATTGAAGCATACTGTGTTTTTTTAAGTTTATTTTATAATAGCAATAGAACGTATGCTAATAGCCTCTTCCCTTTTCACTGGCGCCTTTCCCACGATTGGTAGCCAATGGAATAAAAAGAGCCAAAGCCCTCGTACAATGCTAGTCTGAAATAAATTATTGTTAAGCACTAACCTCACAAAGAAGGATACATGGGAGAGAGTGCGATCGATGGCATGAATTAAACGAGAAACTGGCGGTAGAGGAACGATGTATGACAGGAAAATCTGAGCAAAGAAATAATAGCCATAACTAAAATAGCTACTCGTCACGCAATTCACTTTGTAGCTGTTTTCTTCGCGGGGGAGGTAAAGGGTTGCGTGACAAGACCTACGAAGGCTAACTTAGCTGTCACGGCGACACCAGCGAATTGAATCAATGATGAATTCTACGTCAGTTTTATATGGCCACCTTTTAAGTCTATCAGACCTGATTGGACTTAATTCAACTGAAATTCAACCGATATTTACAGCTTGCGCATTCAAGAAATTGTAAGGCAATATCATAGTTAAACCAGAGGCTTACAAAGACTTCAAAGGTCGCACACAGACACACAGAACAAACCCGCGATAAAAGTATTATATACTGTCTTGTATAAATTGTAACGGAAAGTTCTCTTCGTAAACTGAACTGAACAATTCATTCTTGAAAGAAGATTCCACAAAGACATGAAACACTCGAGAGAAATAGTGCACCACTCTGAGGTTGATTCCATTCTGGAAATTCCCTTGCCCATAACATTTTACCTCTATCATTTTGTCTTGTCTTTTACGGATCAGTTACTGAAGAGGATTGTGAGCCACGAGAAAGACAAAGTAACTACGCTCATGCAGTAATATTAAGGGGGGGGGACGCAAATTTGAATGCTATATTTGTGCAATTCGAATCCTGCTGAATATTAACAACATACATTTCCTCTTTTCGTCGGCCGAAGAAAATAATGAGTAGAGTAAAAAATTGTCGAATATCAATAACATACATTTCCTCTTTTTTCGGCAAAAGAAAATAATGAGCAGAGAACAAAAATTGGGGAAGGAGGTATTTCAAATCATAAAAAGATTCAGAGAAAGCTAGAAAAAATCTGTAGTTCTTAGCATTGCTTGCCTTAGCTGGGTGACATTCCTCGTGAGCATGTCAACCTCTTTGCCTTCATCAAGCTTTGAGCCAACAACAAGTTGGTCATCATTTGTGATACTTACCATCAGTAAACATATGTTGAGGTTTGGCACACCTTGGAAGATCGAAAATAAAACTGTGATGAAGAAAAAAAGCGTAAATCGGCAAAAGAGTAATAAAAGGACAGTGGTTAGTTTCTTCAACGCCATGGCTGTGGATCGCGTGACATGTCAAACATGGCTGGATCAAATGCGGATATTTTCAGTCGTGGCGTCACACAGTTTACGAGGCGAGAGCCGAACTCGTTGATTGACGATTGAATTATGCAAGAGAATATAATCCCATCATTTCCTCTTGATCATGCGATCGCGTTACGAGTCCTGAAGGTCTTATTCAAAAGACGAAAACCGCATACAGTAATGACTGTGGGCTTACCGTAACAAACCGGCCAACAAGGGTAGCGTGGTTTTTTCGAAACAAGTTATCTCATCCGCTGCACATACCAGAAAGTCTCAGGGGGGGACTGTGAATTTTCGAAATAAGAGTCCGTAGCTCTAGATAATTGCCCTTTCGTTATCCGACCAGGATATGGCAAAGACCTATTCAATAAAAGCTTGTTAATTGAAGGTACTTATTAAATCTTAATTGCTCATTGGCTGTCTTCATGGTATGTTGATTTGGTGAAGAAGTAGACAATCACTCTATTCCCTTGTGTTCACGAGTCGCCTTGCAATATGCAAATATATAACTTCACGTGTGCGCGACTTTTTTTTGCACAATTGTACGTTTCATTACTCGATTTGAAGCGTGAGAGAATCAAGATGTGAGTCGTTCTTGGGGTTTCAAGAGAAACTGAAGGTCAGTGATTATCTAGTAATACTCCCAGAGAGGGGGGGAGGCATTATCATTTTCGGTTTCGCAGTTTTGGCTGTTTTATCGATCGGTTTTTCGGTTTTTGAGCCAAAAACTTCGGTTTTTCTGTTTTGGTGTTCATTCTGGTTTGCGGATTTTCCAATTTGTAGCATTTGGTTTTTCAGCTTTTGTCAAAAAAACTAACAAGATTTTGGATTTGGTATCCGATGTATTTTTCCGTTTTTCAAATTTGGGTTCCGGTTTTCGCTTCGATCTGAGCGGCAATAGCCCCATTTCATAGTCCCCGGCGCCATATTGGATTAGTAACCGCGCACACTCAATAACGAGGCTGGCATTGACCCGGCGGTTCTTGTAGGCCGGCACTTAGACGCAGTAACTTGATCACGACTATTTCCCTTCATTCAGATTTTGTGATAAGATGTTTGCACAAATTGAGATAGCGTTGAAGTATGAAGTATGTTCGCCTCCCGTTTCAAAATTCCCTTCCCCCTTTTCCCCTCCAAAAAAAAAAAGAAAAAAACTGAATAGAAAAGAAACTCAACAACTCACTATGTGGATAAATGTTTAATTCCTAAATTGATTCACGTCTGAGGTTTTTATCATATTCCAGACAAGGCACTATACGCGTATACGATGAATGTCGAGAAGGTTTAGCGGGAAACTCAAACTTCATGTACGCCTCTCGATGTTCGTGGGTCACATTAAAGCATCTCAACAAATTGGGAAGAGAAAATACAAAATAAGGATAGAGGTGACACTTGAGGTTATTCTTTGAGGCCATGAGTTGGATTTCTACATTCACTTCAACACTGCCTTACCGTCACGGTAATTGTTCCCCAGAGACTTTCTCAGGTGGATGATCGGGCTCGTGGTTCACCAAAAACTTTTCCTTGAGAATCCCCTCCATTGCTCTCAAGTTGGAGAGATTTTTTGGGCGGCCGTTCAAGAAGGTTCCCACCACTTTTATGTTCTCTAATTCCATTGGATCCACTTTGTAGGGGTTTTCAGACAATATGAGCAGATCTGCTTTCTTGTTGACCTCTAAGCTACCTAAGTCTTCATCTCTGTGGATTTGCCAGGCAGCGTTTATGGTGTAAGCCTTTAAGGCTTCGTGAATAGAAACACAGTATTCCGGGCCATACACAGTTTCCTTGTCATCCCTCTGGGTCCGAGTAACAGCTGTCTTCAAGTTTGCGAATGGTAAAGGAGGACCTGGGAAGGTGCACTGGTCTTGGTGAATAGTCCAACGGAGGCCATGTTTTGTAGCCTCTGACAGTGGTGTCCAGCGGTTTGTGCGTTCTTTTCCGAAAATATAATCTGTATACCTCTTGGCGTAGAAATACAGATGGCACACAAAGAAGGACAAGGCAAGGTTGAGTTTACAAGCTCGTGCAATAGCATCCACGTTGGCAAGCCCTAGATGTTAAATGCGGTGTCGCATGTCTTTGGGATCCTTAAACTTGCTAAGGGTCTGTTGTAAACATAACAGTAGGTATTTTTGAAAGTCACGTAACATTCCCTTGCAAAGGATCACGGGAAATCTCTCTTTCTCAGTGTAATGTGTAACACAAAGCAGATAAAATCAGCTAAAATTATTCTGAGCTTCTGAATTTTTTTTTTCGCCGATTTCTGATGATTCAGTTTACCTTGTAGGAGACGCAATGGTCTATCGGCTAGCGCGCTTGATTCTGGGGAGAGAGGTCCGGGTTCTTAAACAAGACACTTTACTCTCACCCAATGCCTCTCTTCATCTCAGGAGTAGAAATGGATACGAACGAGCTGTCTGGAAAATCTGATAAAATACTGGGGAAGAGGGGGGGGGGGGCATAATCTGCGACGGACAGGTGTCCTATCTATATTTATTAAAAACTGGATCATTGGATAATGCAATTCAAGACTTTTTATTGGCTTAGCCATTATGCTATATGAGCCAATATACCATAATCTACAAATATGGTAAGCGTATGCGTCAGCTTAAAATTAAAAGGGAGCTAAAAAATTTCTTCTTACAAAATAAAGTCGAGAAGATTTGTCTAATATCTTGAGGGCGTTATTAATAAAACAATTATTCCACTCGCGCTTGTTGGATATGAGATGATTATAGCCAACTCGGCGCTACGCGCCTCGTTTTAATCTAGTGCATGTCTCCTTTAAATATTTTTTTATTCTTGTTTATGTTATAATTATGTTAAATATATATATATAGAAAGTTTGAAAATTGCGAGGATGGACAACTTCTGACGTCAAAATTATAAAAAATTTTAATAAAAAACGTTTCGGTCCGAGACCTCCTTCAGTTATTTACAACTTTTGAAATAAAAAAAGAGAGCATTAAATAAGATCGAAGTGATAATGATTACGTAATTACAGATAACGACTAATTACGGTGGCCCAGAAGGCTCAACGTAAACCAAAAATATACTGCAGCAAATAAAAAAAAACAAAACGCAAAGAAAAAAAATACCGCAGCAAATAAAAAATGCAACGCAAACAAAAAGTACTACAGCAAATAAAATATGCAACGCAAGCAAAAAAAAAAAAAAAGAAAACGCAAACATAAAAAATTGGAACGCAACGCCAAGGAAGACTGAGTAGAAAGGCGAACAAGCAAAGGATGGAACGAGTGTTGGCGGGAAACTAAGGAAAAATTGAAATTTATGATAGACTAAAATTTCAGGAGTAAAGCGTTACCCAAACTGATTTCTTAAAATTCACGCTTTTATTCAAAGAACGTGCAAAAAGAACCAAAGCACACCTTGTATTGTGACATAAATGCTCACGATTGACTTAAGTTTTTAATCCATATTCATGAGAAATTTAGACTTTGCTTCATTTCAAACTGATAGTGGCCACGTAAAGATATCAAGCCCTCCAAAGACTCTCCGCGAAGAGGAAAAAGATGCAAAGTTACTTTATAGAGCTTCAAGTCATTAAACTAAAGGTGAGCATTTACCTGTACATAACTTTTGCCAAAATTTTACGAGAGAAATTAGAATTAGGGTAGGAGTGGAAAGTTTGCCAGGTGCGTTAGGTTTTCGCTTCAAGTCGCGTCTTCGCTCGACGTTTCATAAAGCAACAAGACTCGGGCAAACATGCCTCTATGAAAGTATTTTGAATTTAATTTTTTATTACCCGCCACCAGCAACAATCACGTAAAATATTTTCAGTACAGTACTAGCACGAGTTAAGTTACATAAACCGCTCAAAATTCAAAGAAGGAAAGCCGTGCTTGTGCAAGAAAATGCGGCAGAAAAATCCAAGAATTTTTGTTTATTTGTTATAACTTTCACAGTTTACAAGTAATTCTTAAGCCTCGTGTCACATTTTACCCGTAACTGGAACTGACTTGCCATTGGACATGACCTAACGTAATAATTTTATTTTACCTCGAGTATCAACGGCTGAATGTCAACGGTTTTATTTCCTGTTTAGCTTGAGACTGTGAAGACAGCAAGAAATTTAAAGACAAGCGGAATTCACGGGCCATCATCAATGGATTCTCAAGCATTGGGGACCGTCAGGAAGATAAGAATTTAATCATAAAAAACGCTAAAATATTCCGATAAAATGGTGGCCTGAATATTGAGCAAATATGTGAAGTCATTCGAAGATAATGAAAAAAGAAATAATCGTTCAACAAATAGCTGATTAGGGAATACATTTTCGGACATGGCAATTGAATGACCAGTCTTATTCAATTAGGCGAGATTGGCACTTCTCTAAAATGCCTCCAGAAAAATATAGCGGGTTTAATTTCGGCTTCTAATTTACGTTGTCCACCTTTCTTTATCGGGTATGCCGTTCATAATAAATAATAGGGACTTTAAGCAGTCAGGACGGCAACGCCACGGAAGACGTCAATTAAAAATGAGTTTCTACTTCTAGTTTAAATTTCGAAAATGGCTTCATGTGTTTACCGTCTCATAGGGCGCCACGCGCCAGACCTCAAACTCAACCTAATGCATAAAAGTAGCGTTGAGTTCCAAATGTAAATTAAAATAAATTGCCGCCGCGGTTTCGCTTCGCAGATGACGCAAATTTTGGTGATTTCACGTTGTTGTTTGGCAAAGGTCGGCTAAGAAATGTACAAAGTTTTAAAACGCACGTGCTGGGCTATTGTCCTGCTAATTAGATCCATTGTTTTTTCACTTTCTCGTTGCCGTAGCCGTCGTGGTTTGCTTAAAGTCCCTAATAAGTGGCACTGCAATCTCAGGTCTTTGTGAGCGAGAAAGATGTATTGGCGACTTAGTAAATCATAATTGGCAACTATTTTGTCATACTTTACGAGTGATTCCTTGATCAAACATTAGATGAGGATAAAGTTCTTCTTTTCTTGCT
Source organism: Stylophora pistillata (assembly GCF_964205215.1). Classification (NCBI taxonomy): domain Eukaryota; kingdom Metazoa; phylum Cnidaria; class Anthozoa; order Scleractinia; family Pocilloporidae; genus Stylophora; species Stylophora pistillata. The sequence continues at coordinate 34,837,059 of NC_142525.1, forward strand.
CTCAAGACCCGTACAGTGCCACCTCAGTTAACTAAATTCAATGTTTATTTGATTAAAGTAATTTAGTTCTCAGAAAACAATTGCTGATTCAATTTGTGCTATTCGGGATTTTGGGCTTATTAGTAGCTATGCCAACAGATGCCAATGCAAAAGCGCCATTTAATTTGACTTTTCGGTGTTACATTTATGACGGTGAAGTACCCCGGCACAAAACTACGCCTTTTAAAGGAAGTGATAAATATTTTGGTGCATTCTTAAAAAAAGATATTGATACAGAGACGAAAAATGACTGCAAGAGAACAATATCGGCAAAGAAGGTTCATCAAAAATTAAAAAAAAAAAACAAAATACGGGCTTTGTTGAAACCTGATTAGAGCACCGGTGAATTCATACTAAAAGCAATTGACAAAAAATTCGAGTTAACTTTTGTGGACGAGTTTGAGTTCAACTGACGCAGTTCTCAATATTGAGTGTTGAAAACCCAAAACCAAAGTTAAAAAAAAACTACCAATCAGAACAATGGTCAACATCATCATTAACCAATGAGAATTCGATAAAACGAACAACCTGCTCAAAGCGCGGAAAAACGCGACTTGCCAAGTTGAGATTGGTCATAGTCTGCATTTGATTGGTCGAGGCCCTGGGGCGGGTTTTCTGCCAATCATGGATCAAAGTAAACCAAAGCCAAAACAATCCAGGGTCACTCTTTATACTCACTGTAATCTGCTCTCAAACTATGGGTTAAATTTCATCCAGTTTTATATTCCTTTCTTTTAATTTGCTGCACCCAGGAATTTATTATTTTATTTTTAAACAGTCGGCTAAATCAAATCAAACCAGATCGCAACTTAGAATTGATTTTACCCGACTTTATTACTAACAAAACAAGAGAAGCAGGGTGTACTCGCAAGAATGTATACCGAACAAAAATTAAACCCATCGTGAAATGAATATTTCGAATAATTGTACAAAAAAAATTATCGTTATTAGATGCAAAATTAAAATGAGAACCAGCAATTGTTCTTTTGATAAATATATTGATTTATCACTGTTTAGCTAGCTAATGTTCTTACACATTGGAAGAAAAGGTGACGAAACATCTCTCCGAAGCAAAAATCATACAAAAAAATTGCAATCGGCTACTATTGAGAAACAATTTAATGGATAGATTCGTTCGGGTTTATAAAAAGTAAATAGGGACGAATAGTCTTTACATCCAATCAAGGACAGTTGTTTTGATTTGGACAAAGAAGTAACGAGACTTCTTCACCAAAAAATAATTAAAGAATTTAATAATGGGCAACGATCCGAAAATAGACCTAACATGGACAAATCTTCATTTACATTCTACCAAATAATTTGGACAAAACCTGTTGGGAGACTTCTTTGCGAACAGAATCAAGAGAATATCATTTTCACTTGACCAAATATATCATATTGAAATTCTTTTGAAAGGACGAATTGTGTTGAAATTGCTACGATAAAAAAACGATCGAATTTGGATCGAGGATAACTCATTCAATTTTCTCGGAGTTATGTAAAACCAGAATTGCTTTGATATTTTACTCGCTTGACTAAAAAGCAAGGGAATTTTAACCAGAGATGTTTTGCCTCTTTCCTTCAACATGTAAGAGTGATCTCAAGGAACATGGCAAGTCACTGTCACAGAGAATCAAAGCTAGAAAATTGCTCAATGTTAAGTGTAAGAAAGAAAATAAAAAGAATTTTGAAATAATTTCAAATTTAGCTCTTTTTATGTTTTGTTTTTTGCTTGCCACGTTGCTTAAGATTAATTAGTAGTTTTGAAATATTTTCGCCATTCTGTTCAAAGTATAAACGGTTAAGTGAAATACAGAGTTTGTTTGAAAGACCACTGTGGAATAAATTTGATTAAATTTCTTATAAATTTCAAGAAATCGGTAATTTTGAAATAAGAAAGAACTGTTATAGTTCAGATAAAGAGAATGTTGATATTCTCTTGTTCAACTCTAAATCAGCTCAAAAAGAGTTTCTCGTAGTAACAAGTAGTATCAACATAGACCAGATTTGATGAGAAATAGTTTTTTGGTTTGTTTCTAGATTAGATGGTTTTAATTTTCACAAGAGATAACACTCAAGTTTCGACATCATTGTCTTAACAAACATCTGTATTTCACGCCTTCTTTGTACTTTGATATAAAACTGGTCAGGAAAAAAAAGCAAACTGTTCTGAAAAACAGAATCTCTGCAAGACAGCCTAAATTAGAAAAAAACTTTTTAATTGGACTAGATTTTGCGTTCGAGTTAAAGGAAGTTTTGTACGAGGACTTGTTTGTTTTCCATTTGGCGGGAAGTTTTACAAGGAAGCCACATTGATTTTTCTGTGAAAATGTAGTCAGGGGAAACTCTGTGCAAAGTGCTCCAAATTTTCCCGCCAAAAGTCTTAGTATATATACAAAAATTTCTTCTCGTCACCTTTTTAATAAACAAATTGAAAATTTCTTATTTAATTAACTTGTGATTTTGAATGGATTTTCAACAAATAAAGTGATTTGTCAAAATAGAACACGTGTGGTTTACTGAGTAGATATTGAAATACAGTACAACATTAACAGAAATTGATCACTTTATTTCATTTGTATTACAAGAAGACTAAAAAGGAATGAAAACAAGTTTATTTGCAGCAGTATTTCTTTAAAAAAAACGGCGCATTCGTATTTTGAGCACCGTATTTTTTAATTCTTTTGGCGGGAAAATTACCCGAAACTGAACAGAAGTTACTTACAGAACAAATAATTGAAAAAAATAAAAACATTAGCACATGCTTATGTAAGTCTTTTGGCGGGAAAATTGAAAATTTCCCACCGCGGTTAAGGAAGTGATTCACTGGACAAAAACTTATAAAAGAAAAAAAATGTCAAAAGTGCATTAAGCTATACAAACATTGACCAGTGAAATCATAAATGTAACCAGGAGGGTTGAATCGGTGAGTGAGAAAATGCAAATCGCAATGTTGAGACTTTCATTAACAAATCTAACATGTGTAAGACACTGTTCAGCCTGGTTTACGGTGAACACAAAGGTGCACAATAAACGGTGTCAGTTACTTTAAAACAATGAATATCTGTTTTACGGTGTAGACAGTTTTAAAAAATAGCCTTGATGATATCAAACAAAGTTTTCGGAAAACATGTTTTCTTTTGCATGATACCAACGGCGGCTGAGATACAGGAAAAACTCAGAAACTCTGTGTTCTGTTTTCCCTCTAGTGAATTATGTCAAATTGTTTTCCGCAAATTTTCTGAAAATCTACATCTGCTAGAATTCATCTTGAAAAAACGAACTGTTAATTAGTCTTTAATAGCATAAATAATCATATGAAAATGACATCTTCTGGAACATGTTTCGCTGCTCATGGTAAGCTCAGTGTCGCAATGCAGTAAATTTTGGTGATTTAAAAAGACAATCTTTTTCATGGTCTTAGTTTCTAGGAAAAGCTTTGAGCTTAACGCCACACCTCATTATGTATATAAATTTTTGGATAAAAAAAATGGCATAAAGACGGCGAAAACAGTCATAATACGGTTTTTTTTTAGAATAAAATGAGGTTCTACTGAAATCTTTCTCGTCGTAGTTCTTGAAACTAAAAAGAGTAAATCTGCATAAAGGCTGGTTTACAGGGGCGACACTGGTATAAAAATGAGTTCGTATGTGACAAGGAAATGTCTTGATAATTATTTTCTTTGTAACGCTTTAGATAACTTCAAAATTTTTTCTTTCTTCTTTTCTTTTCTTTGAACCATAATTAGCTCAACTAACAAATAAGTCGCGCAGTTTTCGAATTCGTTTTTCTTGCTTCAATATTTGACCTGTCAAAATTGTTTGAAATGCACCAATTTTTTAAAAATTATTAGAAGAGAAAAGAGAAATTCTCCGTTTCCTTAAAACATCACAGTAAATAAGTTTGTAATTCTACCTTAGAGCATGCGCAGGCTTTCTTTAAGTCCTATGATACGTCTTTTGGTCCGTTCCGTCCATTACTTGTTCATTGGCTAGATCGATTTTTCAATCTTGTAAGTCTCATTTGTCCAGTCCTCCTCATTTGTGTACTTGGCATGTGTAACTTATGTTGAAAATCGAAGGAATTTGACCTAGAGTCCTCAAAGAAAAGAAAATATCAAAAGAAGGATCAAAGTCCTGAAATATCATGCTTAGTTCCTTATTAGAATGCGAGGATCATTGCAGAGCCTTGTCTGCTGTGATTTCAGTGCACGGAATATAGCCACTTTTTCTAAAAGTTTTAGAACTAGTATCAGTAGAACGGCCTGATTATAATACATCCAAGAAATGTTTCGAGCGATTTTAATCACTCCCACAAAGGGATAAGAAAACTTTGCAGGGCTTCAATTTTGCAGATGAAGCAAATTTTTCTTGATTCACCTTAAGATAAAAAAAAATGAAGAAGAAAAGATAATAATCGCGCAAATTCAACGCAGCAAAAATGTATCGCCTTAAGTTTAAAAGAAAAAAAAAATTCCCAGAGGCCGTGAAGGCAGGGCTTGGGATAACTTTGTTTTGGCTTCTTGTTGTGTCACGCCATTTGGACAAGGAGGTATTAAAATTTCAATATTTGTAAGATTTGAGTGAAATATCTGCGAGTAGTAAGGGTTTGAACTCAACGAATGATAAAATTTGAAAATATTCATCACAGGCTCGAATTCGTTTCTGTACATGCTCTGCTACTCAAATGAGAAATTGTAAAAACTTGTTTCCCGTAGAAATCTCAATCACCTCGGCTTTTCCGAATCCAAAGAATAAAAATTAACACTTTTTCATATATATATATTTTTTTTGTATCATGGTCCAGGACGGCATGGTGAGACAAATATTCATAGTGGATATGGTCTCATACCCAGACCGTCCACGGCCAAGAGGCCTACATTTCAGCTGTGACAGTTAAACGGTAGGATCTGGGTACAAGATCAAGGGAATCTTACAGTTCTTTGGCACTAAGGAGAATTTAGAATGCCAACTTCTTTTACTTCGATATCAAACCCTCAAACCCTCCATACCTAAAGATATTCCATTGTCATCCAACAAGCACAAGAAAATTCGTACAGATGTTGATACTAAAAAAAATCATCTCTTTCATGAGAAATAATTTTTTGAAGCCTTAACTGACTCCCAAGATCTCATCATTAATTCTCCTTACTATCTGCCTCATAATTCGTAAGATTTTAGTTCTAAGAATTAGGTATTAGATGAACTTGTAATCCTCTAACTGAGATTTTTCTTTCTTCTCATCACCTCAGTCTACTTGATACTGCATCGATACTGTAAAACGTAACGAGAAATTTTGCCGTGGTCAGTCATAGGCTTAACTTATCTTTTGGGCCAGTTTGTTCAAAGCTGGATTAAGGTAATCCAAAATAACTGGGAAATTTTGTTTCATAACTGAGCTTAAAAAGAAAATTCAGTTTAAAGCCTATTGTCTACAATTTGATGATTGAATTTTTAAAAAATAAAAGCGGAATTTTTTTCAAAGAGGCTTTTGAAAAGAGAAATAATGAAAGTTGGATTAAAATCTGACCTTCGAACAACTGGGCCCTAGATCTGTCCTTGCAACTGTGATCATAGACACAAGCTATATACATTATTATCGTTGCTTTGTTTCATCAATAAGGGGTCTTCTAACATAATTACAAATCTTGTAGCCTACTATACCATAAAAATATTATAACATAACCAAAGTAAAGTGATCGCTCTGATTGGTCAATTCGGTGTCCACCATTTGCTAGTACACTGCTGACGTGAGCAAATGCAAAGACTAGTTTCCGCGCGCTTGTTTTTTTTCCAGTCATGTAAGATATCAGTGTTCTATAAAAAGGAACTCTTTAGCTACAATGTATCAATTTTATGGTATAAAACAAATGGTAAACACCACAGTGTACACTATTGAGTTATGGATACCCGCGGGAGGTTGCTAAGCGCGAAAGAAGCGTAAGAGTCGCGCGAGGTGATAGCAGAGAGCGACGTTTGCCTCTCAATAGTGTACGCTGTGGTGTTTAACATTTGTTAAATATGGATGGTTGATAATTCCCACTTACCGGTTTCTGAAGCTTTCTTGATTGCCTTTGCCCATGTTTTTTGGGTCCACTTAGAATTCTGATGAACAAAATGTGGTAGGATTAGCTCGAGAAATTTCTTTAGCGAGGACATCAACACCGTGAAAGTTTACGAAAAACAGTTTTAAAATAGGTCTTCTACCTGGAATAAGTATCATTCAATACATGAAAGCAACTTAATGGTGTACTTATCATTGCTGCTTTCTGGTCATATCACATTGAAAACAAAGTTACGATGAATAACATTTCACAAACTCTGTTGCTTCATGTTGTAAATAAAAGTTGAACACTTCTTCGAAATCTCTCCCGAATAATGAAGCATATTATATTCAAAATGAGTTACTTTCCAAAAGGGTAAGACTCTAAAATTACCTCTACGTGAAGAACTAAATAATGGGCCACCATAGCTCGTCATCATGCACTGCAATGTTCTTGGTTCATGAGCTGGCTTTTGCTGGGGTTTCCACGTACGAGATTTCGTGGTGGCCATGTCGGAAATGACAGTGCCTTTAGAAGAAAATTTTCTGTATACCTGATATTAAAAACCAAGTAAAACGGCTATAATGGTCGTAAACCTTTACGCCCGAGTGACATTCTCTTCTCTGCACGTGTAGTGGAGAGTAATTCATGAATAATAACAAGATCATGATAGAAAATTTGCAATTCAAATCGCAATAGTCTCTGATTTCATTAATTGACAGAGTCTGCCAAAATTTGGCATAAAACATCTCTATCAATAACATAACATCCACTATACACTTAATTTGAAGGAATGTTTTACTGCCTGGAAAGAGTTTCAAGTTTTGCTGATTCAGGCGCAGGATAAGTTATCAGTGAGGCCCTCATAGCATTTTAGTAAAAGCACAGTGGTCGTGCCTACGGTTGAAAGGGTTCAACATAAAATTCAATGCAAATTGCAGTCGATTTCCGATAGCTCTGACCCATTCAGACTCGAACCTTGCGCGAACTCGAATCAAAATTGACTGTTATCTGCCGACGGTAACTCGGACCCTCAGCATGCAACTCCACGCCAATTCTTGCAAGATTGAAATAAGTTTCATTTTCCTTCAGGTCATTTTCTATATGATTTTACACTCCAGGACTCAAACAATGTTTGTCAATGTCTGGCTGCACAAAAAAACCTGTGCTGTAAACCACAACATTAATTATATCTCTTTTTATGCAGCGTTTCATTTTTACCCTTTTTGTCGGTACAAGGGACTGTGAAGAGATAGGGGTTGGGGGAGGGGTTCACTGTCCGACCCCCTCCCCCACTTTTTTCCGCAGTGAAAAATTAAACATTTCCTTTCTTTCGTAACGGACACAAATGGTTCAAAACCCTAATCGATCCGACACAGTGGTGACAAGTGGAGCATACAGAGGTTTCGCGGCTACTCGAGATCAGTGGAGGCGCATAATTGCCGCTCAGATAGGGAGAGAAACCGGAACCCAAATGGGAAAAAACGAAAAATATATCGGACACCAAATTTGAAAACCGAAAACCAAATGCTGAAAAAAGCCGAAAATCCGCAAACGGCAATGAACACCAAAACCGATACACCGATGTTAAAAACTACCGAAATAATAATAGAGAAAAGAGAGATTATTTGCATGTTAAGTAGAAGTTGATATTTCTAGGTGTTACTAGAAATAGATTAAAAACAACTGCCTTGTCAGTGATAAGGTTCGCCTGGGGGCCTTGAATACCGCACCATAGCCACAAAACACGCAAGAATAACACACAGCTTTTTGATGTCTTCAGTTGATCATGAGTTTGTGAATCATAGGAATAACACAATTAAAGTTTCAACGTTTGTCAATGCAACTCTTTGTGAAACCTAAACTCGCCTTCATGCAAAGCCGAGTTTAGGTTCAGTTTTTCTTTTTCCTAAGTCGTCATAAAGCTTGTCGTTACGGTCTAATGGGTAAACGCAAACACATCGTTAAGTCTGAATTCCTTCATCAAATAATTTGTCGATGAAGTTCGTAACCCTTGTTTCACTAAAATCCTCTCCTGCAGTCTCACCAGTGTATTATGAAATTTTTTCCACTACGATGAGTCTAATTTACTCCTGACAAGGACAACATGGGTAAAATATTATACGAGGGTCCAGTAAAAAAGAAACCGCATTGACGTAAAGACGTAAGAGTCGTTAGATTCGAGAGGCTTTACGGTACGTTACGTAATTTCCTGCTCTTTCAAAACACTTGCATAGCTTGTATGCTTGACTACTTAATAGAACGCAAAATTTCAATCCCGTTCGAGAATTTTGTCATAGTTTTGACTACTACGATTATCACGCACTTTACTTTACTTATTACCAAGCAACGGAACATAAGTCTACACTAAATGATAGTCAGGAGCACCAACAAACACTCCAGCTACACAAAACATTTCGTTGGATAATGCTCTAATTGTAATTGTATGGTAACCTGGCTCCAATCTACGTCCAATCGTGTCGACTTGATTCTTTCTAAACTTAGTCGACTTAGTTTTAACCGTTCTGTTTTTGTTGTTGTCTAACCATATTGCAGCCCTGCCTTCTTTATGTATTGTCAAAATTGTCACTGACCGAGTGCGAAACGAATTGTCACCAACGATCCGAGGAACGTAGATCTTTAGCTTAAGGATGCTAGAGCTTCTCCAAGCACACCATCCCCCTTTAGAATCAGTGCGAAGTTCTGCACCGACCCTTTTAACATTCCATTTTTGTCCGTACATTTGGATGCATGGTGAAAAGCCAGCTTTCTCTTTGATTTCAAATTTTAGATTAGAGCGGTGAAGCTTCTTAAATACATTTGGCGTTTTCCCCGTCCAACAGAGTGGCTCTTTTAAGGCTTCAGTTTCCCGCTTTATGAAACATAAACTCGGTAGAGTGAAGCTTTTGCGTTTGCCCCTGACACGAGTGATAGGAAACGGATGTGTACTCGTGAAGTTGTGAGCAATCTCTTGGTAAATGTTTTCCACGTATTCAGTCATCATGTAAGCAATCTGAGCATGCGCCTTGACGCCAATATGCTTACCATCTGAGCCTGCCATTCTTAAGTATACTACTTTCCATCGACCTTTCTCTTTCCTACAAATTATTTCCCTTAAGTTGAATGATGTGATATCGTAATGACGGGCAAGTTCTGCCTGGCCAAAGTCTTCGAGAGTAACACAAGATGGATTTTCTACTGTTTTAGTGTAAGGATTAACTCCAAAATCATGGACAACGTTTATGTAGACGACCACTGGTGCCGTAGGATATATCAGAGCTTGTCGCGTCAGTTGTTCCAGTGGTTTTGCCGATGCAAATCCTTTATCATTAGCTGACATTTCTATCAACACAATATCGAAGCTTGTGCCTTCGGGAATGAAAGTTCTATAGCAAAACGCGAAGAAATAGCTTGACGTATCTCCAATTGTTAGCGCTGTTACATTCAAAAAAGATTTTGCAAATCTACCAAAAGTTTCGCTCCACCAATTTTGGAATACTTTATAATACAATCCATCCCGGCTGTTCTCGTCAAGTCCTAGTTTTCCTCCTGCGCTATGAGAACCTCCGATCACTAACATGCTGACGTTTTCTCCTCGTAAAGCTTTCATCAAAACATGCCTAAAGCCATCAGAATTACCAGCTTGAATACTTCTTGCCAATAATGCTTTGTCAGATGTAATAACGCTTAAGTTATTCCGCAGTTTGAATAGTTTTTCTAGTTCTGTAACTTGCCGAGGCGCTGGTATTTTGAGCGAAATCTCAAATATCTTTATTGTGCGAAGATAACAAAATATAATGAACATGAACACAAGAAAAGAGCACTTGAAAAGGCTAGACTTTGCCATCTGTTAAATTGTATTCGCTTGGCTCACCTTCAGTTGTGCTGCGAGGATAAAAGAAACTCTATCTCAATTTGTGCAAACATCTTATCACAGAATCTGAATTAAAGGAAATAATTGTCAACAACTTACTTTGCCTGAGTGTGCTTGGGATTGTGAGTCGGTGACGTTGAAGAGCTAAAAACAGTTTTATCATAGCGTAGCTAGGACCAATTTGCATTCTTAGCTTGAATGGTTTTGTTTAACTTGAAGTGGCTCTAGATGTCGTGACCGTGGGGCACATAATCTACCCTTCGGCGTCAATATAGGGTTCTGTCCTCGTGTACCGGTTCACAAGAGCCGTTACAAAAGACCGAAAAATACACAACAGCTAACCAATGACTCCTAAACAAAGAAAGAACAATGGTAATTCCCTTGTGAACCGGTACACGAGGACAGAACCCAATACAGCGACGGTATGCAGGTCCAATTAGCGAAGTATCGTAGATTAAAAATATTGATTAAGTAAATAATTGACGCAGTGTTTACAAAAAGGCAGTTTGGTTATGAGTTATATTGTTTTTGATTTGTGTGCCGTTTTACGATTCGCGGTTCGTCGCATAGAAAACACGAGACAAATTTGTCCACAACTGTAAAATATTTATGTGTGCACGATCCTTCGCAGTAAAGCACTATTTGAGCAATAGTGAAAATCAGACCTGAAAAAAATTTTTTTCAGGTCTGATTTTCACTATTGCTCAAATAGTGCTTTACTGCGAAGGATCGTGCACACATACGTTTCATAACCGCAGTTCATACATATGTTTCATATGTTTGTTGTTGTGTAAAATATTTGTCTAAGAAAAACAACTTAACGTAGCAATAACTTTCCATTGTCTGTCTTTTTTGTAGAGGCGTGCTGTTTTTGTACACACCTTCCTGAAAATGCGAGAAACCAATCAATCAGGTCTTCAAAGGAATAGATATAAATCGAAGTGAACAAAGAATTATATCCTACAAATTCATATTCCAAACAGAGAGCCGCGTCCTAAACGATTAAACCCTCTGCGACAGAAGTGACACTGTCGAAATTCTCTACTCCTGATTCGGTAAGAACTCAACAAAACTGTGGACAAGCCTCATCGCCTAGTGCCCCCATTTCTCCCCCCCCCCTCACTTTTGGGGGGGGGGGAAGAAATTCGGGCAGGCTTCCCCGAAAAATGATGGAAAGATGGAGTACATACATACATATATACATATTTTAATTGACCACTTCTCATGGGGGCTTTTCAGGGCCAATTCCCACCCAGCAACCACCCCAGGGGAGGACATCCATCACACAGTAATCTCGTGCGTGGGAATTTAACGTCTCCTACCCCTAACCCTGCAGGAGACGGGACCTCCATTTATTCGTCCCTATCCGAGAAGACTAGAGTATCTAACCATTTCTTGATATAGAAAGGTAGCATATTCTTCTCACTTGTTTTAAGACCTTGAGTGTTGGTCCGGCCGGGGCTCGAACCCTCGACCTCCCGCACAACAGTCCAGCGCTCTATCAATTGAGCTAACCGGGAGGCGAGTAGCTGAGAGATGCATTCTGGGCGAGAATTACCACTGGTAACCCTTTATTCCCAAGACTGATCTCATTCATAATTCTCTTTACTGTCTGCTATACAATTCTTTTGGTGTTAGTTTGGAGAATTTGGTATTGGATCAACCAATAACCCCCTCATTTATATTTTTTCTTTATTCTCATAACTTGTCTGCTTGATATTGTATTGATGCGGTAAGGAGAAATTCTCTCTTGCATGGTCACTCCTGGGAGTTAAGGATTAAAAGTGTTCCAATCAAGTACGAAGGGAAAAGAAAGTAAATAATTCTGGGAAGGAAAACTAATTTTTACAGGTACGTAACTAAAGTAGCAGTTTGCTAACTCACAATCAATAGTTAAAAATCAGAAACCTGAGATGCGTGAGAAATAATAGTTTCTGCGTGACAGCGTAAGTCTTTTTGATTTTTTTTTTGCGTGAGCACGAGATGCGAGATCGCGACCCGAGAGCTCTACTTGTCACGCAACCATTAGTCAACTGACCACGCAATCTTTGCTCCACGAATCAAGCTTACCTCTAGCTTAGAGAAACTTCCAAGCAAACACTTTGTAGCATGAGTACCAAAGCCGATTTTATCTTCTATGGCGGTGATATCATCACTATGTGTGACAAGGACCCTTATGCCGAGGCTCTGGCAATTATATATGGGTGAAATCATCATCGCCGGGAGAAAGGGAAGGGAGTTGAGACACCACCTCACCTGTGAGAACAAACATATTAAAGCTTGGACGTTCATTTGCATGGTTCCAGAAAATGTCCTTACGTCTCCCAGGATTTCTCAGTCTTTTTTTTAAGAATTGTCATTGTCTTACCTCTTCTGGTTTATTTTTATCATGTTTTTTTTTTTTGTTCAATTCTCAAACTTAAGTGCCAACCAACCAACCTTAAGAAGTTATAAATTATTTTTAATAACCTCATTTACCTTGTAAGTGATACTGATCTGAGTAAATTAAGCCAATTTTATATCAGAATAACATTTTGTGCAATTTTTATTCCTCAGCCTTGATAAGCTCAAAAGATGACTTTGACTCTTAAAATACCAGTTATTGTTGAAATAAAATGTTGTTGTTGAGAGGCATCTCCCGAGGTTGAACTAAGCGAGACAAGAAAGAAAAAAATAGTTGTAAGGACTCCGTATGATGGAATTTTTTTTCTCATTCAATCAGTGCTTGTACAAGTTTAAAACAATAAAACATGGCTGCCAAGTCCCCCCAACTGGGGAAACTGGGACTTTATTGATTAATGGTATTGTGCCCCCAAAAAATATTGCTGAAATTCTGTATGTTGTAACCAGTGAAAACATCTTGGAAGGACAAAAGTTCATTAAAAAATGTCAGTAAAAGCTATTTTTAGTCAAACATACTGCTGTTAACTAGTGATATTGGGTGAAAAAATATATAATTAAAATTAAGTGACTTTTTAGCTGCCTGTTTCTTTGGAAGACATACATTTGTCATTGGAGATGGTTTGGTTCAACATTCGCAGTATATCTCAAACAAGTAACGTATTGGCGCAAGTAAACGCACACCAACTTGCTTTCATAACAATTGGACACAGGAATGATACCCATATGCCACCCAAGAGGCTGGCCTCACCTTTTACTGTTTCTATGTGCGAGAAAATTATATCAAAGTTGGGCCACCTGTGGTAGAGGTGCATGAAGTACTGTTAATGCCTCCTGCCATTCAACACAGGACAACCTGTGGAAGCGACTTCCCAGCTTACAAAAGGAAAGAAATTTATAGCTAACCTTTTGCAAACTTGATAAGCTTCTCAATTTGGACTCCAGCCCTATGAATGCTTGTGGGGTGGGATAAGCCATTATTGTCTATGACGTATTGAAAATACTCGGGGAAAACTGGATTGCACTCATCATCCTCAACATCGAACCCGTCAAACCTATTTTCCATTTCCGTGAGCTTGTGTGGCGATATTGAAGCCAAGCAGTCGCTGTGTCCAAAATCCTCGGGCAGGAAGTACATCATGTCGGGAACACCGGATACAGTGGCATGCTTTGACTTCCTGATCCGGTGACTGTTCCAGTATTCCTTTACCTTATCCAGATCAGTCTGCAGCAAATCAGCAAAACAAAACCAAATTGCCTCTTTGTGCAAGTCACTAGTCAGATCAAGAATGTCAGACTCGTGAAGGTCATTAAAGAAGTCGATCCACCAACTTGAACGTTGTTTCCTGTAATGTGACCATTGACATTCAATATGCTGATTCTTATTGCTTGATAGGTGTTTGTGGGACTTTGATCCTGCGTATTCATCCAATCCCTCAGCTCTCAAGTAGCACTGGATTCCGACAATCAGACCATTTTCAGTGCCAGGGTCAGTGTATACACGTACTGGGCATCCATGTGCTGCTTTGACGTGCTTTACAAAATAGCTTGTAACACACCTTGGATTTTTGTTCGATGGTTGCACCTCAAGCCAAAGAATTCTTCAACTAAATCCGTCTACATAGCCGTGAATAGAAAAGCCATAAAGCTTCAGTTTATCGTACCCGTCTATGTGCCAACAAAAGTTGGGTCCAGGTGACACATACGTTCTGCGCTGAAGACAACGGCTCTTTCTATGTTCCACTCCTCTAGGATCAACCTCTCTTAAGAGTGACTCTACTAATCGCCGAGGAACATTAATCCGGTGTCTTACGCGCAAGACATGCCACATAGTCCTGTAGACATTGAGGCTATTAGGACCAGTGCATATTTCTTGTAAAATAAGATCCCTGACACGTTCCTTGAGCTCCTCATCTACTGTTTCACGTCTATTAATTTCATAATCTTTCAGCCTTCGCTTGAGACTTCGCTGATTCATGAAGATATTATGTTGCTTTTCCAACATCAGAGTAATATACCTATACGTAAGACCTCTGTAAAAGTAATATTCAATTATATCTCGCTCAGACCCACGAGGTCAGTCGTCGTTTAAAGTTGTGTCAGCCGACTCGTCTTCGCTGGAGCTGCTCAAGTTCGTCGACGGACGCCATTTTGTTTTCTTTCGATAAAAGCGTGCTTACCACTAGGTCTCAGGCCTTGACGCGCAAATGCGCACGCATAGATTATGTCCCTTTCATTTGCGGCGTGCCTTAGCTTTTTGTTTGCAGTGAGTTTTTTCCCTTGATTTGGGGTGTGCGTTGTGCTTTCATTTGCAGTGTACCGTTAACTTTTTTTAATTCGGTGTGTAGCGTTTCACTTTATTGTGAAAAGTGCATTTGATGTTTCACTGGCGTTAATGGTTTAATTCTATTCGTAGTATATTTGATTTAGTTTGCAGTAGTATATTTTTGTACTTTGGGTGTTTTTTAGGTTTGTAGCGCTGTCCCTAATGGGCGACCGTAAAATATGGTTTTCAACAAGCATCTCCAAAAAAAATACAAAAGACAAAAAAACAATTCGCACATTAAAATTAAAAATATGTAAAAAAATAAAAGAAGAAACACCACATTAACTTAAATTCATTTGGATCACAGAAATGAAATTTATTTAAGTCACAATATTAAAGGATTACGTTTAAAAATATCAAGATTAACGGATTGCCTGATTGCCTGCCTAAGAGAAATAAAATCCTAGATGGCATGAAATGTTGTCCGTTGTTTACTCCAATTCCCCTTGATACTTGAAAGTCTGAGATTTAGCTTAGTTCTGGTATTATAATCATGTTGTTCATGCTATCTTATGAAGTTCATACCATGCCCAACAAGTCCATTTAAACACTTAAACACTTAAATACACATAAATACAGCTTCTCTGAAAACGCCTTTTTTCTAATGGAACCTACTTAAGAGTGGCAAGCGCATGCGTAGCAGATGAATTAAAAGGTCTGTCCAAAATTATTTTAGCAGCCTTATTCTGCAAGACTTGAAAACTTGTCATTAAGGTTATATTATTGTCACTGATAAGGTTCGCCTGGGGGCCTTGAATACCGCAGCATATCCACAATACACGCAAGAATAAAACACACCTTTTTGATGTCTTCAGTTGTGTGTGTGGATCATAGGAATAAAGCAATTATAGGGTCATCGTTTGTCAACTTTTTACACCTTGATGCGAAGCCGAGTCTAGGTTCAGTTTTTCTTTTTCTTAAGTCGTTCTAAAGCTTGTCGTTACGGTGTAATGGGTATTCGCAAACACATCGTTATGTTCGAATTCCTTCATCAAATAATTCGTCGATAAAGTTCGTGACCCTTGTTTCACTGAAATCCTTTCCCGCAGTCTCACTAGCATATTATGAAATTTTTTCCTTCTAAGATGAGTCTAATTTACTTCTGACAAGGACAAAAATGGCCAGACTATACGATAGAAGATTAAATCAATAATTTCGTTCTCCTACGCACCAGGCTTTTACAACACCAACAAAGCACGCTGTAGAAAAAGCCGCATAGGACAAAACCGGAACATAGTGAATCTTAAAGTCTCCCTCTAACTGAACTGCGAAGACCTTTTCACTTTTTTTCAAGTCATGGTGGTTGCCAAGCTCGCCTCTAAAGTCGCCAGATTCGACAGGCTTTACGGTACGTTATGTAATTTCCTGCTCTTTCACAACACTGCATAGCTTGTATGCTTGCGTACTTAATAGAACGCCAAATTTCAATCCCCTTCGAGAATTCTGTTATAGTTTTGACCATTACGATTATCACGTACTTTTCTTTACTTATTACCAAGCATCGGAACATAAGTCTACACCAAATGATAGTCAGGAGCACCAACAAACACTCCAGCTACACAAAACAATGCGTTGGATAATGCTTTAACTGTAATTGTGTGGTAACCTGGCTCCAATCCACGTCCAATCGTGTCGACTTGATTCTTTCTAAGCTTAGTCGCCTTTGTTTTAACAGTTCTGTTTTTGTTGTTGTCTAACCATATTGCAGCCCTACCTTCTTTATGTATTGTCAAAATTGTAACTGACCGAGTGCGAAACGAATTGTCACCAACAATCCGAGGAACGTAGATCTTTAGCTTGAGGATGCTAGAGCTTCTCCAAGCACACCATCCCCCTTTAGAATCAGTGCGAAGTTCTGCACCGACCCTTTTAACATTCCATTTTTGTTTGTACATTTGGAAGCATGGCGAAAAGCCAGCTTTCTCTCTAATTTCAAATTTTAGATTAGAGCGGTGAAGCTTCTCAAATACATTTGGCGTTTTCCCCGTCCAACAGAGTGGCTCTTTTAACGCTTCAGTTTCCCGCTTTATGAAAAATAAACTCGGTAGAGTGAAGCTTTTGCGTTTGCCCCTGACACGAGTGATAGAAAAAGGAAGTATTCTCGTAACGTTGTAAGCAATCTTTTGGTAAATGTTTTTCACGTATTCAGTCATCATGTAAGCAATTTGAGCATGCGCCTTGACGCCAATATGCTTACCATCTGAGCCTGCCATACTTGAGTATACTACTTTCCATCGACCTTTCTCTTTTCTACAAATTATTTCCCTTAAGTTGAATGATGTGATATCGTAATGACGGGCAAGTTCTGCCTGGCCAAAGTCTTCGAGAGTAACACAAGATGGATTTTCTACTGTTTTAGTATAAGGATTAATTCCGAAATCATGGACAACGTTTATGTAGAAGACCACTGGTGCCGAGGGATATATTAGAGCTTGCCGCGTCAGTTGTTCCAGTGGTTTTGCTGATGCAAATCCTTTATCATTAGCTGACATTTCTATCAACACAATATCGAAGCTTGTGCCTTCGGGAATGAAAGTTCTATAGCAAAACGCGAAGAAATAGCTTGACGTATCTCCAATTGTCAGCGCAGTTACATTCAGAAAAGATTTTGTAAATCTACCAAAAGTTTCGTTCCACCAATTTTGGAATACTTTGTAATACAATCCATCCCGGCTGTTCTCGTCAAGTCCCAGTTTTCCTCCTGCGCTATGAGAACCTCCGATCACTAACATGCTGACGTTTTCTCCTCGTAAAGCTTTCATCAAAACATGCCTGAAGCCATCAGACTTACCAGCTTGAATACTTCTTGCCAATAATGCTTTGTCAGATGTTATGACGCTTAAATTATTCCGCAGTTTGAATAGTTTTTCTAGTTCTGTAAGTTGCCGAGGCGCTGGTATTTTGAGCGAAATCTCAAATATCTTCATTGTGTGAAGATGATAAATGATAATGAACATGAAGACAAGAAAAGAGCACATGAAAAGGCTAGACTTTGGCATCTTTAAATTGTATTCGGTTGGCTCACCTTCAGCTGTGCTGTGAGGATAAAACAAACTCTATCTTGATTTGTGCAAATATATATCTTATTACAAAATCTGAATTAAAGGAAATAAATGTTAACAACTTACTTTGTCTGAGCGTGTTTGGGATTGTGAGTCGGTGAAGATGAAGAGCTAAAAACAGTTTTATCATGGTGTAGCTGGGACCAATTTGCATTCTTTGCTTGAACGGTTTTGTTTAACTTGAAGTGGCCCATACCGTAGCTGGGACCAATTTGCATTCTTTGCTTGAAAGGTTTTGGTTAAATGAAGTCTCTAGAAGCCGTGACCTTCGACCATGCGTCCATCACGAGCCTCAGGTAAAGTTGGTGCGAAACCTTTATTTTAAAATTGGATTTCAGTTTACGAGAATACGAAATACTGTGCAAGTTCCCTGGTTTCGAAACAGAGGTTTAAGGCCTATTTCTTTAAGCAACCGAAGGCCAATGCCCTTTGTTAATTAGCTAGGATGTCACTAATGAAATGTAACGACAAAACTGGTGTTTGTTACAAATCATTTTTTAACCTATTGCTATTTTTCGTTGTTTTTATTAGCCTTTGCATGTTTTTCCCCTCTTCCTCTCCTTTTACTAGGCATGCTCTCCAAGTCTCAATACGAGGTGTTGGTTGGCATCTCGGCAGCTCTTTACTTATTTCACCTTCTTTGCTTTATTTTGCCGGTAAACCGGCATAAAATATTTCGACATGGCAGTCTGCTCGGTGAAGAACCTTTGGAAGGATTAAACGAGCGCTGGAAAAGCGACTTCAAGGCAAAAATAGCTCAAACTGCGCTGAATGAGTTTGCAGCTCGAGCAGTCGATATGGCGGGCAACCATAAAGTCAAACTCTCAAAGCACACCACCTCTACTTTGGCCTATTGCCTATGCTTATCGCTACTCTTGTCCAGTGGCAATGTTGAGCGAAACCCTGGTCCAAAATCAACTTCTCAAAGTGGAAACTTCAAGTTGAGTACGGTAAAAGGCTTAAGAATTTGTAATTTGAATGTGCGAAGTCTTGTCAACAAGATGGATGAGATCCGAGTTTTTTGTGAGACCCACCTACCGCACGTTCTGTCCCTAAACGAAACTTGGCTAGATTCAGCTTCCCGGCTACTCACTTGTACGAAGAGATAAAACTCGCCGAAATGGTGGTGTTCTCATTTACATTTCCTCGAACCTCAATTACAAAGTTATTCAAGAATTTGAAAATGATCAACCGGATATTCAATGCCTTTGGATGGAAATAACATCTCCAAAATCTAAAGGTTTTATTTTCTGTTCCTGCTACCGCCCACCGAATGCGGACAACGTTGCAACTTACGTTGAGGGCTTGAGAAATATGTTAACAGTAATGGCTGATCGGGAAAAGGAAATTGTCATTACCGGGGATCTGAATTTCGACCTGAAACAGTCGAATAAACCTGCGTCTACGAAGCGCTTTATGAACATGGCGAAAGAGTTTAGTCTGCGGCAGATTATTGACAATTTCACTCGCATAACTGAAAATTCAAAGACCCTGATCGATTTATTTTTTACCAGTCGTCCGGATCTATATGTCTCCGGGGTAATACCAGTTGGCTTTAGTGATCACTCCGCAACATATGCCGTCCGTAAATTACATCGTTTGAAACCGCCTCCCCCGAGGATAATTGATACCCGGAATTTCAAGCGTTTTAATCGTGATGCTTTCATTGAAGATCTAAATAAAGTTCCATGGTCATTGATAAATTCCTTCGCAGATGTTGAGGACGCATGGGACTCATTTAAACACCTTTTTTGTGAAGTAGCCGACACCCATGCCCCAAGAATCCGCGTGCGAGTCAGGGGAAATAAAGTACCATGGCTGACACGTGAGGTAAAACATCTAATAAATGAAAGAGACCGCTTTCATAATCTGGCATTGAGGTCAAACAATGAGCTTCATTGGAGCTCTTACAAGCGCTTACGCAATGTTGTGACTTTGAAGCTCAGAAAAGAGAAAGAAAGATATTACAACGAACTGTTCCAGGAGACAAGAGGAGATTCCCGTGGGACCTGGAAAAACCTAAAACGGCTACTCGGAAATGGCTCAAAGAGTAGCAGCGCTACTGCTCGTACAGCTAATGAAGCAAAAGACAAGTGTAACACCTTCAATAGCTTCTTTGTCTCTTGTGCCGAAGATTTAAGGTCGATCCACCGATCAACCGCGCGATCCTTTTCCAAATGGCTACCGCAAATTGTCCGCCCAGAAAAATTTAATCTACGAAAGATCACCGTGACGGAAGTTAGAAAGGCTCTTAAAGATTTAAAACCGAAGAAAGCTACAGGTGTTGATGGTATTCCATCTCGTCTACTAAAAGACGGATCAGACGCCCTGGCCTATCCACTATCGCTCATTTTTAATTTAACTATCCAACAAAACGTTATCCCTGCAGAATGGAAAAAAGCGAAGGTGACCCCTTTACATAAATCAGGTTCAAAAGATGACCCAAGAAACTACCGCCCCATATCGGTATTACCAGTGGTATCTAAAGTCCTAGAGCGTTTAATCCACAAGCAGCTTGCAAGTTTTTTTGATGATCATAACTTGCTCTGTAAATTACAGTCCGGTTTTAGAAGAATGCACTCAACTGAGACGGCTGTAACTTATTTCGCCGACGAGATTCTCCTGAATATGGATAAGGGCCTTGTTACTGGTTCTGTGTTTATTGACCTGGCAAAGGCTTTCGACACAGTTGACCATGACATTTTGCTCAGAAAATTAGAGTACTATGGTATATGCGAGGAAAGCCTTCTATGGTTTAAGGACTACTTTACGGGAAGAAAGCAGTTCGTGCAAATTGATTCTCATTCATCTGAAGAGCTTGCTATAACTTCTGGAGTGCCACAAGGGTCCATCCTCGGACCCCTGTTATTCATTGTCTACATTAATGATTTACCACGTTGTGTCAAACACTGTTCTGTAAATATGTACGCTGATGACACAGTTTTATATCTTGCTGGCTCAACAGTAGACAATTTAACTTTTTACTTTAATCAAGATCTTCAATGTCTATCTGAATGGCTAGAAGACAACAATCTTGTTCTCAATGTTTCAAAAACTAAGTGTGTACTATTTACATCTCGAAGGCATAAAGAGTGCGATTGTATTTTAAATCTTAATCTTATCGGAAAGCTCATTTCTTGCGAAACTACTTTTAAATACCTAGGCGTGGTGTTCGACAATTTTATGACTTGGAAGGCTCACGCAGACTATATGTGTAAAAAGGTGGCGTCAAGAGTTAGTATTCTGGGCCGCATTAGAAGTTTCGTCACAAAAGAGGCAGCAATACTTGTTCATAATACCTTAATTCTTCCCTTATTTGATTACTGTGACATTGCCTGGAGTAACCTTTATACAACAAGATATAGATCGACTACAGCGCTTACAAAATAGATCTGCACGGATTATTACACGTTGCTCTCGGTCATCTGAAGCAATAGATCAGCTGCAATGGCCGACTCTTTCCAGTAGACGCTATTACCACAAGGCTAAACTCGTTTTTCTCTGTCTCCACTCATTAGTTCCTAGTTACTTTTCATCATATTTTACCAGATTTTCGAATATTCACAATTATTCCACGAGGCAAAGTCTGAGGCTATCCCTACCAAAAGTAAAACAGAATTTTGGGAGAAGGACCTTTCTTTTTACTGGCGCAGAAATTTTTAATAAACTTCCTTTAAACATTGTGAAGAGTGAAAACATTCAAACGTTCTGTCGCCGAGCAAAACATTTCCTTTTACCGTAATTTTGATAATTTTGATATTTTATTTACTATGTTATGTTTAAATTGTGTTTTAGCTTTGTAGTTTTAGGCTGTTAATGTAGTTGTAAAATCTTAGTCATTATATATACATATATATCTATTCTAGAAATTTGATGTAAATTATTTTCAATACAGGGCCCCTATGGATACCAGCCTTAGAGCTGAATGGGCTACCCTGTGTAAATAAAGTTTGCTTTACTTTACTTTACTTTACTTTACTTTAAAATTTACTTGTCTTGAAATATTTGTTCGCCTTTTCGCTTCTAGTGTAGATTTAGGCAAACCACACATATGCAGAGATATTTGATTCATCATAATGCATTTTATGGATAGTGTCTTGCATTTGAAAATGTGAAAGCGGTGCATTTGCATTTAGTTGAGTTTATTGGCTTTAATAGTTTCTTTGCAATTTTTTAGTTTTTACCATAAAATAATAAAGCGGTTAAGCAGTCTAAAGATTGTGGTCAGTAGATTTTAGCAGTTAAGAGAGAATGCTGCCCAGCAAAGGAATGATAATTTCTTCATTTCAGATTATGCAGCCTAAGTAGGACAGCAGGGTGGCTGCTGATTTTTTGTCTTTAAAATTTACGCAGTTCGGAACCCGAAAAACTGCACCCAAAAAGAGTCCCAAAAAGTTTTCGGGTCTTTTGAGAGACGAAGTATCCCTGCCATTATTATTTTTTTCTTTTTCGATCCGACTTCGGTATCGTATTCTTGGTTTCACAACTGGATACGCGCGTCTGTTCAGCAGTAAATTGCAGATGACGCCAAAATGTGGTAAGAACAAAGAAGTGGGAAACGAGGCGCAGCCGAGCGAGTTGTTACGTTCTCCAAATCACTCGCAAGCCCGTGAACGTAATCCAAGATGGCTGTTCTGTACACTGAACTAATTTAGTACATCAACACGAGGCACTATATACAAAGGCTGGCAGCCTGGTAACAAGCATATCATAACACGTGTCGCTGATGTTCTGACCACATTTTGACGTCCTCTGTGTTTTATTATTGTACAGACCCATGGAAACATGGAATGATCTATTTTCTTACATAGTAAAGAATTGTTGACTTTTGTCCTCCCATAGATCATCGGTAAGAACCAATGAAACTGCGTAAGTTATTCAGCTTATCATGTAAATCGACACGTGGGTGCACCACTCCCACCCATTTCACACTCCCACCACAGTTAAAAGAATTCGTTTGAAACGCTCGCTTAAAAATGTCTTCTGTAGCTGACTATATCTTCTGTGGTGGTGATATAATCACTATGGATGAAAGTAACCCTTCTGCCGAGGCTCTGGCCGTCGAAGGAAACCTCATTACAGCTGTAGGGAAATTAGATGAGATGTTTGCCTTAGCGGGTGAGTCGACGCAAGTTATCTACCTGAATCAGCAGACCCTTCTTCCGGGCTTCATAGAGCCGCACACGCATGCTATATTGTCTGTTACGTTTAAGACAATGTTCACTTTCATTGATGGCTATAAGGACAAATCGTATAACGAAGTAAAGAAAAAAAGTGAAGGAGACCATTAGCAACCTCGAAAACCGCGAAGAAACCTCTTCTCTGCCATAGGCGTTGTTCTTTGGTTGGGACCCGGAGCTTATTCCCGGAGCTTATTCCGTCGGACTTGCCGACGCTTTCTGCAGACTTCCTGGACAACGAATTTCCTGAGTCGGAAGTCCCCATCGTCATGGTTGCTCAGAGCGGTCACGGCGTTGCCTGGGTTAATAGCAAGATTATCGGGGTACGTTTTCATCTACGCTGGTGCGGCTAATTTAGAAAAATTTTAAGTGTTGATTGTTTGCCAAACAAGTGGATCCCATCCATTTGTATCGGCTTCACCTCCAGGGAACTGAACAATTATTGGCCGATTTTATTTATTCGAAATAACCGTAGAGGGTATCCAGTCAATTCGCCACCACAACAAATTTGCTAGCACTCAAAGTGAAATCGCCACCGTTGGCGATTTGCCTTGAACGTTATGTGTAGCCTCCCGTGTGAAACAAATGAAAGCTAAGATGTAACAGTATACTGCGAAAAGGGAAAGGGGCTCAGAAGTTAGGTGTAGCGTCTCTATAATGGAATGTTAAACGAAATAAAACATGTTGATATTTTCGCGGAATTTGCTCTCCGCACACGCTGGTTCAACAAACGAGGACTGTATACTCTCTTTTAAGTTGGCTTTTATTCTTCAGCTCACAACATTCACGTTCCGCCCTACGATCTAACTAACTTTGGATCACAAGTGCCACTTTTACTGGCTACAGATATCCACACCCAGATACGTAGGTCCGGTGTGGTCGGATAGGGCTTAGTTGTCTATTAATTTCCTAATCGGTTGATCCCACTAATTCCTGTTGCATGGTTCTGTTAGACAATTAATCTTAACAAGCGGTTTCACTAGCAATTATCTAGTTAATTACATCATTGTTTGTCGATCGTTCTACGCATTCTTTGTCAATATTTCCGGTTACATTCTACCGGTCTCTATTAGAGGTAAAGAACCAATAACTCACTTAGTGCGCCGCTAATCATGCGAAATATAACAAAACAAGCAAAATCCTAATAATGGGTGTAAACGTTCTATAACAGATATCACTAACATTATGATCAGTTAGCGAGTGATATGCGCCGCGCGAGATAAGTTATTCCCACCGATATGAATGAAATCGTATGAATCTTAAATCATATAAAAGTCGAAGTTTATTGCGAAATTAAAAGCACATACAAATACACCGAAGTTTACGCAAACCATAGTTAATAGTTTCCTTCAAACAGACTTTGGCGTCCTTTCTTTGTTTGCTAAACCCTTTGTTTCAAGCACAAAGAATGTCGACATGAGGTTTAACACGAGTTCCGTTCTCATGAACACGATTCGCAATCAAATCTAACGAGTTTTATATCATACGGAAGGTTAGATCTTGAAGTTTATTCATCTTTTAGTTTTTATGATGTGAAATTAAGTGTGTGTGCGAACACGGCAAAATTCTGCAGAAATGAAAATTTTCATTTGATATTTTTCAGCTTAAGTATGACAGCAGATTGGCAGCTAATTTTTTTTCTACAAAATTTAAGAACATTTTTTTCCCCAATGAAACCACATTGAATAACAAACACTCTGTAGCTGGAGTGCAAGATACAGTTGTTCCTACAATATCATGACTCAACATGCCAGGATAAAGAAAGTTCTTACAATCCTTAAAAGAAATTTTACCAGTACAAAAGTGAAATGAAGGACAACTTGCTGGAAACATTTTAACCAGAAATCAAGTGCTTGCAGCAAATAAGCAAAAACAATCAAAACATCCACACTTGCTTTCCAATTCTTATATCTTTTTCCCAGTGCAGTCCAATCAAAGAGACAGAGTTAATTGTACCACTGTTACTCAACAATTAGGTTATAATTACACACCCTCACTAAACAGACAGCAAATCTGTGTTTTCTGATCATTTCAAGATTGTTTATTTCATATTTTTTACAATACTTAAAGCCACACTCAGCATGAAAATTTACAAAAGTACTCCATCACTTTCTTTATAATAAAAATATAAAATTTTCTATCAATACATCAAATACAAACAGGAACCAGTATGCAAAGTACAGCATCTCCTAAACACCCAATTTTTTTTCATTAAGTTCTGGACACAGATACCAAAATTCCATACAAAACTGACATCTTAATTTCAAAAGGAATAAAAATGGAGATTTTAATTATGTCAATTGTATCTAAAATTTTGACTTCATTATAGTTAGCTGGTCAACACAAGGCTGTATTTGGTTATTTAGCTCACTGGCAGTTTTCATCCTGCAAGAGAAAAAGATATTCAAGTAATGCTAACTGTTTCAAAAGTATTCTATGATGGCAAACAAAGTTCTATAGTTTAAATCTTAACAAAAGTTCAATTCCCGCCCTTGCTTGGCCCTTTAACTCCTGATATCTTCTTCTAATTCTCCCATCCACCTTCTATACACTTCATTGTATATCACTTTAGAGAATTAAGTTTTTTGTCTGGGTAGCAACAGCTTTCTGCCAAGTTTGTTTAACTATCACATGTCCTTAGGATGAAGTATCACAATTCTAACCCTTTCACTATCAAGATCTCATCAGTAATTCTCTCTTCTAATCTGCCATACAGTTATAGCAAAGTTAGTTTTAAGAAATTGGCATTGGATCAACTAATGACAGGGTTCTTGCACTCTTTCAGGAACCCAATTCAAGGACTTTCAAGAACTTTTTAGGTCATTTTCAAGGAGCTTGGCTCTCAAATTCAAGTACCTTTTGCATTAAAATAGGAGCTATAAATAGCTAGGTAACCAAGGTTATTTTCAATGCACCAATCAGGTACAAAATATATAAAAATCAAACATCATTACTAGATGCGGGATTTGAAGGGAAAAATTGTTTTTGCAATTTGTGCTAGAAACTCACACTTTCAACACCGAAAACAAAACTTTAACTCATCTGCACTTATTTTCAAGGACCCGAGTCTAAATTCAAGGGTTTTCAAGTCCTTAAAAACAAAAACTCAAATTCAAGGACTTTCAAGGAATGTGGGAACCAACAGTAAACCAGTAAATCATATTTTTTTTCTATAAGCATCACTTATCTGCTCAATATTGTATTGAAACTTTGTATTGGAGAAATTCTGTCTTGGTCACTAATAGCAGTTAAACCGTTAAGAAGATACATTTTAATTGGCTCTTAGAAGTATCTTTTTTCACTTCAAGTCCTCAAAATTAATTCCCCCTCACAATCCTCTATATATTTAAAGTAATTTCAGCCACGAGAAGTTGGTGCTACATCTTTTGCAGTAAAAGAAAGCAGACCTGGTTATCCTTGTGTATATTCCATATAAATTTTCAAATATTTAAAAAAAAATGTTTCAAATCTTGCTCTGGTTGTTTATAACATGAATGATGTTATGCTACTGATAAAGTTTGCTTCTTTTAAAGAAGAACACAACATTTTTGTAACACTCATCAAACAGGATAATTTTGCTATTTATCCTCCAAACAAGGGGCCGTAACATGTTTGAGAGTACTTACTAAAACTCAAAATGGGCAAAGATAAAACAAAGGTGCTAAAGTTTCTTAAAGCTGAGGTATAACATGCATTCTAAGGCTTACCTTTCAAGCAGACCTGAACATTTGTCTTCTGAGAGGCTGCTCTTTAGTTTCATGAGAGATTTTTTACACTGGACCGCCAGGGCTTTAAAGCACTGTTCTTTGCTTTTGTTGTGTGCTGGATTGTCCCAGTCTGGCATTCCCTCAACATAATCCCAGGCCATCAGAACATAGTTCAAAGTTGATTCCCAAAGCTGTGAGTTGAGTAAAATCTGGCCTTGGGCAACACATTCTTTCTGTAATAATTTATTCCAAGAAATGAGTTAAATCTTCTTCTCTTTTGTCAAAAAGCAAAGATTGTTTAGCACAAGACAAAGAAAAATTATTTGAGTTCTTCACAAGGATTTGAAGACTTCCACATTTATCAAACTGAGCTACTTTTGATAAATGGAAGTTGCTTGTAAGCTAGATAATACACCACCAGTAGGTTTGTAAAGGCTCAGCAGTGCTGAAAGTGTGGTGTGTAGGGATGGTTAGATATAGGCTTGGTGAAAGTAAGATTTAATAGTTGTGTTCTGTCCCAGTGGAACCCCTGAAAGGCTGCACTAGAAAATAGCAAACTTTTCGAGAAAGACTGTTATTTAAGTACCCGCACCTTTGACACAAACACAACAGACAAAACTAACACCACTACCCCCCTCAGGCAGACACCAAGACATATCAAAATATATTACCTCGCGGCGAAAATATCAAGCATTGGTTTCCACGTTCAACAGGAAAACGCTTTGTCGCTCAAGTAAAAATTGCGTCGCTGGAATAATAGTGTAGAGTTGGCAATAGCAGTGGTCCATGCATCGCAAATACTCACCTTGAAAGTGGTAAGATGCGTGTTCACTCGGCGATAACAAAAAGCATCTCGCGACGAGCCATAACGAGTGTACGGGAAGGATTTGTAAATGTTTCTTTGCAAGCGCTTCAGCTTTTCTTCAAATTCTGTTAGGTCTGGTTCAGGGATAAGGCTTCGTAATTCCTTTCGAGGGAAAAGGTTCATTAGCTGGAACAACATTTAAAAATCAAATCAACATAACAATAAAATGTGCGTCCCAATTGTTTAAAAATGGCGTCCTTGTTTCGGTGTGCGACCCGCATCAAGTTCAAAGAATTTATTTTCAAATTATAGTTTACCTGTTCAAGATCTGGATGTCTTTCTGCCACTAGAGTTTCCAATAAACCGATCAGTTGAGCCTTGGTTAGTCCGTTAAGAGTCACAGATAAAGCGGGCGACTGACTCCCGCTACGAGGGCTTCCTCCAAGACGAAGCTTCTTTCGTTTCGGTTTGCTCACTTTTGGAGGGCCTTCGTTTGGTGTTTCGGGAGTCATAAACACTGAATTTACTCCACCATCTGCTTCACCTTCGCTGATTTCGTCCTCATTGCTGGTACTTCCAAGGGTTTCGGACTTTTGTAGAAATCTCTGCATGCTCTCTTGCACATGTTTCGCGGTTCTCTTTCTCGAGCTTGGAGAGGCCAAAGAAACGAAGATGTCCCTCTCCGGAGAGCTTTCGTGGCCGCTTGCTGTCAAGTTTGAGCTTAAATTGGTTATATCCTTCATCACTGACATAATTATGGGCAAATTACAGAGTTCTTAGCCTGAAAAGCTTGTAAGAGTTCTTCTTTCAACGAAGCAAGCAGTGAATGAAATTATGTTACCGCGCGAGGAGCCAAAAACAAAGCAAATTTGCCCGCCAAGAGGTCAAGCGCTGTGATTGGTCAATCTTCGCGCCGACTTGAAAGGGAGGTAAATTTCCGGAGGGACTGGACTGCTGGATGGAATAGATGCAACATCTAGTCATTTTTTGATATAGGGGTTATCTTGTGGCCACTCAGATAAATCATTTTCGATTAACATTTGAAACGTTTTGAAATCATCGTTCGAATAAACTTAAGGTTAAGATATTGATCGATAGAGGAGATAATTCGTATGTGTAATCAAATGGCGATGAGTGAAATTAGAGAAATTCACGAGAAAACCATTTCCTATTTAAATCTACGACTCATACACAAGAGTGGGTGTGCAGCTCGAACTTGGAGCCCGAGTATAATGCCGTCTGACAAAGTTACACAGAATAGTAAAGAACTAGTCATCACCTCTCGGGCTAAAACGTTTAGTGTGCCGCCGCCTGATACGAAAACCCAAAAACCCAATGGGAAAAATGGGAACGTATTCCCCATCCAAATGCAGGCGCACTGACCACTGGGGGTTAGAGGTAAAAAAGCTTAATTACATGCAAGATAAAATTTAACATAAAACTAGGAAAGTTCGAGAGCTGAGATGAATACATTACAAATGTCAAACCTTAAATACAACGTACAACAAGACTCAATTAACGCCATAGCGGCCCACGTGCTAACATACCAATAGGAAAATATTTACATTCTTTGTCACTGCCACTTACAGTTTAGTTCCGCCGAATGTAAATACATTTGATTACCTATTAATATCGTGGGTGACAAATTACGTTCACAACCGTAATTGTTTTTACTGGTTTAAAATCGAAAACCGAGAACATGAAGGAGAAAACAGTTCCCGTTTAAACATACATTATTGTTAAAGTTCGTAATTTTCTGAGTTTCTTCACAAAAAATACTTTTCGAATTCCTCGTGCCTGTTAATAATTTTCGGCCGCTTCTTTTAATTTTGTAACTTCTTCAAGGGTCACCGTCTTAAATCTCGACGCCATCTTGGCTCTGATCGAGATACAAGAGATGTTACCATGGCAATTTTGTAATTTCACATGTGAAATTAAAAATTATCGCTGAAATTTCGCGCCAAAATTAAGGAGTAATTTGTCATCTATGATATTAAATCAGTTTCAGTTCTCCGCTGGCGGACAAACGCGCGAACTGCACGCTAGCCCGAATGTCGCACAATGCAACGTCAGAGTAGCGCGAGCAAGAGTAACGGTCGAACAAAAATGACTTTGACTGCCAAGATTTTGTAGCAAAGTGAAATGAAAAGTGGGAAAGTCGCTAAGAGAAAAACTCTTTGTAAGTTGAAAGATCTGTCAAACATTGCACATAATGATTTGATTTGGTTCATCTCTGTTGAAGTGAACTCTAGGGAAAACTGACTATAACGTGATTTATACTTTATACAATCATCTTTATATTCCGTGTAGCTAAGGGAAGTCCTAAAAAGTCTAAGAAACCAGGAAATGTCAAAGGAACACGAAAGAAATTTCAAAGTTCCGGTAAAGTGAATTCAACTCCGGCGGCAGAAAACACCATAGAAACAAAATGTAGAAAGCCGAAGACGTCAAGTGTAACAGAAGGTTCAGCAAGTGCTGAGCAAACAGCTGTAGGTTAGTTCATTGCAAGATACTGTTTTGTGGTCTTACTCAGCTATAGAATTCTAGTTTTAACCTTCCTTTATTTCTTGTTACAACGATATTTTTTATGAAGGCCTGTGTAAGGAAAAACAGATTTGAAATTTTCGTCATTGTTTTCTTAACTTATTGTTCAAATAGTTTGTCTTATCTGTCAACACATGCATGGGGTGGTCGAGCCACACAAAACCGTTGTAACACAAAACTCATATGCTAGAATGCCGGGGTCATTTTCGCTGATTCATAAGGTTGTTCGGGTTGCTTTGCGTTTAGCAGGGATCATGGCTCCCTGCATTTTCAATGAAGTAACGGGCTGCACACACATTCAGTGTGCAGAATCACATACCCCGTGAAACAACGATTTGCACCTCCGACACCGACAGATTTGAAGCCCCCACTCTGTCTCCCCCCCTCCCCCAAAAGAAAGTCAGGATGTGGCTGCAGGAGTTGGACAGTTGGGAGTAGCATTTGCGATTAACTCGCATCCTGTGTGAAGAGAGAAAAAGGATATAAATCATGCGCGCATTTAAGCTTAAAGTTTACGGAAATGGCTGAGTGGGCCAATGACAAAATGAATGGAAGGGAAATGGCATCCGGTGCCAAGAATACCGAGCAAAATGAGAAATTGACTCATATTCCTTGTTTTGTTTTTTTATACCAACAAATCACCGTATTATTCTTTAGACGAGCGCCGTCTAAGAAAGCTGAAGGTTTACCTCAAAAGCGTCTCATACAACGGTTGCGAGGGTACGAACCTGCCAAGCCTGAATGACCTGTACCAGGACCAGTTATTTGTGGACGAATTCCCGTGCAACGAGCTTTCGAAACCCGTGGAATTCAAATGCAACCCTACGCCTTTTGTAATAGCGAGCTGTTTCAATAGAGCTCAAGCGACAGACAACAGCAAGAGCGGAGGATACAAAGGTACAAGGAGGGCACCTAGAAATCAATATGTCCCTTCACGGAAAAGAAGTACAAAGAAATCTGACTTCACTCCGATAAACTCGCCACTAAAACACTCGTCACCTTTCATGGTAACGCAAATGAAAACCATAAGGGCTGCTATTTCAAACCCAGTAAACATAAACATACATTTCAACGAAAAAGGCCCAAAAATGGAGAATAGAAAACCTCAGAGGGAAGAGAAAGAACCGAAAGAACAAAAGGAATCAACGCTTAAATTGTGGCGGAAAGGAAGAGAAAAGACCAAAAACTTGATATCACCGCTTGGTAGTTATTGAATTGAAGAAATAAAATAAAACACATTTAAACTTCAGAGTAAATACTTCCCGTAGATGTATGTCATGTAATTTCTATCTCAACCATTAGAAGGCAAATCATTTAATCGTACATTCCTGTAATCAAGTAATTCCTGTAATCAAGTTTAATGTCTTTGCGTGGGGCATGGTTGCCCATATTGCCCGAGCCAGAGGCTCATATAATCGCAAGACAACACCCACCCATCCCACCCCAGGGGAGAACATCCATCACACAGTAATCTCGTGCGTGGGAAATTAACGTCTCCTAACCCTAACCCTGCAAGAGACGGGACCTCCATTTATTCATCCCTATCCGAGAAGACTAGAATATCTAAACCATTTCTTGATGTTATAGAAAGGCAGCATATTCTTCTCAATTATTTTAAGACCTTGAGTGTTGGTCCGGCCGGGGCTCGAACCCTCGACCTCCCGCACATCAATCCAGCGCTCTATCCATTGAGCTAACCGGCACGCGGTTTCTAACGAAATGTTTCCTAGGAAACCGTTTTCGGGTTTAAATGGGTCGTAATGGGAATTCTGATGATGGCAACGATAAGAGAAGGTATCTTCACCGCTAGAGATTAATAAAATGGAGGGTTTTGTACATCCACCCAACTATACATCAGTTCGCAAAAGTAGAACGCGGTTTTTTAATATTTAACAGTAAGACCATAAACAAATAAAAATTTGAGGGCTACAGGAACAGTTAAATACTCCCATTCGTTCATGAACGATTACACCGCTTGGATATATTTTTTTGGAGATGTATTGTTTGTTAATTAAAGAAAGAATTCGAGCGAGACTTTGAATCCAAGTTCGCGCCCCGCCGCCAGACTATCAGGAAAAAGTCTTGGTCCTGGCTTTGCGTGAACAAAGATGTGGAAGTCTGGAGAGAGATCACGTGGAGCTCTTGAAGTGATCAAGGTGATGTTTCCGTTAACGACTGAAAATCAGGCAGCCATGAGTGGACTCTTTTCCTCAAATCCGCCCTCCTAACTTCCTTTTCTCGTTCTGATCTCAACATTGGTATGTACTTTTTCCAGTAGACCATCGCGAGTTTCTTTAATCGCCTAAGAATGAAGCCGAAACATCAGCTCAAAGCAAAGATATTGCTACTGACGCTTGAAAATAGCGCAGGAAAACAAGGATCCGTTGGCACACATGTCAAGAAAAAAGTGTGGGAAGACACACCCGATTCGCCTTTAATCTACCGCTTATAACCGAATCTAATTATTCTCAAATTACCGCATACATGCTGATAAAGTAGGCCCTATTTACCTACCGAGATTAGATTACCGAGAACAAAACAAAGGCCAAAACAAAAGAAAACAAAGGAAAACAAAACAAAGGAAATGATCTCAGAATGTTTTTCTGTTCTTTTGGCAAGGTTCAAGCGAAAGAGGAAAATTCATCGCTTTTACATCTGGTAAAAAGAGATCATGGATAAAATTGCACGCGTGAAGATTACTGAAGAACAGAAAAACATTCTGAAATCATTTCCTTTGTTTTGTTTTCCTTTGTTTTCTTTTGTTTTGGCCTTTGTTTTGTTCTCGGTAATCTGATCTCGGTAGGTAAATAGGGCCTACTTTATCAGCATGTATGCGGTAATTTGAGAATAATTAGATTCGGTTATAAGCGGTAGATTAAAGGCGAATCGGGTGGAAGACATCCATCCGCTGCCGCGCACGGTTAAAAAAAAGAATAGGACTAGTAACCACTACAACAGAGATTAACAAACATAAAACTGAAACGGACACAAAACTAATCCATAAGTTCAATCAGAAATCAATATAAGGTATTTGATGAGCTTTTACCATTCATTGTGTTCCTCGGCTACTTTCTCCTTTTCCCATAACAGGATTTGTTGCTCAGTAACATAATCCTGCCAATATCTGAAGTATTTTTTCACTAGGTACGAAGAACAATAATCTTCGGCGACCAAGTGCAACCTGACAGCATGCTGGCCAAACTGCAACATACAGAGCAGTAGTTTAATTGTAGTCCTGACCAAAGGTGCAACCGAAGCATACTTTAATTCAAACTAAACAATCTAACCGAGTTTTTAACCGAGAAAAAAACCTGGGTTGTTGTTTTCTAACCTTTCTCCACTGTCTCCACGTTCTTCTCAATAAAATATGTTGGTGCAATGCTTCAGCTGCCTTAAGTCTCTCTTCATTCGCTTTTTCCGTGAAATCCAACCACGGATGGAAACAGCTGGTAAGCAACATTCTGTTATGATGTAACACTGCACGTGACAAGTTTTCCCGCGCCGTCTCTACGAGATGTCTCCAAGGTGACAAGCCGTACTTTTTCAGGATGACGTACGTGTAGTGCTGGGTTGCTATGGCAATCTGCTGTCGGTTATGTTCTAATTGTCGTTGTTTTTCTTGCTCTCGCTGTAACAAAGGGACAAGAGAAGTCTGTATATCGCACATCCATGTTCAAATGACAAATTCAAGTACAAAAACGTTTGTGTTATCCTTTTTTTCAGAGCGCGAAATTCCTGCAGTGCATTATCAAAGATGACAAACAGTAGCTGATACACAAACCACTGAGTTAAAACAAATTACGAGGTTCTCACCTCTCTTGCGATACGTTTCTCTTCTCTTCTCTTTTGTAACGCTTCTTGTTTCTCGGCAAATAGTTCTGCCTCTTTACGCTCTTGTTCTTTTTTGAGAAATTCCTGCCATTATGGTAATACTATGTGTAAGCATAAAAAAGCTGAAAGAAGTTTGAAATGCATAACACAATCTTTCACACGTGACAAAATAAGTCATGCAGGAGGAGGAAACATTTTAACCAGGTGTTCGTGGGCTCACATCAGTCTTGTCACACTCATGAGCCGTACAACCATAAATTTCTCTTACGGGAGCAACCATCACTTTTGAAATCATCTTTGGACTTTTTGCTCGTTATCCGGTGTTCACGACGGCAATAAAACAAAGCTAAGTAACATGCTGTAAACAGTACACCAGTACACGTGAGGGGGGGGGGGGTGACTCATCCCGTCGCAATGACTTACCACGTGCATCAAACTTCACCTTTTACACTTCAATATCGGCATCAATATTCTCATTATTGTTATCGATGCATTTCTCCCGGCATGGACAAGAATAACTTGATCAACGATCAAGAGTTTTTTCTCCTGACTGTTATCGATGCATTTCTCCCGGCATGGACAAGAATAACTTGTTCAACGATCAAGAGTTTTTACATACATAGGTTAATTGACCACTCCCCATAGGGGCTTTTCAGGGCCAACACCCACCCATCCCACCTAGGGGAGGACATCCACCACACAATAATCTCGTGCGTGGGAAATTAACGTCTCCTACCCCTAACCCTACATGAGACGGGGCCTACGGTTTATTCGTCCTTATCCGAGAAGACTAGAATATCTATCCATTTCTTGATTATAGAAAGGCAGCAAATTCTCCTCACTTATTTTAAGACCATGAGTATTGGTCGGGCCGGGGCTCGAACCCTCGACCTCCCGCACTCCAGAATCCGACGCTCCAGAATCCGACGCTCTAACCAATACAGTACGTGATCATCCCCTACACTCACGTCACCTTAATGTTTGAGAATTCAATAATAATACCGTTCGGGGAAATAAAATGCTAGTCTCTATGGGGCAGGCTCGATTTCCGTAATCGAACCTATCTATAGTTTTGAAGACAGGGCTCGACACTAACGGTAGCCAACTAGCCACAGACTAGTAGAAATTCAGTTTTGGCTAGTGGTTTTCGATCTCCACAAGCCAGTTTGGCTAGTACCACAAACTTAAATTGTCATAACATCTAAGTTGTCACTAGCCACTTGGCTAGTAAGTTAAAAAGTGAGTGTCGAGCCCTGTGAAGTGCGAAAAGCACTAGTTCGCGCTACTCAGTGTCTTTCAAAGTGTTCAACTTCGTTCCCAGGGTCTCTCATCTTCCCGCCCCCCTGGAGCGAGAAAAGAGAGACCCTGGGAACGAGGTTGCAAAGAGTTCACCTACCAGTTTCTCCTCCTCCGCTTTCCTCTTTTTCTCGTCCAAAACTTTCTTTCGCTCTTGGCGTTTCTGAGCCCGTTCCTCCATGGCTTGAAATGAAGCCAAGTTAAATTAGTATTGGTCGTTGCTTAGATATAATCTAGTTATGAAATCATTATTCAAACTTTGTCGAGAGAACCATAATCAACAAGGTTTTGTCTTTTGATGCATTACTATCAAAATATGACTTTTACATCGTAATAATAATAATAATAATAATAATAATAATAATAAGAAAAAAAACATTGAGGATTGAAACGATAAAAGATAGAGAAATTACCTTTTTAAGGAGGTAATGTTTGCTTATTGTAAATGAGTCGAGATTCAGGTGAATTTGTTGACTATTTCATACTACACAGGCGAAGAGTACTTTTCACGTTGGTTTCTTGGCTCCGGGCTAGAGGCGATACTAGGGCGGGATATTCAGTCCTCGGTTGCCAGAATACATGTATGCTATCATAACATGATGCAAAATATGAGCCGTACGTCTTTGAGATTTACAACTTACCCAGATGTAACGGTCTTGTGGTTGGCTTCTGTGATTTGACAACGGCTTCTCGTGAAGTGTATTTATTAGGCACAGAGGATCTGCCATTGTCCAATGAAGCACTACTAACTGACCGCCCTGTTAAAACATGTTCTCTAGATTCCGTCTCTTGTGAATCAAGTCTTTCATCAGATTTACTCTTTGAAAAACCAGGATTGGATTTCTTATCTTCACTGTTCACTTTTTCTCTATTTTTATTTGTAGCATGAAGTGTTTCAATGTTCTCCACCTCACTGTAACTGCGTTGTCGATTTGATTTATTCCTAATTTCTTTGCCTGTTTGGAATTCTTTCCTGTGTAGCTCCTTTTTCTGTTGCTCGCTCCAAGCTGGTTTAATTATTGGTGGTTTATCACTAAGTTTAGTCTTTCTTGATGAAACCTCCTCTGTATCTTTAAGATTTGTTGTGGAATGTTTCTGGGTGACCATCCTTGTAGGTTGTGAAAACATTTCGTCCTAGCGAATAAAAATAACAGTCGTAATTGAATTCCATATCTAAATGCACCACCACTCGCGAATTAAGGTACGGTTTACATCCCCTTTTTCATTGTTGCCATTTCGTTCCCTAGATCTTTATGTCACCGCTGGAAGTCTTACCAGTTTCCTTGCAGTGCTTGAGCTCTGCACATCTTTGTCATCTTCGATGTCTTGAAGTTCCAGCCCCATACCAGTGCTTCCCCCGCGCTCACTCCACAATCTGCCAGTAGCTGCTGCCTCCAGTAACGCTGCCATCTTTTGTGTCTTTTTTTCGTGTTCTTCCTGAAGCTGTCTTTTTTCTTGCTCTCTTTTCACCCACAGTTGCCATACCCGAAGGTAGCGTAGCAACAAATGACGACGATGAAATTTCAAAGACAATTGTTCCTTCCTGAAACGTTAAGGAAATATTTTGCCGAGAAATTTCTGTTATGGGGTAAGGAGTTTACGGTTTGGTAAAATTAACAGAAAAAGATTCTTCCAATCAAACTTGAACTACTTCTTCGTATGGGACCAGTGGCTAAAGTTTGAGAAGGAGTACCTGGAAATAATCTGCAAGCATCGCAAAATTACAAGTACCTGTGCTTTTCTTTCATCTCCATGGTGATGGTTCGAGCCTCCTTATCAGATCTGATGTGATTAACATAGGCCAGCCATGCATTCCAAGCTCTGAGTTTACAACGCCAGTCAGACATAGCTTTTGCTTTTCCGATTTTGATCCTCTGTGATGCAACAACTGAATACCACGCTGAGAAGTGTCGCTGGAGAATCTGATATCAAGAAAAAGTGAAAATAGTGACACTGATTTGGAAGATAGTATATATTTTATCTCTATGATGTCATTTTACCAAATAAGGCCGAGATTACGCGTTCAAATTTGATACCGTAAAATATCGTGGTATACCGATTTGACCGCTGAGAACACAGAAAAAGGAGCAAAACTGGTTGCACTGGACGTAAAACCATTGAGAAATACTCGTTTACAAGCCTGTCATTTATCTTTTCGCTTCATCCAATCAAACTGAACACATTTCACAAGCTCTGCTGAGTCAATCAATAGCTAGACTGAGAAACAATCCTTTCTAATAAAACTGACCACATTTCACTCGCTTTCTGTGCTATTTAAGTCATGAGATGGCCTGAGCAACATTCCTTTTCGTCTCCCTTGATCCACACCGGAGAACTACACGCGAAGCGTGAGCCCCACGAAAGCACATTTTGTTCGCTTTCGCCCTATGCCATCGGGAGACTCCCGCTGAACTCACGCGTCTTCATTTGACCAAAAAGAAAATGGAAAAGACCGCTACGCTGGAGAGTCGCAAGCACACGAGATATAACACTGAAAAGATAAAGCAGGGTGACACTTGGCAAGTTTACAAACTCAACTGAACACAACAATCTTTTAACAATTTATAATAATAAGACTCTACCCTCAGACTGTTGCTAGCTTCTTGAGCTGCCTTCCTCTCCATCTGCTCCAGCAGCATTCTTCTCATTTCCTCTTTTTCTTCTGCTTCCCTCCTCAGCTGCTGCTCCTTCTTTTTCTGCTCTTCCTCAAGATACTGTCGAGCCAGTAATTCTGCTTCCTTGTCTTTGCGCCACTCACTATAAAACAACAGCAACAACAATGACAACAAATTTGTGAAAAGAAGTTAGCAAAATTTCAAGTGGAGATTTTTAAGGGAGACTTGATCTTGGAAAATATTCATTAACCCTTCAACCAACAGAATATCTATCTCCTTACAATCTCAATACAATATCAAGCAAACAAGCAATGAGAATGAAGAAAAATATCAAATAGGGAATTGTTAGTTGATCCAATACCAAATTCTCCAAACTGACATCATAATAGTTTTAACGCAGACAGCAAGGAGAATTACTAACAACAACTTGGGAGTGAAAGGGTAAGAGGTAATCACTTGTGGACTAGGCAGTAAAACATTTCTGGACTAACTAGGCAGTAAAACACTTGTGGACTAGGCAGTAAATCACTTGTGGACTAGGCAGTAAAACACTTGTCTTGATCTGAAATAAATATTTAACCATAGCTAGCATGTATTAATTTAAAACTGGCTACTAAAAAGTATTCTCTGGAGACCACTGTTCAACTGTAACAACTTGAAATCTGCTAAAATAAACTTAAAACATCATTCAGAACAGGATCACATGCAATTTGTAGCAATGGTCCTTACCAAACACAAGCCTTCACTATGGCATTTGCTCTGATAGCGTAAATTTAACAATCAGATAACACCAACAATCAGTGCCTGCTTGTAGTGGTACATTTATTGTTACAGAAGATTTTAAATCAAAGCATTGCAAGCCAGCTCACCTGTCTAGTTTTTCCTTAGTAACTTTCTTCTCCTCTTCCATAGCTCTGCGGATCTTTGTCATTTCTTTTTGTATTTGTTCCTCTTCTCTTTTGAGTTTTGCTTGTTGTTCTCTTTCCTCCCTCAGCAACTGCTGACGAGCTTCTGCTTCAGCTTGCTTACGAGCTGTGTGTTCTCTTCTTTTCTTTTCTATATCCTTCTGTCTTGCTTGACTTTTTTCTTTAACCTAACAAAATGTTATAACTGTGATGCATGAAAAAATCATGTGCATCTGATTGGCTAAAAACCAGTGCATTTTTCATGTAATGCGAGTGCAAAGTTGTAACCCAACTGCAAATTACAAATAGCATGCATGCGCTGTCAAAAGTTTGTCTGTCTTGACTTTCTGTGATGCTTCTTTCATTTAAATTATTAACAAGTAACAATATGATTTCTTGTGCAAATTGGTGTAAATAGGCACTTGTAAATTTTCTTAAGACTTAACAAATGGTAAACACCACAGCGTACACTATTGAGTTATGGATGCACGCGGGAGGTTGCTAAGCACGAAAGAAGCGTAAGAGTCGCTCGAGGCGACAGCCGAGAGCGACTCTAGCTTCTTGAGTGCTTAGCAAACCTCCTAAGTGCATCCATAACTCAATAGTGTACGCTGTGGTGTTTACCATTTGTTTTATAACATAACATTGATACATTGTAGCTAAAGAGTTCCCGTTTATTTAACAAATCTTACGCGACCAGAAAAAACAAGCGCGCGCGGAAAAATAGTCTTTGCATTTGCTCACGTCAGCAGCGTACACCCATGGGCAAATGGGGAACGCTAAATTGACCAATCAGAGCGCGCGCTTTACTTTGGTTATGTTATAATACAAATTGGACTCACCTGCAGTCTTGATGTATTTGAAAAATTTGCTGATGCTTATTAACACCAAATTACACTCAAAATCATGTTACATTACCTCTACTTATATTTAAGCTCTTAGGAGTGAAGTTGTTCATAACTCTCCCTTTAAGTGACAGGTTTCATATTTAACAATTAAGAAATGGTTAGCTTGCAGCGTGCAACCATAGAGTTATGGATGCATGTGGGAGGTTGCTAAGCATGAAAGAAGCGTAAGAGTTGGACGAGGCAATAGCTGAGTGTGACTCTAGCTTCTTGAGTGCTTAGCAAACCTCCCAAGTGTATCCATAACTCAATGCTTGCATGCTGCATGCTAACCATTTCTTTTTTAACATTGAGACTTTCAAACATCTTTCGTTTCTTGTTTAAATATTTAATTGTTCAACCAGCTGATTAAGCTCCTGCTCGTGCAAGTTCACAAATCTCAAGCTCTAAGCTGGAGACCCAACAAAAACCTTGAGCTCGAAATTTGGCAGCTCACAAGAATTATCTTCCTTATCTCCGGAAAAATCACAAAATTTGTCCGTATTTCATGAGCAAAATACCTACAAAAAACAGGAATTACGTTGAATGTAGTGGCAACATCGATGAAAAAGTTGCCGTGACAAAAAAAAAGCAAAACAAACTGACGTCAGCATGCAACCCACGGGCAAATGGATCGAGTGTATGAGCCAATCAGAGCACACGCTTTTGTAAAGCCATGTTATAAATAAATATGTCTCTTGTGTTTTAAGTTTTTTCTTGGACAAAACACATTAAAGTACATTAAAAAAAAAAAGAGTGACTGATTTTTCTTTGCGTTGTACCATGACATAGGAGTTACAACACTCTCCACAAAAAAATTACAGAAATAATGTCTAGGGGGGATGAGTGGTGTCTAGGTAAGGGAATGAGAGAAAAACTGGTGTGCCACTCCAGAGGTCTATCATCTTAATTGTTATGTAAACTATTTTGTTATAGATTTTTGTATCTCAAAACTACTGTGTAAATTTCCAGCACCAATTAAAATTTAAAAAAACATTGTTGGCTGGTTTTGAGTTTTGGGTTCAATAAAGAAAATTGTGAAATATTTTCACCAGCACAAGATAAATTTAATATCCTTATTTATGGCACAGCCAGCTTAACTTTCTTTCATATTCAAAACAATGATGGTTGTACAGTGGTGATTATCAAAAGATTATCATCAGCTTAAGATCACAACTTCTATTATTTTGTGACTGATCCATACTGGGAAACACTGTACCTGTTTATGTCGGAGCTCCATCTTGGGCCTTGGGTCTTTTTTCTTTTTACTGCCATCAAATCCTAAGTCATTCAAGATCTCTTTTTCAACAACATTCTTGTCTAACATGTCTCTCAGTATATGCTGAACTGATATCTCATCACTCAGGTCTTCGTCATATTCTGCACCTACAAGCAAAACAAACATGACAACTGAAGTCTGCAACCTGAAAAAATTCATTATTTTCTAGCAAAGCTATGCTCAAAGAAAAATTGAAGGGAGCCCAATGCTCTGAAACTGTAAAATCCAGGGTGCCCAGCATACGCTTTTTATGAAAAAACTAAGATTTCTGAGTCGCCTAAGAGCAAATTTAAAGTAAGGTCCCAGTGGCCCCTGGGTGCTGCTTGACCACAGTCCTGTCCAGCAACAGAAATCTTTAATATTATATATCTGCTCAGTTTAATACCATCAATCTTTCATCACAAAGATATCTTACCCATAGCATTAGGAGCCCGGTTGTTATAGTAACTGTTCCTTGTTGACCATTCAGGTGACTGTAAGAACTGATCTGGCATATCCCTATAATCACTGTGATAATCATCAGTAGCAGAGTTTCTAGTGACCTGTTCTAAGGGTTTGGCTTGCTGTGCCCACTTTTCATCCTTAAATTTCACTTCTAAATTAAAATGATCATCTTGGTGTTTCTTTCCATGAAGCCAAGAATCCAATAAATCTTGTGCTGCAAGCAATGGATGAAATAGATAAACCTACTCTGAGTAGCAGCTCTGTGATGTAATTTTTTTTTTCCCACAACAACTTTATTCCAGTAATCAGTAATCAATAATCAGTAATCAAAGTTTAATGTCTTTACATGGGGCATGGTTACCCATATTGCCCGAGCCAGAGGCTCATGTATGAAACGCGAGACAACAACCCACCCCAGGGGAGGACATCCATCACACAGTAATCTCGTGTGTGGGAAATTAACGTCTCCTACCCCTAACCCTGCAGGAGACGGGACCTCCATTTATTCGTCCCTATCCGAGAAGACTAGAATATCTAACCATTTCTTGATGTTATAGAAAGGCAGCATATTCTTCTCAATTACTTTAAGACCTTGAGTGTTGGTCTTGCTGGTCCACAGTAAATTGAGTTAAGCATTTTACAAAAACAAATTTCACTTTCTTTAAATGTATGGAAACATAGAGCGATAGAAATAATAATGAAAAAAAATTGCCTAAAGATAGTCAACACTGCAACACATAATTTTATGATGATGAATGAGCTCTAG
The DNA here is from genome assembly GCF_964205215.1 of Stylophora pistillata. Taxonomy (NCBI): domain Eukaryota; kingdom Metazoa; phylum Cnidaria; class Anthozoa; order Scleractinia; family Pocilloporidae; genus Stylophora; species Stylophora pistillata. The sequence continues at coordinate 34,879,060 of NC_142525.1, forward strand.
ATAAGCCAGGGATACTCATGGATATATTATAACAAAATTCTGGCCCACTAAGATACATCAGAAAAGAATAATAAAAAACACTGTTTTGCTTACCTTCCACCAATGCATCATCGTCAACATGGACTTGTTCCAGAACACTTTGGTAATTGTTTCCAAACACTTCCCTGGCAGCTTGACTTGATTCTCTCTGTACCCTCTGAGGTATCATCGAGGGAATTTTCGTATCAATATTGAAGATAGAAGTACCTTCGGGAATTTTTCGAGGACTCATATAACGGAAAGCTATGAGGATTTCTAAAATAATTAATGTGTGGTTGTGACAACACACATAGGCTCACTTTTATAATCCTTGAAGCTTCTTCAGTAGAGTTGCCGAGGTTTGCTCACGAACAGCAAGTAACATTCAAGGATTTAAAAGGTATAGAATACATAATTAAAACGTTTACCTTGATCCAATCCTGTACCTCGCTTCGTCCGGAGTACTGTTAGAAATGTAGACGTTAAAACTTAGGATTTGTTGAATTCAGAAAATGCACGTACACTTGTAAAGTGTCAAGTTATTCTCACCGTCTTAGGATTTGTCTGTCGGTTCCATTTAAACAGGTTTTGTCTCGCCCCTGCCATTACGTCTTCTTATAATCACAGCTAAAATTATAATTCACGTCAACAGATCGATAATATAGAAAAAGACACCAAAGAATATTTTTATAGACAGATCAGAAAGACGGATCTTAAACTTTCCGCCATTTTGAATATAACCCATCAAGCGCACTTAGCTAGGGCCCATTCTTCTGGAACTCGACTATAAGTTGACCAAGGGGTACCTGGTAAGGTAGGAGAAGGATGGTCGAGAAGAAAAATTATCTTAGAAGGTAGAAGGTAACTGTCTTTCATAGAAGTCTGTTTAACGAGCTAAAAAGAGTAGCACCGAAAGGGATATGTGCCGGCCGCCAGAGTCGCGAAACGGCCACCAGTGGCCAGAATCGCTAGACGGCCAATAGTGACCAAAATCTCCAAACAGCCTCTAGTGGCCAAAATCGGGAGACAGCCAGTAGTGGACAAAATCCCCAAACGGCCACAAGTGGCCAAAGTCCCCAAACGGCCGCTAGTGGCCAAAATCGCAAAACGGCCACTAGTGAAAAAAATCCCCAAACGGTCGCAAGTGGCCAAAATCGTTAAGCGGCCACTAATGGCCGAATTCGCAAAACGGCCACTAGTAGACAAAATTGCAAAACGGCCACTAGTGGCCAAAATCCCCAAACAACCACTAGTGGTCAAAATCACTAGTGAACAAAGTCCCCAAACGGCCACTAGTACACAAAGTCCCCAAACGGCCACTAGTGGACAAAATCCCCAAAAAGCCACTGATGGAAAAAATCCCAAAACGGCCACTAGTGGACAAAATCCCCAATCAGCCACTAGTCGAAAAAATCCCAAAACGGCCATTAGTAGACAAAATCCCCTAAAAGCCGCTAATGGCTGGAGAATATCCCAAAACGGCCACTAGTGGACAAAATCCCCAAACAGCCACTAGTAGAAAAAATCTCAAAATGGCCACTAGTGGAAAAAATCCTCAAACGGCCACTAGTGGACCAAATCCCCAAACAGCCACTGGTGGAAAAAATCTCAAAACTGCCACTTGTGTGCAAAATCCCCAAACGGCCACTAGTGGACAAAATCCCCAAACTGCCACTAGTGGAAAAAGTCTCAAAACTACCACTTGTGGGTAAAATCCCCAAACTGCCACTAGTGGACAAAATATCCAAACGGCCACTAGTGGACAAAGTCCCCAAACGGCGACTAGTGCAAAAAGTCTCAAAACTGCCACTTGTGAGCAAAATTCCCAAACGGCCACTAGTGGACAAAATTCCCAAACGGCCACTAGTGGACAAAGTCCCCAAACGGCGACTAGTGCAAAAAGTCTCAAAACTGCCACTTGTGAGCAAAATTCCCAAACGGCCACTAGTGGACAAAATTCCCAAACTGCCACTAGTGGAAAAAGTCTCAAAACTGCCACTTGTGGGCAAAATCCCCAAACGGCCAGTAGTGGACAAAATCCCCAAACGGCCACTAGTGGACAAAGTCCCCAAACGGCTACTAGTGGACAAAATCCCCAAAGGGCCACTAGTGGACAAAAACGCAAAACGGCCACTATTGGACAAAATCGCAAAACGGCCAGTAGTGGACAGAATCCCAAAACGGCCACTAGTAGACAAAAGCCCGAAACGACCACTAGTAGACAAAATCTTCAAACGGCCACTAGTGGACAAAATCCCCAAACGGCCACTAGTGGAAAAAATCGCAAAAAGGCCACTAGTGGACAAAATCGCAAAACGGCCAGTAATGGACAAAATCGCAAAACGGCCACTAGTAGACAAAATCCCGAAACGGCCACTAGTAGACAAAATCTTCAAACGGCCACTAGTGGACAATATCCCCAAACGGCCACTAGTGGACAAAATCTCCAAACGGCCACTAGTGGACAAAATCGCAAAGCGGCCACTATTGGAAAAAATCGAAAAACTACTACTAGTTGAAAAAATCTACAATCGGCCACTAGTGGAAAAAATCTCAAAACGGCCGGTGGTGGACAAAATTTAAAACGAATACTAGTGGACAAAATCTCTTAACAGTTACTAGTGGACAGAATCTCAAAACGGCAAGGAGTTGACAAAATATCAAAACGGCCACTAGTGGACAAAATCTCAAAACGGCCACTAGTGGACAAAATCCCGAAACGGCCACCAGTGCACAAAATCCCCAAACGGCCACTAGTGGAAAAAATCCCCAAACGGCCACTAGTGGAAAAACCCCCAAACTTCCACTAGTGGAAAAAGTCGGAAAACGGCCACTAGTGGACAAAATCGCAAAGCGGCTACTAGTAGAAAAAAATCCCAAACGGGCACTAGTGGTGAAAATCTCCAAAGAGCCACTAGTGGACAAAATCTGAAGGCGGTCACTAGTGGACAAAATTGCAAAATGGCTATTAGCGGCCGAAATCGAGAAACGGTCACTTGTGGACAAAATCCCCAAACAGCCACTAGTGACCAAAATTGCAAAATAGTCACTGATGGCGAAAACCGCAAAGAGGTCACCTATGGCCAAAATCGCGAAACGGGCATTAGTGGCCAAAATTCCCAAAGGGCCACTAGTAGCCAAAATCGCGAAACGGCCACTAGTGGCCAAAATTCCCAAAGGGCCACTAGTAGCCAAAATCGCGAAACGGCCACTAGTGGCCAAAACTGCAAAAGGGCTATAAGTGGTCAAATCGGAAAACGGCCACTAGTGGAAAAAATTCACAAACGGCTACTACTGGTCAAAATCGCGAAACGGGCACTAGTGGCCAAAATCCTAAAACAGCCACCAGTAACAATACAATAAATCGGCCAGCAGTGGCCGAAATCCCTAAAGGGGCCCTAGTGGCCAAATTCCAAAGTCAAATTTTAATTCCAAAGCCAAAGTCGCAAATCTTTTAGACCAATCGAAAGGGAGAAACTGATTGTACTCTAGAGAGATGGGTGAGAGATGATGATATGGAGATTTTTTAAGTTTGCAAGTCGGGATAAAAACCGAAATGGTCTAGGCAAGTGGGAAGTTGAACCCCCCTCCCCCCTTTCTCCAGGAGATCCATGGGGTAATATTATGTCGAGTCTAAGGCTTATTTCCTTTTATTACAGTTACTGGTGCCAGCCTCGCTGCGTTCTTTACGGTTTGCAGAAAGTCTCATGTAGTCTCTATAAAATATCTTCTTTTATTGTTCAAGAACAAAAATATAATAATAAACCTTTGTAAAACATTTTGTTCGTTGATTTTTGAAATATGTTTTGCTTTAAATTTTGTTATAACGTAAATGAAAGACTGAAACGTTTTTCTGACCTATTTGTTTAATCAGGAAAGCAAACATCGAGAATCATAACATTTTATTAATATTGCAATCAAAGTTAGACTTCGTAGTAATAAACAAAAGTGCCAAGGGCATGATCAAGTTTAGCAAAAAAGGAGAAAATGTGAAGTGGAAAAGTGCACCAGATTCCAGTCACTTAATGTCGCACAAGAGAGCCACCCCTCGAAGAATCCAATGATCGGGACTCTGCACAGTCTTGAGCCACAGAGGGGTGATGTAAGTCAAATCAGTTCTCCGTGGTTTCTTGTAAACAGGGCACTGGTACAGACGAGAGTCTTTGGGTGCTGTGGAGTTAACAGCATACACGTGTACCACAGGGAGAAGGGTGGAGAGAACTTTGGGCTGAGGTTCAATTAGTTTACACCCACGTCGGTCCCAGCCGGCACCATCCAGGTACAAGCCATATATGTACACACCTTCCTGTTATTAGAGTAACATTTAGCGGTATTAAAACAATGTAGGTCCACAATGCCTCCCTGAAGACGCACATATTAAAGGTCTGTGAATGTATTAGTTTGAGCGCTAGTGAGGGTAAATGTCTCATTCTCTTAACTGTCAACGACGTTGAACACCTTAAATCCACTATCTGCTTTAGTATTCTAATAAGGTAGTAAAGGGAATGGGGGAAAAACATCTCCAAGAAATGTATGCCAGTAGTCTATAGGATATTTGGAGATAAAGGTGGGTCTGCAATGCAATATACTACCGAAACTCACCGATGGAGGGGAATTAATGTCTTCTTTCATTGCTTTGATAACATCATTGTGCAAAACTACAGAGTCCAAGGCCCAACCCTTATGCGCACGCGTGACCTCCTGTCTCATTGCTGTGAGGAAGCCCTGCGGATTGAAGAAACCAGTCATCCAGAACACACTAGGCCGGCCATTGAAAATCCAAGTGGAGAATTGGCTGTTCCTCTCCAGAAACTCTGTAAACCAGAAACCCAGGGTCGATGACTCCCAGGAGACCTAAAGGGGAAGAAAAGACAAACTGTGTCCGGTATCTACTTGATTATTCTTGAAAATGAATCAACCCTTACAATACGGCTACATTCATGAAAATAGTTCAGTCAGACTTGATCCACTGTCTACTTGATTATTCTTGAAAATGAACATGCCCACCTTTTTCCACAGCGCAGGAATTCTAGCGTCGTACATGTTGTCCAATGCGTCACGCAGATTCTAATGTCAGGGAAACAAAATTAGTTCAACCACATTTTGACATCGGAACTTTGATTCGTTAGCTTTTGTTCGAGTTTAATTAGTTTTAGCTTATTTTTTGCTCTTTTTTGTCTCTGGAAAAAATAACGAACATACAGCTCAACTTTAGAATCCAAAATTAACCGTGACATTACCACGCAATTTCTCCGGTAATTTTTGAAACTGATCAGTCATCTTTATAATTTCTATTTACAATTATGGAATTTTCGCATTCCTAAAAAAAGGAATGCTGATTGCGCGATTGCGTTCACTGGCAAATTGTACGGCGTCTTTAAGAAATTTGTTTAACATAAAAAGCTTTCTCAGTACCTCGCTCATAATAATGGTTCCTTCTATAGCCAGCTTTAAGTCAGTCAGGGTCTGCCGTACCAAAGTGATCACTCGCTGCATACGGTCGATCTCTTGTCTCAAAAAGATGTTCATGGAAGCCAGTGCTCCCATTTTCTGTAGTCGCGCTCTAACCTTCACACAAACAAAGAGTGTCAAAGTGGTTTGTCTTGTACCTCATGGAAAACAACTCAAAGTTTCATTGCGAGATAACAAATTTTCTTACCTCGTGTGGTACATAATCATTTGGAAGTTTTTCCAGCATGTCATCTGCTTGTCTGGTGACTACACTCTCACGAGTCTCCCCAGATCCTCCCCCTGAGTCTTTTGGCTGGATGCTCATGATGGTGTCCAGAACTTCTTTAGCTGTGTTACTCTGGTATCTGAAAGTTAAGTGCCCAAAATCAGACACTAGTGTCTAAAATCAGACATCAGTATCTATAATTGGACACTGGTATTCAAAATCGGACGCTTATATCCAAAATCGAACACTCGCGTCCAAAATCGGACACTTATGTTCAAAATCGGAAACTAGTGTCCAAAAATCGGAGACTAGAGTCTAAAAATGGACGCTTGCGTCCTAAATCGGATAGTTTATCAGCTTGCTAACTCTAGTGGATAATGTTTAACGGTATACATAAACCTGAAGCGATATTTGTATGCACAAATGAACACTGATTTTGCTGAACGGTAAGGCTGTATCACTTTGCCTGCATTGAGTTCAAGGCTACTTGTGTAAGAAAAGTGTGGTAAATATGCTTATTTTATAATGGAAGGGGTGAGGGGGGCCAGATTTCTCTCGGTGTTCATTACGTAATGGGATATTTCTACTTTCTTCGCTCGACCCGACAGGAAATGATTTCGAGGTTAGTAGAGGTAAACATACCAGAGATGATTTGGATAGAGAGTTTATGTGAGTTAACGGAACACTTTTCTTTGTATAGATAATACTGCTCCTTAATTGTCCAGACGAAATAAGCCAAACTTTCCATTCAAGAAACATTTCCCATCCAAACCTATACGCTCACTAATTTTCCCAGTATCCCATCCCTCCTGTCACAGCCGTTCCGTTTTAGTAGGAAACTGATAGACGGATAAGAGAGCTGAATTTCCCGAATACAATTACTGAGAGATGGCAATCGGAATGCATCGCGTTGATTGTGAATTGTAGTTTGTTTCTGAAGTTGAAAATAAGAGTAACTTACGTGATATCTGCATTTGGGTGCAAGCCAAACACTTGCGGCGTATCCACAGATGGGAGAGCTTGAATAGCCTCAAAGAACTGCTCCAAACTACGGCACTTAGGGATCTTGTAACCAGTGTAGAAACAGAAGTCGTCAGTGAACATGTGCTCTCCAAACCACACCTGAAACACAACCACGCTTAACTGCAATAACAACATAGCGGTTCCTTACTTAAAAAAAGACGCAGTGGACGCAGTGGAGCAGAGGTTAGCAGGCTTAATGGATGGCAGATCAAAGGGTAGGGATGTCGTGAGTCAGGAAAGCTATGCGAGTCACTCTCGGATGCAGACTTTCTATTACTCCGGAAAATATTGGCGACACTTGTGACCTAGAGTTGATGGCTCATGATTACATTTGTACATGTGTGGGGTTCTTTGGTCGATACCTTAATTCTGTTCAGCCGCATAACGCACTGTATCATCATCGAAGAGTTGTAAGAATCGAAAACCACAGGAAACGAAAACGAAATTAACGAAGGTTCCTGACACAAAAAGGTTGGAGGAATAACGGAATTTTTTGACAATGCTATTACCTTAGAAAATGTGTTCAACAGCCGCTTGTCATAATCATCAGTGACCCTTCCTCCGTACTGCACTTCTCCCAGCATGTATCTCACTGTATTCCAAGACACGCCCTGTAGATCGCTACGCATTATTTTTTGTTTATTGTTCCTGTGCAGTAGTGCTAATTGTACTAAAGTTTTGTGTGCGCTTTCTTTATGTCATTAGTAACGTTACGTAACGTAGCATGTATTTAAACCGTATTGTTCATCGTAGTTTGTGCAGTTTTTCCAGTGTAGTTTTGTATATTTTGGCTTTCGCTTCGTGCAGCTCGTTCGCCACTACGCAGGATTTACAACATCGCAACAAATGTAAGTTTTGTATTATGTAGTTTTCATCGTTGTTTTCGTTGTAGCTTTCCTTGTGCATTTCGTTTAGTTTTTTTTAATAGGTTTTCGTTCGCTGTTTTATTTGCAGTTTTAACCGTGTTGTTTCGCCGTGTCGTTTCGCCCTGTTAAAAAATTGTGCTAGTTAGAGTTAGTAGCCCGTGGCAGTTACACGCTACACGCCTTGTACAAATTAGAAAAGAGTTACTGTTGGAGGAACGTTTAGCTGAGCAATAGGAGATCGTAAGTTAATACCTTTTTGGGATCGATGTCATCCAAGTGGTTTTGGACAAACTGCACACTCGCAGCAAAATCAGCCTGATTGAACTCATAAGGGATATTCCAGCCCAGCGGACCAAACTTGCGCCTTTCCTGTAGGAATAGAATATGTCACAGACAAAATATGTTTAAAAAAAGTACTTCAAACCAATAAGGAACTAGGCAAGCGTATATTTAAAATATCCCCTTTAAGTCAGAGCAAACTAGTCACAATTGTCGGAGGTTTCTACAGCATGAGAGCGGTAAAAGAAATTATGAACATGCGAACTACGAAAGCATTTGTGTCGACTTCTGTAGCTGGGATAAATGAGCCAACTCATATTCATGACAGCAGTGAGACTCTCGTGAAAGAGTAAATTAAGTTTTTTAAAGTAACAGCAATACATTATCTGGGTTTAAATTCAGTGTGCAACGCAGCGGTGCAAAAAGTTTTCGGTGAGCAGGTGATCTGAGTAGAGAACATCTCTTCCGACCTGAACGACGGTATGCAAGAAAGCAACAGCATACAGAGTCGGCTTCCACTGAGGCATGTTAGTAACATCCAACTGATCTTGAGTAATTCCAGCATAAGTTCTCTTCAGTCCTGGTTTCACACCTTGTGGCGGCTCATTTGTAAACTTGATTGAAGACTACAAGAAAAACGTAAGTTCTATTCATATATGGCTCTTTGGGTTTGTGAGCAAAGGGGAAAATTCTTTTATACGTAATACTCCTTGTAACAGCTAAGCGTCTAGAGTAAAACATACTAAATTCATATGATGCACGATCCTCGCAGTAGAGAGCACTATTTATGCAATAGCGAAAATCAGACCTGAAAAAAATCAGGCCTGTACGGGATTCGAACCACTGACCTGTCTGATTTTCGCTATTGCATAAATAACGCTCTCTACTGCGAGGATCGTGCATCATACGTATCTATAACCGCAGTTCAAAATATATGAACTTCACATATTCATCATATTCGATTTATCATCACGGGTTCACTACGAATCAACTTAACGGCCTGCTCCCAGTTGGCTTGTTAGCTCAATTGGTAGAGCGCTGCACTAGTATCGCAGAGGTCAGTGGTTCGAATCCCTGATTTTTTTCAGGTCTGATTTTCGCTATTGCTTAAATAGCGCTCTCTACTGCGAGGATCGTGCATCATACGTATCTATAACCGCAGTTCAAAATATATGAACTTCATATATTCATCATATACTAAATTCAATCAGATTCAAAGCTAACAATCTTAGTGGACAACATGAGTTCTTTGCGACAGCAATGCTTATTGTCTCACGAGTATCTTGGATCTCTCAATGATAACTTTGGCCTTGCTCACACATCTCAAGTTATCTCCTAAGCTGGGGATTATCCTCAGTTTTAAGTTCCTGTTCAGCCAGCGGCAAAATTTTCAAGCACAAAAAAATATAGTTTTCACAAAAGAGTCCCAGGGAGTTAATTATTTTGAAAAAGCCGGCAAAACAAAAGGAAATCAAGCAAAAAAAGGGGAAATGCCAATAATGAGACTGTATTAATTAATAAAGGCATTACTAACATTAAGAGTGTTGTTCACATACTGTTTTCCAACATTGGACGAAAGTACAGACATGTTTCTTCATCCATCACGTATGGCCATCATTGTGACCCATTCACAAAGTTCAAGGAGAAGATAGAGGAAAAACTTAGCTTTTCATTATTCACACTGGAAGGTATAAACCACAGCCGTACCTGCAGGAGACTGATGGGAAACTGATTGTGTGCCTCTGTTGTGATCCAGACTCTAAAGCCCTCGTGAGAAGACTCTGAAGTAGTCACAGTCTCCAGGAGCTCATCCATGAAGTTCAATCCAAGGTGACAGTTCTGTAAGAGGACCCAGCCTCCCTACAGTTTTAAACACAGACTTTACCAGTTTCTAAAGGTGTGCCATAAGGGGAGGTAGAGCACAACCGAGCTTTTAAAACCCCCTTTTTTTAAAGTTACAAAATTTGGTTCCCATTAGACAATAGGTTACTATAACCTGGAAATTTTAAAAGGCACTTTCATACGCTGAAGCGAAACTTTATCATTTCTATCACAGAAAAGCGTCAAATCTAAAGGAGATGAAGGATAGTTTACGCTGATTCTATTCCGTGAAATATTTTGAATTTTCTCTGTACATTTAACTGTCTGTATTTCCAGCAACAACAAAAACGGCGCAAAAATATATTTTTACAATGAGGAAAAAGAATGACATACCCCAGCCATAGACTGCTGAAGAAGTTTTCGGGCATGAACTTCTTGCCCTTGGCCCATGGAAACTGCACGACACTCTACAAATACAACCATGAAACCATTCCACTTAGAATTAATTTCTATCGCTAACTGCTCACCTTGAGTTCGAACGACCTCGATAATTGTATACAACAGACTTGTTACGTACCGATTCCCTTACGTTTAGCCAGGTTCTCAATGGCACCTGTGGGGTCAGAGCCCATGGATAGGAAGCATATGAGTGGCGTCTGGGGATCACTCTCTTCCCATGTGGCCTCTAAGTTGAGGATGACGCCCTCAGCGTACCTTTCACCCATGGTGTCAGCTATGTACTTACGGGCCTGATGCAGCGTCCGGTCTGGACACCATGACCTGCATAGGACCATTATCTTGGATAAGCATTGAGTATACACGGTCATTTCCCACAATTTCATCACATTTAGTCACTGTGGATTATTTTACGTCAATTTACCGAACGCACATTAAAAAGTGGCGACTTTCCTTTTTCGGTTTGAGCTTGATAGACAGGTAAATTATCATTCCGATAAGACAAATACCTAGAAGGAAAAGTTTTTTGCGCGACTTACGCTCTGAGGAAAAATTAGAATGAAAAATACCGCTTCTAACCTGACTAGTAACAGTTTCCTGAAGGTATCCAGGGAATTTTCGAAGCCATCGGGAATGGTACTTTCTTCGGGTGCATCTTTATCGAACCACTGCTTCCAGGCAGAGTCGCTACGACGAACCTTAAGGATGTTGTGCAATCCAAGTTAGAATCCATACTAGAGAGGGCTTTAACAATAGGGGTATACAATAGTCTACATTTCTCACAATTCTAAAAGGACAGCCAGATCCATTCCTGAAACGTTCTCCATCGAATGGTCAAATTTGAGGAAAAAACGACTCATATTTCACCTAGCCATGCGCATACCCCTATATGCCCCTTGCGTTGCTCGTTGGAACGAGAAAACCTCTTTGCAACCCTTACAGTTTCGAGTGTGACCCTAATCGATTTCTGACCTACCACTAAAATCTTTAAGCTTAGCATTCGCCTATTCCGCCAGTGTTTTCTAACTATGGTCATTCAAAAGGTGTCTGTCAGTCTAAGGCATTTAAATTGCTTCATTAGCAATAGTCAGTTCCCTACTTTACCTTCATCTCCTACCTATCTTGTCAAGCTGTCTAACACACCTGGTCTAACACGCCTGAAAACTGAGGTAACTTGCTGAGCTCAACTAAGTTCAACCAGGTCATATCCATGATCCATTTGCTGGGTTTGGGTTGTACAGCTTTAAGATCAAGAGCCGCGCCACCTTAATCAAAACAATCACCGCAGGTTATCACCCATCCAAGTGCTTAACTTTATTTTATTTGTGTTGCACAGCCAGAGGGAGGTTGTCTCCTACCTTCACCAATCACATGAAAAGTATTACTGAACTCGTGACGGCGTGGACTACCTTTTGGGCCATTTTTTTTTACCGTATTTGCTTAGGTAAGATGTTTTCCTACACTCCTTTTAGTTGTTTTTTCGAGCAAAGCACCAGTTACTTCATGTTTATATGTTTGGCAACGTTCACAAGTGACTACTGCTGTTGAGTTCTAAGTGGCTTATCACATTTTGAGTTGTTACATCGATTGCAACTCAATACGTTGATCAACTTGTTCGTGCGGTTCAAGTAGCTCTACGACCTCGCAATTACTTCATAGATTTAGCAAAAGGTGTTAATAATTAAAGGGTGAGTATCTGACACTTTTGCAGCACAAGAAACGCAATCCTGTCCACTTGTTTCTCATTTCCTAATTAATTTCTCCTTCTACACGGGTACCTTTTATGAGAGTCTGAAATTCCTGCACTTTAACCATTCCGCCTTGAATATCGATCTTGAGAGCCAAGAGCAAGGTGAACAAAAACTTGTGGTTCTCGAAAAGGCCACGACATGAATATTTGAACACCTCATACGTCAGAAACTCGATGATGTTCTGAATTCTTTTCGCTGGGATCGGTGACTTTTCGGATCTATGGGTGATTGGAAATAGAAAATATCAGTCTTGCCTTAGTTAAGCTACCACCTCTTTTTCAGGTCAATATGCAGATCAGTATATAGCCTTATTATTCCATGATGCCAAATTATTAAGTTGACATGGCTCCTTCAATAAACTTCTTTCAAATTTTCTTTTTTTTTCTTTCATAACTACGATTTTCCCACTAAAGTTTAATATAAAACACACGTTTCCGTAGCTCCTTCTGGAGTTAACGATGTCACGAACTCTTGTGATGATTTTAGCATTCAATGACCACGGTTTATGTGGGCGGAAAACGAACAAAAAGGTTGACCTGATTAAAGTTGATAATTCAGATTTAAGGCCGTGCAAAAATCTTTCCAACTCTTTCTTTTGACGTACAATATCCGGGTACAAAATATAAGTTAAAGCAATACATGTTCGTGATTCGCTGATGGATAATTCACCGCATTCACTTACTAGATTTGAACAAATGTAGATACACAATGAGTTCCTTTAATCTTACGAGTTATAATTTCGTTAACATCGCTTACTTTGCCATGGACATATCAAATATCCCCAAGAACTGTTTGAGCGAAGTCTGGTACATAACATTCACCATGCTCATCTCGACAATCAAAAAGTACAGAATGGAGCCGCGCGTAGCTACAGGACGGAACTCCTCACGAGCCAAGTTGATCTTGACTTCTGTCTCCGCAGCTACAGCTAGCTTCTCACTCACTTCCTCCGCTGTCTCTTTGGTGGTCTTCAGTACAGCTACCAGAGATTCGTCCTCAACTAACGAGCCCTATAGAAAAACAATTGCCAAATAAAATAATTTTCAATGTAATAAACAGGAGCATCTTTTTCTCCCTATCGTCACATCGCATACTCTGCAGGGTCGGTAATGCTCCGGGTGGGACGTATTCTCTCAGGGTCTCCTAGAGAAAATTCCACTAGGATATAATGTGAGAAGAGCCACTTTGCGTACACCACACTACACTACACTACACTATTAAAATTGAACAAATGCTCTCAATTTCCCCTTCCCAAACGACCCGTCTCCAATACAAGATATCAAGACCTTTGGAAAATCACAGAAAACTAAATGATCATTACGACTGAGACTGAGGCAATCCCCGAAACATCACGATTCAAACCAGACCATTCCACAAGCAAACAGTGAGGGAGATGACAATTAAAGAGAATTCTATAGCTTAGGGGTAACGAGTTCATAACACTGAACACTTTACCAAAAAAAGATCCTACAAGCAGTTTTCAGCAGTTCGAAGTACCATTGTTTGCAAGGTGGCAAGAGTGTGAGTGTTCCTGAATTAATTATTTTATTGTGGAAAATTACACAGGAAACCAACTGACCTGAGTACTTGTCAGTCTGAACAACAAGTTATCTTCAAGCTCCTTCATTTTTCTTTTGTTTGACGTAACGTCCTCCATCAGTTTCACTCGCTCTGCTTCCAGTTCCTATATGGATCCAAAAGAGCATTGGAAAACAGGTTGAAGAGTTTGGAGGAGACTACAAAAGAACTTAACAAAACGTAAAATGAGACGCTCAATGGTGGTGTTATGCCAGGTGTCGCGCGGTTTACCTCTTTTTCTGTGTTGATAACTCTTCCGAGAAGCTGTTCTTCCAATCCTTTCATTGTCACTGTGAAGTCAATAATGGCTGTTCGTGCACTGACCTAAAAGAAAAACAAGTGACATATTCCTTGTCTACAACAACGAATGTACAATGGGTTCAGGCGCCAACGTGCGTGTATCGGAATATGAAGTACGCAAGAGGTTTTAATAGCCTGAAAAAACATACAAGGGTTTGCCGACGCGTAATCAAGAGCAAGTCTAGCTTCTCGAGTGTTCTATAACCTTTCCAAGTTCTTCAATCTAGATGAACACACGAATTAGTTAAAGTGATGTATGAAAAGAAATTTCGAGGCAATTTAACATTGCGTACAATCAGGTCATCAGGGTGTACACTAGGAGTACAAAGCACGATCAGACAAGTGAGTTTGGCTTCACGAAGTATCTAGATGATTTGATCTGTACATACCTCCGGAGTGTATGAAGGGTTTCCCAGTTTTGTCGTGATGTACATTCTGAAACCGCTCATCACATCACATTCTTTATCGCCAACTTTGACCTGAGGTTTGGAAACGAGAACATATTATTCACCAACGAGTTTTTCTTCGTTAAAAAGATCTTATCGTGGTTGCGCAAGCAACGCTCGACCAAAACGCCTTACAACTGCCAGAGATCATGTAGCTTAAAAAAAGGCTGAGAAATCACCGTTCTGCCTTTTCCAAGCTGGGAAATGCGCAAATTACTCTCGCGCTAATGGTATGCGTTGCCTCAGAGAAGTAGCGCGCGCTCTTTTTTTTTTTGCGCGTGCTTTGAGTAGAAGATTGTGTCGTCAGAGTAGACGTAAACTGACCATTTATTCCGTTGCTTGTCCTTCACACGTTTGAATTGAGAAGCTGTCCACGCTTGAGTCAGGTAAATACACTGTTGCTTGGCATACAAGGTAAGCCAAATTGTCCATAGTGGACGTATTTATCTTATAGTCCTGACGTTCATAGCAATTATGGACTCGGAAAACTTGTCACTTATGTCTTTCTCTCCTTCTTTTTTTCTAACTAAAACATATCTCATCTCACTGGGTTCTAGCCCAGTAAAATGTCAATTTTGCTTGCCATTTCTATAGTTTTCTTTGACAATAAAATTTCTCCTTTCTCAAAAGTTTTCAAACCTTATACGTGGAACCAGACTTGATAAAGTTCTTCTCGAGCACATTATCCAAAGCAGGGTCCAGCTCCTCTCCGACGTCCTCAATGAGAAGGGGCCTCCCAAGAGACAAAGAGTCTTCGAGGTGATTTCGGAAGTACTTGTGGTTGAGTGATGTCACCTGGTAAAAGGAGATATAAAACTCTTTGAGACTTCAATACGACTAAGATCCTAAACCCTTTCCAGTGACAATTAATGGAAAAAACAGCGAAAACGTGGAATAACCTTGCCTTTAATGGAAATGTGAGTCTCATTTTTTACTAGAGGAAATCTTGAAAAGAAGCTTAAGAATACGTTAAACAACACCATAGGCCTTTAACGAGAAAATTCACTTCGTGTACGTTCTCGGACTAGCTTTTTTTGGGCGTATCACCCAGAAAGGTAAATGCACATTGATCGCAATTGATGAAACGGAAAAAAGTAGGACACATGAATATCATAGTTACATCACATTTATCTTTTAAGCTTCTCCACAGAGTTGCTAGAGTTTCGGAATTCCTGTGAAAATTTATGCCGGCAGATCGCTGGGAAAACTCCTTAACTTTGGGTATACTTCTGATATTTTAGCACAAAAAGCCTCTGAGAAATTAAACAATTTCCCCGCACCTGCAATTCGTTTTCTTTCTCTCTGCTCATGATCCAAGCCTTGCCTTGTGTTTGCGGATCAATAAGAAGAGGATACCTCGTTGCCTTGGTAACAATAATACCATTCTGAATAGAGAGCTCGTCGCTGGGTAACCCGTGGAGATTCCACTCACCAATCTGCAAAGAGGAGCCTACCTTTTAAACTCGTTGAATAACATAACAATCGACGCGCACAAAGGTTAAGAATGATTCTCAATTGAATCCCTTTCACCAAGGAGAAATAATCCCTAACCTTAAACTGTTACTCTTTAAAGGAATATTACAGCGCCCAATATGAACCTTGTGGTTGCACTCCAATCAAGACTCCTCCATTTTTAATCAAGTTTTCTGGTATTTAAATTTTGGCTTACTGTTATTGTGTCTGCTGTTTTTCTACCTTGAAAAGTTTTCAATTTCAGGCATCGAAAGCGATTTACATGGATCGTGATAAGGATAAACATATGTAGGAGATAAAGTTGTGATTGATCTTGCGTATTTTATATCCTGATAACCACACAGTTCTGTACGCGAGATTTGAAACCAATATGGGAGCAGGGTGAAGCGATCCCAAAGCAGATCCATATTACTTGAAAACAAACTTCTGAAACTCGATGTATCAGAACGTTTGAATTCGATAAATACAAACTTAAAAAAGACAAGTTCACCACCTACCGTTGCGGCATCTGTTAGCATGTTGATGAGATTCAGATTTTCCGAGAAGGGGATCTTGTTCTTCGTCATTTCCTTCTCCCATCTACTCAGCAGCAGGTTACGGAAGTTCTGGTTGAACGGTCCTAAGTATGAAAGGAAGCCTGTGGCCAGCAACACGTCTCCAACGAGCCTAGAAGTAAATAAACCGATAGACATTCACCCCAACCCGTACCTATGTTTAAAATATATTCATCAAATATCAAAGCGAAAATTTCTGCACAGTCAAAGATCTTTTACGAATGTTTACGTGGCAGATATTTTTAAGTGAGTGTAATGAAGTAAAAAAAAAATAGTGATCGCTGCAACAAGTCTGTGCTAAGGTAATTATAACATGTAGCCGCTCTTACATTACAGTTAAGTCAAGCGAAGGACAATGAAATCAACTGATTTTGCATCTGATTGACTGAGAATGTGACGTGAGTTTTCTGGACCAATCATAGACGTCATGAAGTACAACCAATGCTACGAATCTGCTTCCTGATTGTCTTACCTGCCAATTTGGTCCTGAAACTCTTTACTCTGTTGAGTCCACCGAACCTTCTCACCTCCCAAGCCTGTAATGAGCGCAGACGCAGCTTGCATTTTGTTCTTACATGATTCAGCATCGTCAAGTAACTCCTGTCGCAGAAATAAAAAGCTCTTTTTAGGGAGCCTTTCGAGAATAAACTTCTTTTCTGATACTTAACACACAAAATCTAAGAACTGTACTAGAAAATTCCTTTGAAAGCATCGATCTGGAGTATGACCGTCAAATATTCCATCGTCGCCTCACCGCTATGCCCGTTCTGACACTTTTGCCTTTCAGATAATTTCGTTCCACAACAGTTTAAACTACTACAATCGCCACGAAGAGACAAACAGATGACATGCTGGGGGGAGGGGGGTCTCTCTGTGGATGGAAGTTAGACTAATGTCAACCTAAGAAACTGGGATGTACTCCAGTTGTTCCACATAGCTCTAAGCTCTCGATCTGGTACCCACGCAGGAGTATATTTATATATTTATATGCAGGAGTATATTTATATCTCTTCATCTTTCAAAGCGGCAGTCTAAAGCCCACAGGGATCAACGAACGCTTTTCATTCCACTAATTTATTCATGTTTTTCTCGTTGCCATGCTCCCACCAATAACGTAGCTCCATTTTCTGCCTTTAAAAGCACACACAACCCACAATTCCTCTATTCGCTCCGACGAAGGGCTAACGCTCGAAACGTCAGCTTTTGTAATCATTACGGTGGCTAATTTACCATTTCAACTTTGTTGATATATCCATATTATTTCGTTACTCCCACCGACGCAGCCCCAAACAGTTTGTTTCGAAACTATCAGCCTTTATTCATTTATATTTATAATACATTTCAATAAACACAGTTGTCACCTGTTTCTCCTTAACAGCGGCATCGTACATTGCTTGAACTTTGTCTAGTTCGCGCTGCTTTTCATCCAGTTGAGCCTGTGCACCGCTCAGTTCAGCGGCAGCCACATTGAGTCTCGCCTCCTGTATGACAAGATTGGCCTGCAAGAAGAGACAATTAAAATAATACCCCACTAAAAACTTGCACAGATAGAATGTTGCCTTCATTTCCTTCCAACGTCTTACTTTTGTTCACCAGGGTGACGTGGTGCTTTCATACACTTGTCCATACAAGAAGCTTGTGTGCGTGTTTTTTGGTTTGTCTGTTTGTTTTTCCTAATGGCGCGAATTCAAACTTTTCCTGACCTCCAGGTCACTTAAATCTTGGAAGAGTACTTTGAACATCCAAGGAAACTTGTAATGTACAATCAAATTTTGCCAACGCAACTGAGTCACCTTCTGTAGATATCACAGTTTATCTTTTCACAGACTGCTTACACTGTTTTTGCAAAAACAAGCCATTTTTATAACTTCCAGGCAATAAAGAACAGTCTACGTTGGCAACTACGAGTTTAAATGGTCCAAATAACGCTACTTTATTGCAAAATTTTGGTGCAAGTTTTAACCAGGCGCGGTGGCCTCATGGTTAGAGCGCTTGACTCCGGATCGAGTGGTCCGGGTTCGAGCCCCGGCCGGAACATTGTGTTGTGTTCTTAGGCAAGACACTTTACTCTCACAGTGCCTCTCTTCACCCAGGTGTAAAAATGGGTACCGGCAATTTAATGCTGGGGGTAACCCTGCGATGGACTGGCATCCCATCCAGGGGGGGAGTAGAAATACTCCTAGTCGCTTCATGCTACAGAAACCGGAGTTAAGCACCGACCTAATGGGCCACTAGGCTCGTAAACAAACTTTACCTTTAACCACCAATCAGTGACTAATCTAATGCTCGCGCCGTGTAGGCTCATGTACAATTAAATAACCATCAAATTTTAGTGACATAAACCAACTGTCCAGAATGCATCTATTTAACTAAGCGGCCTTTCTCTCCCTTCTCTCAGCTTCTCTTCTATTCTCGTCTTATAATGAGGGTGTGGGAGGGGCATCCAAATTGGTTAGATAAGTAAGCCCTTCAACCTTGGGACATCTAAACAAGAAATGACGGTAGGACTTGCACAACATTTAATTGCCTTGGGTAATTAATGAAGGCACTTTTCAGAACAAAGAAATAGTGATCTCTTCTCTTCATTTCGTCCTCCAGAGCATACCTTAAGAGGTAAAACCTCTTTGTTCACTCCATAGAAAAAAGCCATTGCACATGTCCACGAACACAGTCCTGCCACATTGCCACAAACCTTTAAAGAAAAAGGAGAGAAACGTAAAAGTGAGTATTAAAAAGAAAGTACTCGACGTTTTTTACGACCAAAGTGACAAACCTTTTTCGCAGTCTCTAAGTTGTAGTCTTCCATCGAAATGTACGGTTGAAGTAATTCAACAGTTTCACCGTTGATTGTGTCTTTTGGAAAGTGTACCAAATTTTGAAGGAATCCTCCTTGACTCATAAGCTATAAGAAAATTTGATACGTTACTGTTTCATTCACTCTTCCTTAGTAAAAGGTAAAAATGATAATAATGACAGTAATAGCAATGATAATAGTAATGATAATAATTATATTAACATTAATATCATTATAGTATTATAATAATAATAATAATACTAATGATAATGACAATAATGCACTTTACTTCTGTGAACGAAGTATAGATCAAAACTAGAGCTTAATAAGGGACAATTGTAAAAAAATGCGAATCAAGTAAATTCAGTTATAAAGCTTTTCCAACGAATTACGTACAAGTCGCTACTGGTCTTGAACGAGCATCCAATCGCTGCATGTTTTTAACATTGAATAGAATTCAATCGATAGATGACCTTTAAGACAGAAGATTACCTCAGTCCGAGTTACGATCCAATAACCAATATGGCGAGGATAGTTGCCAAACTTACACTATGTCTAACATTGAAGAGAGCAAAAATGAACAGTGTCACCTTAAGAGATTCACCCCAACTGGGAGTAACACACTGCCTCTCTGCATCGTAGATAAATGGAGACACTGTACGTCTGAAGAGAAGTAACACGCAGTCCATGATGCGCATGATCAAATGAGGTGGTTTGGCCAGTTTACGAACAGTGGATATGTCAGCACCTTTGATGGTCTGGCGAGACAATAAATTAGTTATCATAGCTAAGGTGCTTGAAGGGTACTTTGTACGATCTTACGTTTTGATTTCTCCTAGTTTTAAATATGTATATAACGGCTCGTGAAAAGATACAAGTCAAGTCAGTAATCAAGCCAAATGGCTCAGCTAGCCGGAATTTACTCCAATTTCCGTTGCATAACGCGAACAAGAACACTGCCACCACCCCCGGATGGAATACTTATTTACTTATGGTAATGCAAAACTTAAGGCTTTAAAGTAAGCAACGCAACAAAATGTAATAAAATACTACACAAGGGTCCAGTTGTTCGAAGGCCGATTAGCACTAATCCAGGGTTAAATTTTGATTCAGGTTTCCTTATTTCTCTATTCAAGAACCTTTATGAGATAATTTTCCCTTTTCCGTTTAGAGCATCCGATCATCCAATTGTAGACACAAAATAATTAAACTGAACTTTCTCCTAAAGCTTTCAGATCTGAAATCAAATTTCACGCTAACCCTGGGTTAACTTAACTCAGCTTTGAACAACCCGGCCCAGGTTACTGTGTCTTGAACAATCAGGGTCATATCATTACAATTTACGCGTGGAAGGTCTATCAAAGTAGAAATTTCCAGAATTGACCGATGGTGAGCTGAGATTTTTTTTTTAGTATTGCAGACATCAAATAAAGTTCTCAGTTGCAAAATTCCACCGAAATACCCACAACATATAAATCTGTATTGGATATGAAGTTATATTTTGTAGCCACCGAACAATACTCTCGGCCACACTCTAGTTTTTTTCAATCCACTTTGCCGAGATTGAAGAGTGTGTAGGGCTTAGAGTGCAGTAAGAGAAAAAATGGCTAGTGGCTGAATTAGTGAGAAAGGAGCAAATCCAATTCAGTTCTAGCAAACCTTAAGAGCATAGGGTCCTGTCCGGTAAAACTAAAAATGTAACCGGCTGAGTCACAGTTCAAGACAGATCTAGAAGTTGTTCAGCCAAACCTCGCTTATACCGCTACTGTTCTGCATGCGAAATTCGTAATAACGAAAAAGTAGTCTGAAAAGATGATTGTCAAGGAAAGACCGACATATAACAAGGGATACGACAGAGTTCTGCTCTAATTACCCACCATGCAAATTAACCATACTCTGTTAGCACCCACCTGAAGGGCTGACTCAGCTTCCTGCAGAGCTGGCTTGGCTGCTACCAACTTCTCTTCTGCAACAGCTTTATCAGCCTAATACAAACGTTACACTCATTTTATTATCAATCAGTAGTAACATCAAGAATGCCCGCTCCCTTATGGCTTGGAAAAGGAATACTTATGCTGCCAAAAGGCCGTGTCAACTTCACAAGGCAATTCAAGATATGCTTACCATGATAATAAAAGGGCATTAATAACAAAAGAAACTGAATGATGAGAGATAGATTGAAATTCATCATCGTTTTTATATTGTACTCAGGCCAATTTCTCGAAGTTTTCATTCAGGTGATGTGGATTTACATCCATCAGTAGTTAATGCTTACTCCAGCCAGAAGATCCAAAAGAATTCGATCCAAAAGAACCAAAACAAAGTAAACACGCCGTGACCGACACAGATTAAATCAGGCACTTACCTCAATTTCATCGACGATCGCTTGAGCTTTGTCTTTCACTTTCTGCACAGAAGCTTTAACTTTCTCGGCGGCTTGAGCACTAACAGTCACTTCCGCCAGAACCTAGGGAAATCATCACAATATCCCATGACTGCAAAGACGCAATAAGGCAAAGACTAAAACTTAAAAAAAGAGTAATTTTTTTTGTGTACTTTTTACTCGTTAACGAATCGGTGAAAACCGCACACGTTAAAACGAAGACGTTCATGATTCATTAAGAGCGTTGGACAAAAAAACTGAGAATCAAATGAGGATTCAAACCTCAGCTAGTTATGATTTCGCGATTGGATGCGCCACCAAGGCGAGCTGCCAAGAACTCCCTAGGAAGCCCAGGTAATAAAGAAAATTTATACACGACATAAGTCTAGCAAACTACTAGAATAAACGATATAAAAACCGTCCTGTCTAGAGTTAGAAAGACGGTAGATATGTTTTACGCTCGGTCGTTGAATGAATAAAGATCTTTGATATTACCAGTTTCAACAATCTGTAACTTAACCTCAGCCAAAAAAATTGTAAAAATTTGAGCCTAACCCTTACAAACGTGGAATTCATAAAAGAAAGCAATCGGTGTGAACAACTTCACAAACACGTCTATACAACAATACTTTTGGAATAGTTTTATACTTTGTCCGCTTTGACCGAGGCAACGGCGAGCTCTTTCTCTTTAACAACCAGCTCCTTCGCCAGCTCCGCCACTGAGGCGCTAGCTTCTACCAGCTTATCAAGTCCAGTGTTCATACGGTTTGCGAGTTCACCAATTTGTGATCTCTTCTCAGCGTAGATTGTTTTGTAACCGTCCACAAATGACAGGTACGATTTGGGAGTAACGTGTGTTTGACGACGGAACCTGGAAAGTGGGTGAGCAAATAAAAGATAAGATTAAAACACCTGCTTCATATCAGAACAAGTGCTCGCAATTTGTAGCTGGTTTCGGGGAGTTATGTTGAAATTAGATAAACTATGGGTAGCCATACCTATGGGTCATGAAGTGACTCAAAAATTGGAAAATAAATGCAGTTACAATACATTTTGACATTTACTTGCCTTTCAAAATACTCGACACAGGCCTCTGCCACCCCGTCATGGAAGGTGCCCATGGTCTGCACCACACTGTTCTTAATAGCCGCCGTGCACGTGATGTCGAATTTGGACAAGAAGTAGTCTGCCACTGCAATCAACGCATCCTTTGGCCAGCGGGTAAACCAGTCCATGGTACAACCACTAATCAAGCCAGGAAACTTCAAGGAGCGATTTCGGAATTTCTCTCCAACCTACGGCAAAATTTAATGGAGGACGATTTCGAGATCTACTGCAAAACGCCAATTTGAAAAGAGATAGAACAGAAGTTCCTAAAGGTAATCAAAATTAGGAAAATTAAATGTAGCTTCTTTGACATTCAGCCAGTTCAGGAGAGTGGCAGGAGAGGGTATGTCGTTAATAAATGAAAAGCCAAAGGAATGATTCCTTATACTTTGTAGTTTGTTCTCTGAGTAACGTCTCCATTTCCAGTATCATCGCAACGTTGTGCATTAAAATACTTATCTGACTGTGCTCTACCTTGAACACTTAAAAGTGCTAAAAGTGGAACAGTGCCAGATAGGTACAAGTTAAAACTCGTTTACCTTGCTTAAAATAATTATTGGTAAATAAAAATTATTCCGCTTTTACCAGTTTTTAACAAGTCTTACAAATGAATCTCATGTATCACACTGTTGAACCGCAGCAAGCCAATAAGAACCCTAAATTATTCCCGACGCTGCACCCCGTTTTGTTTGGGACTTTAAGGACTAAGTAAGTCAAACGTACAGGTGAAAAGCATAAAACCACATGCAGATTCTTTCTGGAGCGCGAGATGAAATAGTTGTACAGATTGTCGTTGGTTGGTGGAACTCGCGGCATTTCCTTCTTCATGACTCCGATGAGGCCTTGAGTTATTTCATCAAGCTCGTCACGAGCGAATAAGTTAGAAACCTGATGATAAAAAAAAAACAATGATGACGCCGCATTTACATCGGTCACTTTCCTTGAGGGTGTACATGGAAAAATGTGACAAGTTTTTCCTTAAAGAGTTCTCTATTCTACAGCCTGACTTGCTCCTTTTGTAACCAGGAGACTTGTCCGGGACTGATATAAATTATTTCCATACTATAACACTTGCCAAGGAAATTGTTCAGGGATAAAGAGAAAGATCTGCTCTGGCGGTTTTTCTATGACAAGTCCAGGTTGAGTTGAAAACTTTTTCCTTACAACTCTATTTCAAGTGCACTTCCCAATGAAAACTCACTACTATCGACAGGACATAAGTTTGAAAATATTCGGAGTAAAGAACACCCTCATCCTAAAACGCGTCCTACCTCTCCGGAAGAAAGTACGTTGTTCAGATACTCCAGGAAACTCTCATCTTTGATCTCATTATCAGTGAAGATGAAAGTGATGCCTTTTCCGTCAGAGCCTGCGACACGGTACAGGTATTTAAGGTCATCCATCAAGTTGCTTACATTGTACGACCTGAAAATTTGACCGACAGATGTCATACGAATTGATTGAGTTCTAGGCCTACTGCAATTATCCTGTGCCAACTGGGGAGAACGATTTGCTCGTTAGCCCCAGTTCTACTAGAGCGAAGCTTGGTGCAAACATCTGCAATGAAGTTGGGTCCTTGGACTGGACTGGTTGCTGTGGTTTGAATCCTCTTGGTAAATCATGCTTTTTTCTTTGTTTGACTCTGGTGAAAAGTAACTAATATGTCTTTGGGTTGTTTAACATCTTCTCGGCCTGAACTAACTTCAATCATTATTCAAACTGACTGGCCAGGGAGTGTCTGCCTCTTCTATTTCTATAGTTATCCCTGAAAGCGAGAGCCTAGCCCGCTCCCTCCCCCCTCACTCTCTTACCTTTTGAAATAATCGTGACTAATAATTCACAACTCTATAATGTGAACTGAATTGGGAAATAAAGTTTGGATCAGTTTTTAAAGAGAATGTTACTTTTGGATTGAACACACGAGGATCCTTAGTCCTGTGCCGTTGCAAAACAAAACCACATCTTAACAGTTGAGTATGGCTTTACCTTGTAAGTGTAATCTGGAAGATTTTGTACCCGGCGATAAAGGAAGCAAGTCTTGTAAGAGACTGTTTGCCAGAGCCTCCCACACCAACAAGAAGAGCGTTGCCACACGGTGTGCGGATAATGCGAGATATCTAATAAAGATAAAGTTTGATAAAGTCTAATAAAGAAAAGTCTGGCTGACGTACAGAACATTGCAGATAATACCTAGATTTTGATCATTCGGATCTGCAATGTCTGGAGCAAAATAAATAATTACACCAAATACAGACAGAGGTATCTTCATCTCAACTAAATTTTCAAATGAAGCCATGTTACAAAGGAGAAACGGCTCTTTTCCAAACGCTAAGCGAACGAAAAGGTTCCATGCATAAGCACGGCCATTTCATTCCCCTGCTTATAAAAATTGTACAAACAGATGTGTGTCATTGTGAACTTAATAGCCGATCCCTTACCTATTAAACCAAAACTGAAAAATTCTCTCGTCTATCGCAAGCCTCGTTTATCTCACTAAATGACAAAACAAAGTTTACCTTTACAAGATGAGTCATTGCATCTTTGAAAAACACCAGATCGAGATGGGCACCTCGAACGGTATCGTTGTACATCGCCATGTACTGGCCCAGCTTCTCATTCAAAAAATCTAACGTCGGCACCTGTACAATATCATTGTCACAATTAAACAAAATTAGAAATCATATGCCTTTCACATTTTCTACACCTTCAAGAACCTTTGGTATTGCAAAAGTCAAGATACTCCTTAACACCTCTCCATACCACTGTGCAATACGAACTACATGTATTTAAGATTTGCATGCATGTTTATCAAGAATTTCGTAATTTGAATGAAATATTTCCTTTCATAGATTTTACCAAAGATTCTGATGTAGTTACATTGGTACTTTATAGTTACATAGCGCACAACAGTGTATTGGAGGGGTTTCACCTTGCAGACGATAAATTGTTGGAGCCGACTAATTGTTGATGGTTACATTTAGCTTCGTGTGCCCTTTATCTTACCATTTCGTAAATCTTGGGTGCATCCAGATCTGCATCTTCAGCTTCCTCTCCTGTCGGTTCTGGTGCATCCCTGAAAAAAAGTTACTATCCATTTAAATCATTTCTAGGCGTTAGAAGCATGAGTTTCGATGCTTTAATCTATATCAGGATAATGCCTACAAGTTCATCACCACATACCATATATGGTAAAGTATAGCGCCTGTATCAAGTGTAAACCTCCTTACTATGTGCTATGTGCTATGTGTTCAAATCGACAGGTGGCTGTAATTCGCTTGTGGAGGTTTTACAATTGATTCTAAAAGATAGGCATCAATATACCACAAACTAAGACTATATGGTAGCAAAATAGTTATAAAGTAAAATGGTGGGTTGAAGCCAGAGCCTGCTCTCTGGAGCCTGCTCTCTTCAATGCTGGTGGAAAATTTAATGTAAAACTAAGCCACAGAGTTAACAACCAAAGACAGCGGCTCTGGTCTTGATAAGCCTCAGCATAGCGAAATGATGAGTACAGCCAGATAAATATTCGGTAAGTGAATAAATAATCAACAGAGTAAATATGACAAATCAAACTACTGAGTAAAAATGAATAAAGAGAGCTAAGGCAAGACATTAAAGTCTTATGGATCGTTACTTTACGGCTCGGACTAAAATAGTCCTTTCGAATTAAGTTAACAATTCCACCCTTTCGACTAAACACCAAATCAGTATCAGTAGATTCACGAACTCTCTGAAGACCTGTTTCTACATACCTGAGAAAATCAACGAAGTAAGGCTCGTCCATCAATTCCTCCACACCTTCCTCGCCCATATGTCCCTCAATTACTTTCGTTACCGTCCTCCCAAACCACTTGCGGTCGGCTTCGTTCGTGAAGCGATCGGCTATCACTCGAGTACACTCATGTTTCCACAACGCTAGAGCAAGCTTCCTAGTGTTGACTTCTTCTCCAGCTACGTTTAGCATGCCTTCCCATATACGTGACAAGTCGCGCAGATTGAAAATGTAGTGGAACTTGGCGGGTGTAGGTAGCATCTTGGCCTAAGAGTCAGAGTGGTTACTACTCAAAACATGGGATGGGGTAAGTTTTCAAGTGATCCAAAACCTCGAAAACTGAATGAGGATCGTGTAGGATAACGAAACTATTACGTATAATGTTTCTCCCTCGTAGGAGATGCTAGCTGACTCCGAACGCTAAATTTTTCAAGTTCATCAACAGTTGCTTGGTACCATTTTACACTCCTTAGCTGAGCACTGCTGAGACCAAATTGCACTCCACTTAGATCAATTACCATTATTTATTTTCATGTAGCAACTTGAAATAGCTTTCAGACTTGAGCTGGGTTTATAAGAAATCCATCGCTGTATTTGGTGCTCTTAATTTGTGCTTTAAAATTTTCCTTGGCTCCCGTACCTCATTCACAATTAGATAATAAACAGAACATCGGATGTCCACACTCAAAAGTTAAAATTCATATATCCACCACAGCCGTTCAAAACCCGACGTATCTAGGAGGTAATAAAATACGAGTCGTCTCACTAAGACGAGAGTTTCTTACTTTGGTTTTCTGCCAAAGAACCCTTGTGCAGGCGACGAGCTTATCGACGATATCACAAACTTCATCTGAGAATCGAGCTGAGCAAAAATACCCGGTACCAATGATACCTAGAATGGAAGGATTGCCGGGTAAGCGTTAGATCACTACGACAATAATTCTAAATAAAATTTATAAGGAGTTAATAATTTCATCAACCACCAGACGCAATGTTAGAAATTAGGTTGTCAATAAAGAATGCGGTAAGGGTAAGTTGTTGAAGATATCAAACTATGCATCGTTGGTAAACTTGGGCGGACTTACTTACACAATCAAATTTTATTTCAGACGTTTATAAACTGCGAAATTAAACGAATTGTTTCTAGTAGGCTTAAGCTAGGTTTTGAGTGTATGAACGACATCTTGACATCATATATCTAAAACGTTTCAATCGTTTCAAAGCTGAATTTTCCTTCCAGGATTTGTTTCACTGACGGTTGATAAAAAAGTGATGCCACTCAATAACTTCCTGTCTGAGTTTTACAAAAGGCGTGCTACAGCCTTGACCAAGCCTAAAAGAAGGGCTCTTAACTGTAAGTTATCAATTCTAGAACAATAACTATAATAGCTGGCTTCAAATACCCCCAAACTCAAATACTATAAGTAAATCATGTTTTATCAAATCGTAAAAATAGCAGTTTAAGTGATCTAAACTGTAAAACGTTAGAGAAACTTACCAAATATCTTATCTATAGACGCATTTGAAGGCAAGGTACAGTTGAAGATGCTAAATTGACGCTTGAGTCGCTCGGGAATATCATTCCTTCCTCCTCCTGGATGGATCATGGCCGCAATATATTGAATGTCCACGATATGTGTGAACTCGCCAGGTTTCTCCAGATTATAAAACCCTTGTTGCTCCATTACTTGACGAACAATCTCATTTGTGACCTAAAACAAACCATCCGAAAGGTACCGTTAAGTGAGAATAGCCCTGGAAAGGGGTGCATTCATCCCGCTATTGTTAGGGAACAAGATTCCCTGTGAAGTCTGACTTCTCTCTCTTTTCTTTTACATTTATTTCTGAAATCTAAGAGATTCAACCAAAGGGCTAGAACAAGCGCGCGGATAAAGATCTCAGGGTGAGGTACACTGAGATGAAATGAGAAGATCAGACGGCACATCTCATCTCTATATAGGTTGCCGCAAAGCTCCAAAACGCGACCTAAAATTAATAGTAGGAACTAACTAACCTGATCACCCCATTCATTTATAATAGGCATATTCACATCGTCGATAAAGCAGGTCATTTTTCGCCCCGCCGGTGGTCCGTAGGTGGTACCCACGCGTTTGTCCACGTAGCTCTCAATAGTGCGCTACAAAAGAAGCAAACTGCGTTCAGAGAAACTATTATTTGGAAACTAAAGATGGATCTGAAACTGAGTAAACTGACCTGAAAGAGTAAAGGTGTGGTGGCAGAAGAGAAGTTGACGCTCTTACTCATGTGCACTTCAGGGTTGTATTTGGCAAGGTAGCCTTTGATCATCACTGTCTTTGCTGTACCCTGTTCCCCAATAAGCAGTACCGCCTGTTGAAAAAAGAACCGAAATTCTTAGTTTAACTTAATGCCAAGCTTTCCTTTTCATATCGGTTAACTAAACCCGAATTTACACCACCAGGTTTTCCTCAACGGGTATTCTCCAACAAGTTTTCTGTTCAGCAGGGTACACTGATTAGTTTATCCATGAAAAGACACCTCGCCAGAAACAGAAATGACGGTTTTTAAACAAGAAGAAATGACCAAACGAAACTTGTTGGGGACGAAAGAGTAGTCAATTCAACTTGAATTGTTCTTTTTTAAATTAATTTTTTAGCATTCGTTCAGCTTCCATCATGATCAGAAAGTAAATAAAATGTTTAAGTTGACTGATCTGGCCGAAAGAGAGCAACTAACAATTGAACTTTTTCGTAAACTGACTGGTTCGACCAGCTAGAGAATTCTTGGGGAAAACACTCGGAAGTACGAACCTTGTTCTGCTTCGCAATAGTTTCCACAAGGAAGCTGGTTCTAACATTGTCAACATTTGGTACTAAGATGGAGGAGTATTCGGGTTTATAATCAGGCGGGTAATTGTACTCTTGTACCCGGTTCAGCCAGTGTTCCCAATTACCTAACAGTACAATTAACAACACCATCAGCTTTGGACTTAAATACCCTGGATCTGAAATACCTATTTTCAACAATATGTTTCATTCAAATGCGAAAAACCCTTTACATCATAAAAAAAGTTAATCATGATAATTTCACCACATCCTCTATTGCAAAGAGATCTGACTGGCTGTAAAACTAATGCCTCTAACAAAACCAAGTTTTGTGCCCGTTTCAAGGTTTTACTATTTCTTAAATGTGTACATCTTGAAAGTTAATTTTTGTGTTATGGGAAAGGCTATCAGTGAGCAGTGCTTACCAGAGTTGTCCACAACAAACTCAAAGATAGTATCCTGGCTTCCTTCGTCGATAGCAGGCAGAGCAAGCTTTCCGTGTTTGACAAGAAACTCCTCCATCTTGGTACGATCTTCTATTTCCAACAGTGCACCCACTCCCCACATAAGAGCAAAAACGAACAGTCGCCTCAAGTGGTCTGCTGTGAGAACACCGTGTTCCTCTTTGTTTGGAATAAGACCCTCCAATATGTCGATACACTGCGAAACGCGAACAAAACAGCCACGAAGTTACACAGTACTCTTCATCAGAAGTGAATAGCGTTATCTTGCCGTGGTACAAATGTTCATGCCTCTCAGCGACCCTTTAAGTTTTGTTTGTACAAGGACGTTGGTCCCCAGCAGTTATGGACTGGACCAGAAAAGAGGAAAAGTGAGGCTAAAACTAACCAACAACGCCATCTGGTGATTGAGCGACGGGCTGCATTTCTTAAACTATGTTTTTTACAGTGAAAAAGGTACAGAGACCTCAAGTTCAAGCAACAGAGTTACCGTGCCTTCTGTCACGGCATCTTTTGTCGTGCTTTGCCAAAAATAGTGTAGCAAGAATAATTTTTCCCCTTCTTTAGAGGCCCTTGAAATTAATAGCCCCCCCCCCCCTACACACACAAACCCGATGTAATTATTTAAGAAATGCAGAGTGAATGGGCACAGCCAGTGGATTGCACATATACCTGTTTGATAACATTACATTCCAAGACCTCCATCTTCGGAGAAAGATTTTGCTTGACGTAAGTGTAAACTTCATCAAAGATACAATCAAACAACGGTTCTAACACGTCATGTTCCTGCATTTCTCTCTTGTTTAGCCAAGCCTGCGTGGGTTAAAGAATCAAACAATAGGTCCACCAGGAAAACTGGAAAATGAGGGCGTTTTGTTTTGGAGAATGAGATTATTGTGGATTGCTTGACAACTAATGGTTAGCACCATGATATGTAGTTCCCCTTAAGGGAAACTGGAAGCAATAGAAGAAATTACAAGGGCGTGCTATACCCCCGAATAGCGTCCGACCGCAATTTAAAATACAAAAATGTATAGTATACTTGTCAGTTTTGTTGGGAACTACTATGCCTGTCTCCCAATTTTTTTAAATACATAGAAGAGTCTTATCTACCAATTATTAAACTGAATCTCTTCTTTTTCCAACAGAGGACAATTGATTGGGCAAAGTGAAGTACCTTGACGATTGGTCTCCAGTCCATAACCGAAGAGCTCATGTACACCATTCCATTGCGCGATACAGTGGCAGGAGAAGCATTATCTATGTTGTGCGGCTCAAACACAACTTTACATTGAGGTGACATAGGGATTCGGTCCCCATTAGCTAGTGTGAGTGTCTTGTTGTCATCCAGAACACTGTTCAGGTTCTCAATCCAAATGGCGTCCACAGGACCATCCAGAACAATCCAAATGTGTTCTCCTGCAACAATGCATTAGAAAAGAAGAGGGCTGATTAGCTGTTAGGAACAGAGTCAATATACTTTCTGAAAGGCTTCTCTTTATACATCGTGGTCGAATAAATGAAACTGAATTCAGTGTTGTCGTTAACATGGGGTGACACATCATCATAATGCGTCAATCACAGCTGTTCACCAACGTGAAGACGTTTGTAATCTCTGATACGCGTAACCATTTAAATTCATCGCCAGAATAGGACTGGAAGTGTGCCATCGAAACGTCGCAGACAATATTATCAGAAGTGGATAAATTGCCGAACTAACGATCATGCTTCACAATTATTATGCACAACCAATCTGTGGTTTCGAATTCGCCAAGGAATATTCTTACTTTTGTTAAAGTTGAACAGATTGGGTTTAACTTAACCGCATTAATATTTTGTCATCAAGTTGAAGATGGTTTTCCACTGAACAGAAAGTACTTGGTTACAAAAAATAGCATTTGTTGTGGGATTTGATCAATACCTGCAGAGAAGCTCGTGAACACAAACCTTTCTTCGCTTTCAGTGTTTTTCGCCACAAAGTAGAGAATATGCCATCTGTCCAATCATTAGTCGCTACATCCAACCTGCCAAACATCTGCGGCGCAGTGATAGCCTTCGGGTTCATGCGCATCTCTCGATGTGGAGCACCACAGTCGCCCATGGCCTTCATGAGGATGCTGATACAAACTGACTTGCCAGCTCCACTGGGTCCCAGGGTCATCATTCCATGACGGACACGCTGAGTCTCGTACAGCTACGACGAACAAACAAGCAACAACGTGCGATGATTAAAAGCACAAAACCTTCTTAACACAAGCAAAGACTGACGAATTTTATCCCAAAATAAAGGCGAATTTCAATATTTTCGCACTGCTTCCATATGTCTCCAAGGGAATCACTTTACTACTGCGGACAAAAACGAGTCTTGATTTATCCATACCAATTGAACATTCTAGGAACGAACTGATCTCAATAACTTCTAAATGAATGCAAGTTCATAGCAACAATTTCAGAGCAACAATTTTCTTTTGCAATACATGTGGATACCTGGATTAATTTGAGTATCCAAGGAGGATGGAAGATCAATCCAGCCTCTTCAACGTGTTTCTGAATCATATCCTCAAGCTCAGGGTACCCAGCCTTGTCCAGGACTATTCCAGGGAACAGATCATTGATCAAGCTCAGAAATAAAGGTTCGTCCTCGTCCACCTAAACACATAAAACCAAATGCATGAACACGCACATGCAGAAGGTTTGCACCAAAATTATTATCGTTAAACATTTTTACCCTGACAAACTACGAACTATCTCGTTTATTTTCAGTTAATATTTCAAGTATCTTACCAGTTTGGAGAGGTTCATATCTCGTAATACTCTCATTACTGTAGTACTTTCACTATCTTGTGGGCTGGCTCGTTTAGCAGCACCCAACGTACGCAGCACTGATAAGATGTTGCGCAGACCGAAGTCGTAGTGAACCTACAGATTGTCAATTGGGAAAATTGTCTTCAGTCTTTTTATCGTTACTATAGACCTAAAATCTGTGAACAAACAAACACGATGAGGTAAAATTATTGAAGCTGCTGGCATCAAAATGAGATTTCTCATACAGCTCTGGTAGCCAATGCCAGTGACACTGAAAGAACCTAATATTTTTTTTTTTTAAATTAGGCAAAGCAATATCTTATCGGAAAGGTTTGGAGAGGAGACTAACAATCACATCATACCAATTTTGTCCCTTTCACCTGGCAGATGAGAAAGGTTTGGTTTGGTGATAACCCACGCAACAAAAGATCAGAATATAACAGCCATTACCAGGCCTAGATTGAAAGATGGAAATATGGATAGATAGATAACTTCATTAAAACAAGGTTTTTCAATCACCCTTAGGGTCATTATCGACTAATTACCTATCTATCTAACTACAATTGCGACAGAATTAAATTTAAAACAACAGATGATGCTTTTCTTGGAGGCTGTGTTATACATTATACTTAAAACTGGGGCAACTGGAGGGAGGAGAGGTTTAAAGGGATTTCTCTGCTACCTAAATATACTCTCTCATAGGGAATCTAAATTTTTTCAACTACGTTGCACAGACCTGTTTACTGAGCTGCTCTTCGCACAGTTTGTAGAGTGTAAAGAATTTCTGAGCCAGAATGACATTTTCAATAAAACCGCAACTGGCAAGTTTCACCCTCATGATGATCTAAAATAAAAAGCATTTTTTTAAAAAAACATGTATGTAGATGAATGGAACCCTTTATTTAAATACGGCATTTTATCAAATTAAAATATACAGCAATATTAAAATTTGGTTTACATAAAATCCATACGCAATACAAGTTATTTATTTACTATTAAAAAGCTTAATGTTCTAGAACTAGTTTTGCTGGTGCTAATAGTAATAGTCCAGCTTACCCCTAAACTTTTTTAGCCAAGTTTCTTCCTTTAAACTGTTTGGAAAATCATTCCAAATCTTTGCTCCGGTAAATGTAAAACTGTTTCTGTAAAAATCTGTGCGAAACGTCGTGCATTAAACTCGTCCAGAACAGTCAAGAGTTGGTCTCTTCGTTACATGTATATATATATATATAACTGCAGACAGTGCACACTGTTTCGACCTATGTGGGTCTCATCAGTGCAGTGCAGACACTGGGCCAAGCTCTGGAATAAACCATTGCCTCGGCGCTACACTTGTGGGACCAAGTGCAGGCATGTTGCCATGTGGGAGTGCTCAAATCAAACTAAGGTGATGAGCTTCGCCCGAAGGCTAAGTGCAATATATATATATATCACAACAAATTCAAATTCAGTGTTTTGAACAAACAAACAAATACAACTAATTGAAGTAAGAACCTGTCTGTCAGGAACCATCATAGCGACTGTGCGAAACTGGACTTTGAGATTCTCTGGTAACTCTTGACGACCTGCATATCCCGGATTCTACGAAAAAAACATGTTTTTTAATTAATCAAGATAGTTCTGACAAAACCGTGGCGGAATCCAATTTATTCACTTACCATGGTTAGAAAAATACCAAACTCTGGGTTAAGATCTACAACATCTCCATCGCTGAACACAAACTGCTTCTTTCGGTCCTTCTTAGCTGTTAGCACAATGTAGATCTGTTGCGCAGCAACTGATAATACAGGAAGCTCGATGCGGTTGAACTCATCGAAACAACCCCAGCTTCCAGACTGTGCTAAACCTACATAAGATAAAGAATCGCACCAAACGTTTGGCTTGATAACGGATTTACTACATTAACATTGATTGTATTGCTCGCGCAATTGTGATCAACAATATCTAATGATTCTTTTTACCTTTGTAAATCCGGCCCAAGCCTCTGAAATCCATCTGATCAGAGCAGTTAAAAACGACCACGTACTTTCCGAGAGCCTTTCCCATGTCTTTTGTTGTTTCTAAAACAAACCAAGCGAATGTCAAGGTAATTTTGGTTTCATCAATATGACCACCGTAAAAAGTTTCAAAGCTGACGTTTCGAGCGTTAGCCCTTTGCTTTGAAGAAGGGTTAGCGCTCGAAACGACATCTTTGAAACTCTTAACAGTGACTAATTTATATAATCAACTCAGTTGATAAAACTAAGACTACCTGGTTATACCCCCCCCCCCCGCCCCACCGACGCAGCACCCCAGATTCTCTAAAAACTATCCCCCTTCAAGCAAATGCCAATTTACAAAAAGTCGAATGGCTAGTGTATAAGTACGGTACAAAGCCATTGGAAAACACCACCACATTCAGAAAATAGGCCACCGTACTGTTAACACAGTTCCAGACCAAATATGTTATACTCATACTTTAACCCCATAACCAGACTAGAAACGGCTTACTCTCTAATATTTTTAGAGGAACCGTTAAAAGGGTGGCTGGCTCTTAGTATACGTCGCGGAGTACATCGGTTTTAAAACTACATCTTTAAGAAAGTAAAGTTGCGCACGCACTCTTACCGGTCTTGCCAGTACCAGCAGGTCCGGCGGGTGCACCACCCATTGACATGCCCAGTGCCTGAGCAAGTGTTATGTAACATCTGTCCGTAAGAGGAGTGATAACGAGCCTGTCTGTACAGCCCAGGAACTCGTTCTGATAGCTGAAGTCGACGTCTGTGATGGAGATAATACAGTCATCGATGTCCTCCTTGAAGTAGAAGCGAGACTGTTTGAGCCACTCAAAGTCTGTCACTGAGCGGATATGCATCTTGACCTGCGATAACAATAGAACAAAGGTCGGTCAGTGCTCGTATACCTTGCGGGCAACCAAATATTCAGACTCGTCCACACACGGTGCGTTATACGATACATTGAGCATTGAGTTATTTTGAGTTTTCGGAAAAAGGGCTATTTCCAAAGCAAAAGAACATTCGTAATTACATCACTTCGAGTTGAATTCGGAGCAACCGATAACAAATCCAGTCAGTAACAGAGTAGAGGGCTTAAACCCGGGATCACCAGATTGCAAGCCCAGTTCCTTAACCACTTGGTTACACTGGCTATACTTATATTTTAACGAAATAAAAAAATATAAAAACGTAAAAAAAAAAACATAAAAAGGAAGAAACTTACCAAATCATCAAAGATGTCTCTCTGGTGTACATGAATCGTGACAAATGTCTCAAACTTGGTCCTCTCCATCTTGGTGAGCTCCTGAGTCGTGACCTCAATCAGTGAGTTCAACAGATTCAAGAACTTCTGGTTCGTCGAGGCCATGACTTTTTTGTCTGATCGCGCATTCTTTAGCGCTTCTTCGGCATCTCTGGTCCAGATCATTTGAATGCCTAATAACCCAACCTACCGACCAGTAACGAACCCAATATAATATCATTATATCTCTAATAACACGCCATAGAACACTCATACAGGTAAACAACGCCTGAGATCTCCTGTACTACGTTATTGAAATTTGCAGCGAAATCAAAGATTATAGAGGATTGTACAGCTGAAAAATGAGAGGATGAATATCCAACAAGATGTCAAAAACAGTGAAAACGTTTAACATTCAAATCAAACATTAGAAATTCCAGTATGAGCTGGGGACTGTGGATATTTCCAATGCAATGTCCATGCACTGCTAAATCCCAATTATTTTTATTTTTTGGATTTTTTTTAAATTTTAATTATCACTGACATCAAGGAAGAAGCACAGACTAAGCATTGTTTTGTGGCTGGAATTTTCTCCAACATCGCATATTGTCATCGGTTACTTTAGCGTCACAAGCTTCAAAACCCCACAGCCGTTAAGATAAAACAAGGACATGCTATAGAGACATACCTGCGATGGAAAATGACCCAAAAAGCTCATAAGCTGAAAGCCGCTGTCGTTGATTGCGTGATAGGCATCCCTGATCACAGCATGAAGTGACTGCATAGCTTGGTTGAGCAGTTCCCCTAGCCACAACTCCACATTTCCTTTGGCCATGACTGGTTTCTCCAGCTGCCGACAAACAAATATGGAGTGTTACGATCGCACTTAGGATAATTGCCATCTACCTTCCTAGCTGCCCAAAGCAATTTTCGATTCAGCATTTCCCAATGGTCCATGGTGTAGAAAACTCGGGTTACCCTCTCAGCCAAGCAAAGAATAGTCAACGATATCAACTTTGAGTTGTCATCAGTTTCTGTGTAGTTTACTTTTTTTTCCCTAGTGGTCACCATAATTAGTTTAGATTTGTTCTACAACCTTACATCGACAGGCGTCCTTTAGAGACGGACCATCCTTACCTGTACAGTCTCTCCCTCGGATGAGATGATGGCTAAGATCCTGTCATAATCCTTCTGATGGAATGCCACATGTTTCACGTTATCAAACACATTCAGTAAATGCGCCTGCAAGATAGAAAAATAAATGTTTAGCATGAATAAGCTAACTGTAAATTCAGCGGCAAAAAGAGATGAGGTAAATTTTACAGAGTGTAGGCAATGATGCGCGACTATATCAGTTTTGCTTCATTACGTTTAGGCATTGGCTTAGAAAAGCTGTACCACCTAACTTGATAACCAACCAGATGAAGAACCCAATTAATCCTAGTCTCAATTTAGTCACTTGCTCTTTCCGACCCCAGACGTCGGTTACCTGTG
This sequence comes from Stylophora pistillata, assembly GCF_964205215.1. Lineage (NCBI taxonomy): Eukaryota > Metazoa > Cnidaria > Anthozoa > Scleractinia > Pocilloporidae > Stylophora > Stylophora pistillata. The sequence goes on from NC_142525.1 coordinate 34,916,159, forward strand.
TTTAATACGGGTTCTCGATTCCGCCTTAAGACAAATATTACTGCTTGAATAAATGTTGTGCCTAATTCACTTTTGTTGCCAAGAAAGCTAATTCGGAAAAGCGCTCGATTCTACTTCCATGATTCGTAAAGAGGAGAGTTGTACGCCAAACCTGTATGGTGTGCGAGTCACTAGCTTGTCCCAAAATTTCCAAAAGCGCTGGATCAGAGACAAAGAAGAAACGGGGAAACACAAGTCGTTTCTTTTCCAGATAGCTGCATGGAAACAAAGAAATAATGTCAGGTCAACAATGGCACATACGTATATGACCATCTTAAGGTTGTTCTTCCAAGACCAACCTCATCTTATATGCAACATTCTTTTACGTACCAGGCTAGCAAACGCTGGAACAATCTGACAGACAAAATAAGGATGTCGGAATCCCTTTCTATATTTAGGAAAAATTTGCAAGACATACAGTTGTCCTCATCGTATGACTGCAGCTGTTTGTTTTGTAAACAAATAGTCTAGTCACAAATAGCAATTATTCATTCTAGATAATTAATTTTTATTTCTTACCTATTACTTATTACTTATATATGTAAATTATGTCAAAGTTTTATGGCACATTTGCATTTAAACGAGCTATTCGCTCATATGCGATATGTGGCTAAATGAAGTTACTTACTTACTTACTTAAATGAGAACGATCCTTCGCAGTAAAGCACTATTTGAGCAATAGTGAAAATCAGACCTGAAAAAAATTTCAGGCCTGTACGGGATTCGAACCACTGACCCCTGCGATACTAGTGCAGCGCTCTACCAATTGAGCTAACAAGCCAACTGGGAGCAGGCCATCAAATTAATTCGATATAAACCCATAGATGATGAATCAAACAACAACAAACATATGAAACATATGTGTGAACTGCGGTTATGAGACGTATATGAGAACGATCCTTCGCAGTAAAGCGCTATTTGAGCAATAGTGAAAATCAGACCTGAAAAAAATTTCAGGCCTGTACGGGATTCGAACCACGGACCCCTGCGATACTAGTGCAGCGCTCTACCAATTGAGCTAACAAGCCAACTGGGAGCAGGCCATCAAATTAATTCGATATAAACCCGTAGATGATGAATCAAACAACAACAAACATATGAAACATATGTGTGAACTGCGGTTATGAGACGTATATATGATTTTCACTATTGCTCAAATAGTGCTTTACTGCGAAGGATCGTTCTCATATACGTCTCATAACCGCAGTTCACACATATGTTTCATATGTTTGTTGTTGAATGGCACATACATTATACTCGTAAATTAATCATAGCTCATTGAAACCATGCGAACAAATTTCCCTTAGCTCCACCAATTTCTTCCTTGCTTCTACTATTTCACCGTAGGGAAATGAAACTCAAAGACTAATATCTCACCCAGTGAGCGATTTTTGACAAAGTTCTAGTTGTTCCAGTAGGTGAGGTAACAGCTGACCCAGAGTGTCGTCACCTACACAACATTGTACCACGGTAGGAGTCTCGTGCGCACGCGTCATGATCTTCACCCATGACTTGTCAATGTTGGCAAATCGCTTGGCCTCCTACAAGCAAAGTAAGAAAGTTCATAAGAGCGGCCGATTAACCGAACAGTTTCAAAGGCTGGAAGTCGCTTTGGAGGTGAATTGGCATTTTTTTTCATGAACTTGTATGAACAGGGACTCATTCAAAGGCAGAATCTGAAAATTAACCTCCCAAAACATGAATTCAAGGTATTTATCAGTATCTATATATGGTAAATAAGCTGGATTGCTGCTCGGCATTTAATTCGATATATTCGATAAGAGATATATAAAAGATTCGATATATTTGATAGGACCCTCGTTTTGGACCTACAGTCAAGCGTTCCTTGTACCTGAGCCTGGTGCGATCTCATCTGGGATGCCAGTGAGGTGTGGACTCCCTTACATAATGGTAGTCTTCGAACAATCGAAGCAGGTCAACTTAGAGCAACAAAGTATATTTTAGGGTTTCCTGAGGCCCTTATTCCATACAAAGAAAGGCTTATTAAACTGAACCTATTGCCAGTGTCGTATTGGCATGAAATCAGAGATTTAGTTTTTTTCTTTAAAGCCATTAATGGCATATATAACATCAATATTACAGAGTTTATTCAGCCCAAAGTAATAGTTAGATCTACTCGTAATAGTTGTTCCTTAGATTATCAGCCTTTGAAGTGTAGAACGTCTCTTTTTCAACGTAGCTATTTCAACAGAACTGTTAAGTTATGGACTTCTTTGCCTTTGTCATTAAGAACTTTACCTAGTGTTATTTCTTTCAAAGGACCATTAATTAAACGTTACAAAAAAGCTCTTATCGAAACGTTCGATCAGGACAATGTTTTTACTTGGAAGTCCTTGTGTCCTAAATGCTTTGCCACCAGGAATTTAATTGGTTTCCGCCAGTGTTGCTTCTAATTACTTATAACCTATTATACTTTCGCATATTTTACATATGTTAGGAATTAGCATATTTTATATAGATATTTTGAAGACATATTAAATTAGTCTTGTATTACCATTTTTTTTTTCCTTTGCACTTTCACCTAGTTGGAGCTTGCTCTGTTGTGATTGTTCCTCACTGAGCTTTTTGCTTTTCGCTTCACTATTGAGCTTATTCATCCTTCTTATTTTTTTTCTTTAACTCAGTGGAAGTTTAATAAATAAATAAATAGATTTATTTTCCTTTGAGATTATACCTGTGGTAGCTGTTTTGCGATATCGCCACCTACAAATACAGCCTCCAAGTAGACCCACAAGTTTTGCACTATCATCCAGTTCTCGATGATGTCTGAAGTGTTGGACAGCTTCTGAACCCACGCCTGGATATTCTTCTTGAATGGCGCATTGTATCTAAACAGCAAGTAATTTAAAATCGTCAACTCAAGGGGAGTTTTCACCAACAAAACTATGTGGTACAGAGTTTGATATGAATTCTTTAAACCAACTTGCGCAAATTTCACAACTTCTCTGCGATTACCAGTATTTCAATTCTTTAAAATCCTCATTTAATTTTAATGTATTGTACTGTAAATAACATACAGCAGGTCCCACGTAGTACGTAAACACAATCACACGTTGAGCGTTAAGGTGGACGAGGTTCTGAGAATTCTACTTTTATAAATGAGAAATTTTACTTTCATTAATACCAGGTTAAACGCAACACGAAACCTAATTAGCCTACAAAGTCACTAAAGATGTTGTTGATAACATTTCTCTTGCATTGAAAGCCATCTGGCCTCGTTTATCTAATTACCTGTTGCTTAACAGAGATCCCAGCACCATGAGGCTGTCTTCCAGTAGTGAGATAATCTCAGCTGTTTCACCTCCTTTTAGCAGCAACTCTCCACGGTTCTTAAATCCTGTAAAGGCGAACGCTTGAGACTTCCATTCTGCTACAACCTGGTTCAGCTTGGCCTCAATGTCCTTCTCCTTCACGGCTGAGATGCAAATGTCCTATAACAAATTACTTAAACTAGGAACTCAAACTCCAACGAAAGAGTCAAACTCTTGAATATCAAGATTGTTTAAGAAATCTTCTTTTTTTCGCTTTTTTTTTCTGAACTCAAGTTGCACACGCGGCTGTTTGGTGCACCCTGAACTAGCCAATCAAAGTAAACATGTTACTAGAGGAGAAGGAAACCTACTGCCAATCCAGGTCGTAAACTCTCCCCCGTTAAAGAAAACCAAGGCTTAGATGAAAAACTATCATTGATCGATTCCTGATCAAGCTTAAGGGCGACAGAGCTCTCTTCAATCACAGTTACTTTTTAGTATATCGAAGTTTAAACGCTTTCGGTGATGCCTTCCCGCAGGGATTGTAACCAGTTACCAGCAGTCTACCGTAGCTTACGTGTACAACTAAGGCCTTTTACAGCTGTCTGTTTAGGTTTAATTCCTTGGATTTAAACGCTCTTTTCATAGTCAAAGCAACCTACTCCACCATCGGCAGCCACTGATTTGAAGAAAAAATATTGACTCTTGGCTGAATGACATACAAAAAGAGCAATGTGAGATAACTATGGGAGACAGGGCAAAGACACTTAGTACACCAAAGATATTTATATAAACTAGTTTGTATAAGCACAATTCACGTACCTCGATGTCTTCTTTACTCTCTAACAGTGGGGCTTCCATAATATTCCTCAGCAAAAAGTTCTCCGATTCGACTTCAAATGTGTGTCCTGTAACGCCAGCTAGTCGTTCCCAGTGCCTTTCCTTCAGAGCCTTATTTGCCATCAATTCCAAAAGTGGACAGCACTCGCTAAAGTCGTCAACCTTTTTCTTTAACTCATTAAACGCTTGCCACTCTTTGAGCGCTTTGGGCAGTTTACGGCACCTAACGAATTCACAAAAGAAACATGAAATTGAAGGTTATCAGACAGGTACAGCGATCGCGGTTGCTAGGCTAACAAACTTCGAGACATGAAGTAAAGAAACTTAACGAGGTTGTAGACTTAGCAGTGGTGCAACTCTCAAAATCAACCTTTATCGTTCTTCTCCAAGAGAAGACTAAAATAAAACTTACGAGTATCAGTACTTCACCCAGCAAAACAGGTATTGAGAATGAGCAAACCGGCTTATTTTTCATCTCACGCCTTTGCAGTGAGAGGGAAAATAGAAGGCTTATACAGTTTTTGACAATTTATTTCAATCTTGGTTATTGAATTCCTCACAAAAGTATCGTATAAGGATCTGTCGTTGTCCCTTCTGCAGGGATAAACAGATCTCCAAGCTAAAACTCGTCAGCTAAACAACGCTTACTTTACTTAAAGATTATTTGATGCGACTCCAAATTTTCTTACACAAATTACAAGGAAACACATAGAAAAATGAAAGAAGAAAACAAAACAGTAGGATGTGAAGGTGTAGTGAAGGGAAAAGATGTGAAGGTGTAGTCTGATCGTCCGGGTGAGTGTAGTCCTGAGAAGGACTGTTGTCGGTGGTAGTGACTGACGTTTCGACAACTTGTGCGGAAGTCATCATCAGAGTCAAGTGAATGATTGTTGTCCGTAGAATGTTCTTATTCCAGTTCGTGTGAAATGATCGGTTGGTTTTGCCGTGATGTTATTGGCTGTAAGACTCAAGTGACGTAAGTCGGTCGTGATTGGTCTGTTTCGATCTGTCGGTAAAGTTAGGTCGTTCTTTTTCGGTCGTTTGTGATTTTTATGTCGTGAATGAGTCGTTTGTATGGAGCGGGTAGTTGTTGACATCTGTTTAGGGGAGTCTGTTCTAAGTTAGTAAACCAGCTTTCCAGAGTCAGTCGTTGAAAATAGTCAGTGCTGTAGGTTAGGCATTGCGCAACTAGTATGCGACTCGCAACTAGTATGCGACTCGACAGACAGCTTATCCGACGAGAACAAATACCTTCACCGTGTTTTTACAAAGAACAACTACAACAACGACTTCATCCGACGAAACACTCACCGACCCACTACCACTACCGAAACAAACGACACCGCAACCCCTACGACTACAGCAACCATACCGTACATAAAAGGCATGTCTGAAAACATCTCGCGCATCTTACTACCCTTCAATATCCGCGTCGCCCACAAACCCATCACCACACTATGTCAGATACTAACCAACGTTAAAATCAAGGACGAACCGAGGAACAGACAGGGAACGATTTATAAGATCACTTGTTCCGACTGCCAAGCCTCCTACATCGGTGAGACTGGCAGAAACCTCACAACAAGACTGACTGAACACAGACGGGCGACGAGGAAAGGTGATGTCAGCAATCACATTGCTGAACACCATCGACTTACCAACCACAACATTGACTGGGACTCTGCGCAATGCCTAACCTACAGCACTGACTATTTTCAACGACTGACTCTGGAAAGCTGGTTTACTAACTTAGAACAGACTCCCCTAAACAGATGTCAACAACTACCCGCTCCATACAAACGACTAATTCACGACATAAACATCACAAACGACCGAAAAAGAACGACCTAACTTTACCGACAGATCGAAACAGACCAATCACGACCGACTTACGTCACTTGAGTCTTACAGCCAATAACATCACGGCAAAACCAACCGATCATTTCACACGAACTAGAATAAGAACATTCTACTGACAATAATCATTCACTTGACTCTGATGATGACTTCCGCACAGGTTGTCGAAACGTCAGTCACTACCACCGACAACAGTCCTTCTCAGGACTACACTCACCCGGACGATCAGACTACACCTTCACATGTTACCCCCGGGTTCAAACCATTTACTGCATTTAAAAAGATATTGTTGAAGCATGGAGGGGGAACTCTGGCCTTCAATCAAGGGTTGTTACATATCAAAGCTTATGCCCAAAAGTATCTAGACGCGCTCAAGATAAAGGCTTAACCTTCGCCGGTAGCTTATGAAAGTAACTTTTACTGTGATCAATGATCCCTTGAGTATGAAACGTCCAATGGCGGTAAAACGAGAGTTTCAATGAGACCAAGTTTTAAAAGTCCGGCGAAAGTAAATTTTCAGGATTTTTGGACTATGAATTCCTAACACTTTTTGAACACTCCTACGCGTTTACCCACTGAATTGATAATGACAGACCTGTTTTGAAAGTCAAGCAGTTCATTATTGATCTTCTCAATGTCGACTTCAATCCACAGAATATCATAGTAGCCGTTGACACCATCGATAACAGCATTGTACAATCCATACAGTTTCTGCAGCAATCCCAGTTCCTTCTTGGTGCGAGCCAGTTCCGGATATTCGGTCACAGTGAGGCCAAACAATTGCTCGCCACCGGAGTAAGTAGTGAATTTACGCCACAGTTCATCAAAACGACTCTGAAAATTGAAACAGAATAATTAGGACTGGAACACTCTAAAGCTTCGCCGTCTAGTTGACTCGGCTACTCGTCGTAACTTCCCTTTCGGGAACTTGATGACGAAAAGAAAGCGTTTTGCGTTCGTAGACAAAAACATGTTTATCAAAGTTGGTATTTACAGTGAAACCGTTTCAATCGTTGACATCTCTAGTGGTTCCCTCTTCCTTCCCATCTTTTTGTTGGAACTCTACCAATCTAAAAGGAGTATTAATTGAGTGCCGCTCAGGCAGTAATGGGCCACCACTTCAGGCGTTGTTATCAAGCATTAAGACCACTACCTGGAAGGTATTGAGTCTGTCACTGGCCTCTTGAGGAGTAATACCATTCACCATCGGCCCAACCTGAAACCCGTATGTGTGAGGCATTAGTGCCAACAAAGAAACTCGAAAAAAAACCTCGTCAAAGTGTTTTTAATGTTTGTCTGGAAAGGTGCACACCTCGTTGTAGTCGCTCATGTAGTTAGTAGAGGCTTCGCGGAAGACCTCGACTTTCTCCAGCAAGTCAGCTTTGAACTGCGGCTGAATCTTCACTAAGTGACCTTGTGCTTGACCCTGTTAAGAACAGAACCATGTTCATCAAAGCACAAGCCAACGTTTGCGGAACGTGGAGTAACAACTCAACAGGAAATAATTTTGCTCCGTAAAAAAAAAAGAAACAAAATTCAAGCTGCTTCAAAGCGATTAACTTATTGAGACGAGAAAACGGGAAGGAACATCTTGCTTAGGAAGCAATACACACGAAGCGGTTTCCCGAAAACATCAGTCATGTAACACTTTTATATGATGATTGAGGTTATAAAGTCTCGAAATTAAAAACCCAATTAAATTCAATCCACACGTGTTTGAGCAGGATCTACGATACTGGAGTTCACTTTCAATAAATATTCTTTTACTATGCATCGAAATGTATATCATCTTAGAATGAGACAGTTCAAACCTCTGATGGTTTAATTCAAAACTGTGAGTTTAAACAGGATGTTTAAGCTGGCCAGTGACGAACGGTAAAACTAAACTCTGACTTCGCTCCCATTTCCTAAAATCCTTGCAAAAACTTTTGCATAAACTGCATTCGTATAACTGTTTAGCAGCATGCGCGTGACTTGTTGAAAATAGATCTCTTTATAGCTCAATGGTGAAGGATCCAGCTAGAGGGTGGGAGGTTACGAGTTCAAGGTAGGCCTGTGACATGCCAACTTTGTTTTTGCGCAATAGTGAAGCCAGGGATTGCTTTGTTATCGGCATAACCAGATAAATCCGGTAATATAAATATCGTCACTCACCGCCTGGGTAAGAAGTTTCTCAAAAGAGTATCTTAGAGTGTCCACGCCTTCTACTTCTTCACGAGCAACGGAAACCTCGAACTTGTTCAGCATGGAATAAGCTTCCTGATATTTAACACCAAAGACAGTGAGAATTCAGCCAAAATGTGGTAAAGAAGTCTTGTTATCATACGAACTAGCAGGTTAGTGTGTCACTGACATTGAGTGAACCTCAAAAATTTTCCTCAAAATATTCGACTGCTCTCAAATTTTTCCACTCGGAAGCATTATCAAATTACAGCAAGAAAAATTTTTGCTGCTGAACTGTTCTTGCAAACGTTTGGCAAGCACCTCCAAAACGAAGCTCTTATTGGACGAAACAAGGAAAATAATCTTTTTGAGACGTCAGCCACATCCCTGTGTTGAGACAGATCACAGGGCACTATTAATCCCATAAGGCATGTGGTAATCACTTCATCATTTTGTTGTGAATTTCATAATACTCCTGAGAAAGAATCCTATAATGGAGTACCTCTATAGGACCAAGGATCATATCAATTCGAATCTCATTCTGCCTGATATCTTCCAAGGCGGCCATGGCATTCCTGACATCTTCTAAGTCGTTGATCTGTCGGGCAAGCCGTTTACTGTAATCTGACACGAATTGCGTGATCTCGTCCATGCTACGTTTGTATTTATTATTGATACTGTGGCCAAAAAGAAGCTTCCATGCTTTGATCTCCACTCGTAAGGCGAGCTTAAACGTTTCTGCGGACAAACGTAGGGAACTTTAACAGTGATTATAACCAATTTTTAATTTATTGCTGTGGGAAAGGTTTCAGACGGATTTTAGAAAATGTGAACCAAAGGTAGTCTTACCTGAGAACAACTCAATAGCTCCATGACCCACTCTGAAGGAAGACTCAATGTTTTCAATGTCCTGCTCTATACCCTGATATTTTAAAATTTCGGCTTTGAATTCTGACAAAATTGGATCCGAAGCAACGAAATCCTACGGAGAAAGAGTATCCAATTCACTCAACATCATTCAACACACCGATCGTATCTCATGGGATCTGGGATGCTTATCGCTTGAATTAGGCCCTCGACATGTGCTGAAAATTATGCCTCACTGTTGTTCATAGTCGATGATCCACTCAGCCAGAACAGGTGTACGAGTCGTAAGCCTTCAACAGTGCCAGGTGCCCCTACCCTCTTTCAATAAAAGAGGGGGGTTTAAAAGTTTTGTAAAATTATTCAACAAAACTATCAGCTAAAGAAACAAGATGAACTGGTTGGGATGCCCGAACCTGCTTTTCTATTCTTTAAATTATGGGTTCAGCTCCGTTAAGTTACCGGGACTTTCGAGAATCGGACCGTTGGTACGAGTGATAACTTAAAAAGTTGTCACGTCAGAAGATCTCAGAGGTCTTAACGCAGTTTGCACGCTAAACTTATTTGGTCTGAAGGAGGGTTTGATTTGTAATCTACAGTTAGATATGGCGGTTCAATCCATTTTCAAACAGTGTGAACTGATCGCTGGCTACCGACAGAGTGGAGTCAGTAATAACTTAAAAATGATAACGTTTCATGCGTCTGGAACGGCAGAGAGGAGTTAGGCTACTAACTAATTTCCCTTCTCCTTAGCTGATGATAGTGTGCCCCTGACTTGGCTTCAGAAATGATCGACAAAGCTTATCAAGGAACCAGTACCCGTCAGTATATTGTCCTCTTCCTTGACATGGGCGTAATATGTTCGGCCATGGAAAAAAACAATATACTAATAGGCATATATCAATATCTCAGTAACAGCAGCCAAACGTTTTTCTGACGTTTTGCATCTATGAGTGAAACATCCCCAGAGCGTATACATGAGCTCCAAACGCCGACTTCATCAACTGTACAATCGGTGACGATACTTGACGAGACGAATCCGCTTGAACAACATTAAGAGAAAATGAGGGGACTCTGTCCTGGAGGTTTTCCTACATTTTGAGTATGGCTAATTGTAATAAAGTTAAGCGCAGATGCGACAAGCTATAACTTTTGATACAGACATTAGTTCTAGGACGGCCTTGACACAAACGCGTACTTACAGCTACAGTCTTTTCCTTATCTTCATCCCACACGTCGTGAAACTGTGTGAAGGAGTCAAGACACGTCATCACCTCAGCCTTGGTGGAGCTGATCAATGAAGTAAGTAACATCAGCAGTTTGGTGATGTCCTTGTGTTCTGCAACACTCTTGTAGTAGTTCTCAAGCTTTGATGCTGGAATCTCCTCCTCTGAACAACCAAACACATACCTTTATCAGCAATTATCTAGAGCGAGGCGGGTAAAAATTCTCATTTGGTATTCGTAAGAGATACTTGAAATTGTACAGCTGCGGCAACAGACACAGAGACGCTCACTCGTGACATATCTAAGCTGAGACTCGTCCGGTATTAACACTTTAAAAACCCACTCACTAGAATCATTAGCTCGGACAGTCCGTTTAATGTGCCCAGGAGCACCATCGTCCTGTGCACAACTAATTTCCATGGATTTAAACCTCTTCTGACCCCACTGAGCCACAGATCGGGTAACATCCAGCACCGCTTGGGTTGCTTTGTTAAGGGCCTGTTGGATATCGTCCAAGGTGGGTTGTATAACCTGCGCATAACGATAAGAGTGGTGTAAAAAATATCTCACGATAATTAAGACGAAATTCACATTAACTTAGTTAACTTTTACATCTTCAAGCTCAAAAAGAAACCAGACTGCCTTTCGGGTAAATGTTTTCACAAGTTCTTTTCTCCAATGCTACTTAGAGGAACAACGCAAAGACGCCGTCGTAAAAATATGTATTGTGATAATATGTTTATCGCTGACTGGGAACTGTTCGCGTTCAGATGGCCGATTGCAGAAGGAAACATTCAAAATAATTTCTGCTCAATAATCTTTCATTACGGCGATCATAGCGTACTGGATCATATGTTTCCCTTGAAATATTGCATCTGACAAGGATACCTTACAATAAGCAAACTGTCACTCTTCAACAGCCTACTATCATTTTTATTTACGGGTTTTAAATACCATATAGCACAGTCACTCGTGTTAACGAGCCAGATCCGAACAATTATGCGAACAAGACATTACAGACTCGCCAGTAAGAACAATAACCATGGTATCATTAACGTTCGATGATCAGTATTTACCACAAGTGGAATGACCAGTGCAATATCTGCCTTGAAGAAAGGAGCCTTGTTATAGGTGTCTGTGGAGGAATCACCAGACGACGAGAACGTTCCCTTACCATATGTTAAGCGTGTTGTACTACAGTAAAAAATGAAAAGTAAATCATGAAACAAAGACGACAGATTTAACATCAGCCTGTTTTTTTCCCCAGGAAACCTGGTAAGGCTCTTACATAATACATGTTCGCTATGAAATTATGCCATTATAGTCTAAGCTTTGGGCGTTCGTGAAACAAGTATGTAAAAGTCATCGTTTGTAGGCGTACTATATTTTGAAGAGGAAGATGTTTAAGGGTTTTAAAAGGTCATTATTTTCTTAAGAGAAAGGTGCGTATAATCATGCAAACTCAAAAAAGTACAAATAGAATTCGTCTGTGGTTAAAAAGAGCAAAATGTGGCTTCAAACGGGTATATTTTCGTCGTATTTCCTACTCATAGTCGAATGGTTCGGGAATCTGTCAGTATGACACTGTGCGACTCGTGTAACATGATACTTTCGAGACGTCCTAAATAAGAAACAAAAACGACTAAGGCAAGCACAGACAGTTGTACGTACAAGGAAAGACTTAAAGAATTTCGATGAAACTTACTTGGTACAAAACAGTCTCCGTTTCAAACCATCCAGGGCGTTCCTTGTGGCTCGCAAAAGAGCCTCGAAATTGCGTTGATTAAAATACAAAATCAGTTCATCGATTTCTTCATCGATAGTTTTCTCATCAGGTATTTTGGGTGTCTTTTCCCTCTGCCCCTCTCTGTTGTTCTCTCCGCGGTTCTCCAGTTTACGATCTCTGTCTCTCTCCGGGGGCTTGGCCGACCGAGAACTGGGTCCCAATGCAGAGACGCCAATCCCCTCCAAGCTCTCGACGAAAATGCTAGCCAACTCGTGAACAGCTTCTTCGACGCATAAGCTCATGTGATCCAGAATCTTTCCGAGAGACTCGCAGCGTTTCTTAAACGACAGAAACAAATTCAGTTACGATACAGCATAAATCTGCTAAATGCAATCTCCTCTTTAAAGCCACTAGAGCAATCTCAAATCGACAGGCAAAAGTGATCGGTCGGGTTTACTTTGGTTAATTTCGTTTCTTGGATCCACTTGAAATGGTCTGGATAAACTGACACCACTTACCCAACCAATCAAATAATAAGTAAAACGTCATTTCAGGGTAAATATCGTGGCGAGTTTACCTGTGTTTTGGTCACGAACTCATCAATGGTCCAAGGGTCATCACCAGGTAACTCACAAAACACAGTTTCACTTATCTCTTGCAGGACTGCATCGATGCGTGCATCACGGATATCGTTGACTTGTTTTACCAGCAAATCAACTTCTCGTAACCGGCTGTACACATTGGAAATGTAAGCAGGAATGTTGAGTGAATTCCAATTTAGCATGGTCACACCAGGACTTATCGCTACCTCCACCTACCAAAAAAAAAAAAAAAAAAAGAATCAGGAAAAGTGTCACTTTTCAGTAATCATAAAATCTTACTTCCATTCGCAATTTTCCGTGGCAAATACACTCATTAAAGAAAGATTACTCGCTAAATGTTCTACTAAAGAAGAACTTGCAACGAGATTTGGCGCGGCAGAAAACCTTGCGAGGGGAAATTTCCCTTGAAGCCTCTACAAATCCTTGACATGTGTCCACGGTAACTCATCTACATTAGCAAGTTTTGTTTTTAAAAGAACACGGAGAGGACTCTCTACTGTTAAAAGAAGAACGGCGATAGTTAAACATCTAAACTGCCCAAAAAATCTTGTTGAGGGAAAAAATTTTCATTCCAAATCTGCCAGTGGAAAAGAAGCTTGATTTTAGCTATACGAAACTTCCTTTTCAAGGTTTGAGCCCAATGGCCAAAAGGACTAAATTTAGGCTTACTGTAAAGTCGGCTTAGATGCAATAAAACTTTGCTCACTCGTGTTTTCAACTTGTAAGAGACTCGTAGATGACAACGCACGCTTTTCTTTTTCAATTTAAAACGGGTACTATCGAGACTTTTGATCGGTTAAGGAATGATCTTGTAACGTTTTCAACATTGGAGCGACTCGTGCAAATTTGATTTTCTTTAAAGTGCTACTGAAACGTAATTTTCATATCCGAGATTTTTGCAATACAATAGAGTTTGAACGTTATTTGCAAACGCCGTGTACTTTTTTTGGGCCAACGCATACCGGAAAGTACATTTTTAAGCATTCGAAGTTGACCGGCTGAGATCAAAATTGGCGGCCATCTTGGCGCGGCCAAAACAGCCCTGTGACGTCACTGGTTGTGTACTTCTGTGAAAGAAGGGTAAAAGCATGGAGTGTGGCTTGCATTTTGGGAGGCCGAAAAAGAGGATTTCGGGCAAAATGCCATCCTTGTCTTATTCATCGGCGGCCACATCGGCATCTTGGCTATCTGCGAGAGGTTCGCCTGGATAGGAAGCAAAATTCCCGACTGATACCGAGAACGAATCTCTACCAGTCTATTTTGTTAATCGGCAACTGACGAGATCCACAAGATTAGGATCGAAACCGCGGTCTTGCCTGACCATCTACAGAAAATTCGAAAGACATTATAACGGCAGATGGGCTACTAAACGCCCCTGGCCAAAGCAATGCCATTCAGAGAATGAAGAAAACATGGAAGCCTCATACGACACCGCCACTGAAGATGATCTACTCGGCAAGTCTGAGGATAACGAACAAATCCCTCTGTACCAAATGCCTAGCAGAACATGCCTAGAATCCCTACAATATAGGGCGAGGGCCAAAATAAGAGCAGACGAGGATTTAAAAAATGAGAGAAAGCAAATCCTTAACAACGCGGAGCAAGAAACAGTAAAGGCGATCATGTGCTTCTATGAACGTGAAATCGGTCGTTTTAATACCGAAATAAAGAAAAGAAAACGAGCCAAAACGGCTGGAACACTGAACACTAAGAACTGTAGTACGATCGAATCAGCGCGCGTGGTGCAAGCTGAAAGCAATCCAGACAACTTAACGATCGAGACAGTAAAAAAAATAGCTGTACATCTACAAAGGCAAACGATTCGAAAAAGACGCAATCCCTGATGTGCGTACTCAGTGCCCGCACACATAAAGCAAATTCTCATGAAAAACTGGCATTTAATAGAAACACAACCACTACTGTGCGAACTATACAAAAATCCGCCGCTCGTATCTTATAAAAGAGGGCGGTCGCTCAAAGACATACTCGTGAGGGCTAAACTTTGAATAGGCTACTCTAAACACACGCTTGAGAGTCGTGTAGGCCTGTCAACCCCATTTTACGCCACCATCTTCCTCTTCGCTACTGGAGACAACTTCGCTTCGTTCAGAAGAAGATTCACTTGACAAAACTTTAATGTCTGCTATCTCCTTCGCCCCCGAATCCAAACAAACAGTGAGTGAAATAAACCACGCTATCGGACTGAACACAACCAGTGACGTCATCAATCCATTTCGCTCGGTACCAGGGCCCGGACATGGTTTTGTGTAAAATTTTTGATTTGAACGGTTAAAAAAGATATCTTTCGCTTCTTTTTGGCCAAAGCAAATTATCTCATGATGATCAGCATATTCAAAACTACAGGTTAGAGCAAATATTTCAGATACAAAAATTTCGTTTCAGTAGCACTTTAAAAGAGGTAAAATTGTGAAAACGGAAAATTCAAGTAAAAGATGGCTTAACAGTAAAATTGACTATTACAACAGAAAACGCGACAGACTAACAGACTTACTCTTTGTATGTGGGGCATCATCAGAGGCATAAAGATATTTGGAATCTTTGCGCGAACTTTCTTGACATTTTCCAGCATCATCTGTTCATAAAAATGCATGTATTCTAGAGATTCTGTGTAAATGGGTATTTGTCTTGCGAACAAGAGATTTTCACGACCTTTCATAAAGTGAGGAAAGCTTCTGCTCAGTGCGTATATAAAATGCGTGCCAATTTGGAAAAGAACTCACCTCAACCCTTGAAAATTAAAACCTAAGCTTTCTGGATTAAGGAAAATAATTATATCCCTCAGCACTTTCACGCTTAGTGAAAAAAAAAACAACAACCACATTGGCAACCAAAAATTTTTTTGTGCTCTTCAGTACATTCAATAACAAGATCACAGCAAGCAAGAGCTTTTACGTTTCATTTCGTCAGGTGCATTCAGTTGTGTTTCGCCTTGACTAATTTTTTCTTTTCCCGGGGATTCACTTCGATGTCCTTTTATGATAAATTGCCAACCTTTAGATTATCATCCACAGTTTTAATGGTGTTCCTTCTCAAGAATAACAGACGTGCAGTCTCAGGTACTGGCAGGTTGAGTTTCCTCATGTACTCAGTCTCACGGATCAGTTGTATCAACTGGGGATCACAGTTTACATAAAGTTCACCTGTGTCCGGATGTCGTACTAGTAGTGATGCCTGAAGTCCTGAAAATATGAAACATAAAAGATCATTCAGCGTTTTCATAAAATTATCAAAATATCTATTTAAGCTATGTCATGGTCTTGTAAGTAATCTACAGTGATCTTTTTTCCATGATGGAATTGAAGATGGCATTTTTTTCCCTCGAAAGTGTACTAAACTCTCGGGTTACTGTTCACTGAAGCGACACCGTACCAGGTAACCACACAATGCTTTAATTTATGCATTTATTTCTCTAGTTGAGAGCGTTGTGTCCATCCAGCGCCACTCGAAACGAGGTTTGCCTCTGTGACCAGTTATAAAGTAGGGTCTTTTGAGGTCTTCCATTCATTATCAAGTAAACTTAACAACTATAAGACCCAAAGACGCATAAAAAATAAAAAACCAAAATATAAAAAAGGATACTTATCTCCTGGTTGCCTCGACCAAAATTCTACCATTTGCACATATGTTGTAGTTCAGTTTTATCCTTGGTTCAAATTTTATTTTCCTTTGTTTCAAACTCATTATCATACATTAACATGACCGAGAACAAAGGAAAATAAAATTGAACCAAGGATAAAATTGAACCACAACATATACAATAGAGGATCAGTGTCACTATCCGCGGAACTGCGCACCCATCCCTCTCCTAACCCAACACTAACCATAACTTATTACAAGTTGACTGTTGTTGTGTTAGGGGGGAGGGGTAGGTGTACATAGACACAAACTCCACCACAGCCACTCACCTGTTCTCGCTATCTCTACTTGCTTAAGCCAGGCTTTATGATACAGAATCTCAAACTCGACTAGCACAGTCGCTAACTGGTTGAAGTTGTGAATGATTTTATATGCTTCTGGTGTCTTTAAACAGCTTGGGTGCTGCTCAAAGATGTTCATTGGATTACGTATGCGCCTCATGAGCTGCCTTGCCCAGCTGATGCGACCCGAGGTGGGAGGAACATCACGATGCACGGGAGGATTTTCACAATGCCGCTGGTACATCTGCAATACAATGTAAGGTGAGACATGGATCGATTAAAGACTGCCATATTTGCCTTGTGCTTTAAATGGAGCAGTTTTTGCCTTGTGTAACAATCAGAAATAATAATAGCCCAAGAAAAGCTGAGCCATAGTTATATTTGACCGATAAAAGACATATCAAACGGAAACTTTACATATTATAGCAGTGATGGACCATACCTTGGATATAGTTTCTACTTCCTTGCCAAAGTGATGAAGGAGACGGGCATAACGTTCTTCAATGTGTGACTGCAGACTGGGAATCCCAAGCTTCTCGAATCTAAAAGGCCAAAAAAAAAATAAATAAATAATAATAATAATAATAATAATAACAATAATAATAATAATAATAATAGTAATAATAATTTAATATTTATACTGCGCAGATTAACATGTGGTTATGATCAAATGCGCATCACAACACTTTTCGGGGGACTTTGGCCGGACTGCATCAGCAGTTTACAAACAACCGAAGGAAACTTACTTGAAGATGCCCCCCCCCCCCCCCAATTCCCAGTAAACAGGCCAGACCACATCACAGTAATCTCGTGAGTGGGTTCTTTAACGTCTCCTGCCTAACCAAATTAACTAATTAATAGATGCAGGAGACAAAAATAGCCATGTACTCCCTAAATCAATGGCTTCGATCGTTATTAGGGCGTCTCCGTGTTCTTGGGTTTTCAAATATTACATTCGAGTAGTATCATCCACGATCAAGTACATCTCGAACTTATTGATATGGTGAAAGTCCTGAAAGACGCGTTCCACACCCGTACACTACACTATCACTATTACTGTAACGTCGCCATTAATATGTCGGATCTCTAGTAAGGTATCTCAAAGAATGTTGGCCTCGTCATTGCAAGGGTTTAAATGATGAGTCTCTGGAGCCTAAGGGCTAAAATTACTACCGACGACCTGGGAATTCCCAAGATACGTGTATCGGTCATGGGCTGGTCCTGAAGTAAAAAATAACTCACCTTCCAAGTAGCTCCAAAGACTGTGATATTGAGACAATTTTTTCGAAGCAACCACTCATAAACATTTTTAAGTGATTCTGTCAAGATTAAAATAAAATTGCCAATATCAACACCCATAATCTATCAAACGGGAAAGGAAAGAGTTTTACAAACCTCGAAGTAGCTGATCTGTCGCCTGAATTCAGTGTAATCTGCCTCAAAATCCGGCTTCCTATGATCCAGTGGGTCATATGGCTTTTTCTTCAACGCCGAGTACATTGACTGGAATCTGTTAGATATTATATCAATTCCTTCTATCTTAGACTCAGACAGAACAGAATAAGTTTCCAATGCATCCAACACTTCTACGATCTGCAAAGACGAAATAGGACATGCTCTTAAATCCAGTCGTTCGATCTTAATTATTTTATCTTCACTTCGATGGGTTACTGATCCAAAATAGCGTGACATTGCCCCTTTTGTAATGTGACAATGTGTATTACACAAGAACACGACAAAAGTTTCCTTGCAGGACTCTTGAAACCCAAAAACCCTCAAACTGGGGTCTCACTTACCCTGCCTTGCCTAAATCACGCTCTTGTCAAAGTTTAATAAAACATATTTTGAACATTGCTTATGTAAACAAACTTCCAGGATTTTTCCCCTTCCAACTTTAAGGCTCGCCCGACCCTGAGGTTCGTCATTGATAGATGCACAGATACAAGCAGAACCCACCTGGTTCAGACGCTTACAAAAAGCGTCAAATTTCCCAAAGATGTACATCTCGGAAAACTCAAATGGTCTCATGGTCGGGTCGTCAGCAATTCGCTTCTTTGTCCGCTGGAAACACTTCTGATATTCTTGGTTTAACCTCAGACAAGCTTTCAGCTTCTCTATCATTGGCTGTCTGGATTGATCCCAAACGCGGTTCACACCTCGATCAGTTAAGTAGTTCTTACAGGCAGTAACCATTTGATTTGTCACCTGGAAAATAGCAATAAAAACAGCAACAGCTATCTTAATGGGAGATCATAATCATCATTCAAATAATCCACTAAATATTTTTAGCCTCCACACTATTGGTTTGGACTGAAATAAGTATGCCAAAATTAGGAATAAACAATTAATATTCCACAGGAAACTGTCCCCAATGTTCCGACTTACATTCAATATGATACTTAAGATAACAAATTATCTTGTAATACCCCCTGACCCTTGCAACACCACAGTTTCTTTATAAACTTATCCCCTTAATTCCATACAATGAACATGAAAGTTTTGATTTCAGTTTGAATGACAAAAACGTTGTAAACAGAATCTTACACCCACAAAAGCAACAAAGTTCCTCAATTACCTTTATGAAAAGTGATGTCATCCTCTGAGGGGTGTTGCAGTATCTTGATACACTGTGTATCATCTGTATGGCATTGATTAGCTTAGGAATACAGTCAATCATGGAAACCTTAAAGAAAATCACAGATTGGAATGTAAGATAACTTTTTTGTAAACACAGACACTTTTCAATGACTCATAATCAGGCCTTGCCCTGGTGTGTCACTTAGGCACACAATTCCAAGAAACAAGAGGAGGTTCTATTAAACAAAAATTTGTTTCATACTGGGTCTGCATGATAGAGTGGATCACATTCCTTCTCCAATGTATAAAGGAACTTCACATTGTCTTTGGCTTCATTGGCTGCATCTGTAATACGACAGTCTAGCTCACGCCAAAACTGCAATTATAGAAGACAACAAAGTAAGATTATTTAGACACTTACCAGTAACTGTAAGACACTGCCTTGCATAGATCAACTTTTCATGGAGTATTGAAGGAAACTCACAAAAATATATTAGATTCTCATTAGAATTTGCTCTTTAAAGTGCCTATGACATGAAAACTTTTTGGGGGCAATCAACAAGCCCTTTCATACCTGCAATCATTTATAAACAAAGCTAAAAACCAATCTCAACCTACCCCGGTAATAATATCTTCTTAATTTTTAAGTTGTTGCTTCTTTTTCTGTAGTTTTGTTTTTGGGCTTCTTTTGATATTTTCCTTTGTTTTCTAGGAATTGCTATTACCATACTTTGCTTTTGGTTTATGACACTAAATCAAGGTATACCTTAGTCTAATTCCAAACTACATGTTGGTCACTGTGTTTTCTGTAAGTATTGAACTACTGGCAATCTAGTCAGCTTTCACAAGCCACTGACAGGTCAATCAAAAGACTGGCTGATCTTCCATGTGATAAAAACCCATGACATTTACATGTTCCTAAAAACAGATGAGACTTGTCACCTTGAGTGTTTTGGACTTGGCAATAAGCAGTACTTTTATAACTGCACGACACTCAGCACCCTTAATTTGTTCAACAAGTGAGTTGAATTTTGCCATCCTCATCTTCCAGTGGTCCAGTTCTGCCATAGGTCCAGTGTCATCTGCCTCCTTCCGCATTTGTTCACTCTCTGCTAACACCTGTGAGACACAAACATCCCTTTTTTTACCAATCTTGGTTTGCTTAAATGTCAATTACTTCTCCATACTAAAATTTATTTATGTCAATTCTGCTCCATTTAAAGTGCAACAATCTATTGGATGTGGATTTATGGTAGGGATACCACAATCTAACAGCTGTATTCCTCCCAGTGAGAGCAAAGATCCCCCCTAGTTTTGAGAACCCAAACTAACCAAGTTAACCTCAGTGATTCTTTTAGGAAACCTTTGATGCCACTACTATAGCATAGGAAATTAAACAAGTGGAAACCAAGTAAAGAAGGCATGTATAAGAACTAACTTGTTCAATCTGTTTGCACCAGGAGTGTACCAGATCATCCAGTCCAGTCAATATATCTTGGTTGTTTGCTATAGCCTGATAGTCTGCCGGACCTTCTAGAGCACTCAAATCAGTTATTTCACATGGGTGAAGCTGGATTGCTTCTTTTACTGCTGCATGAGCACCTGAAACAAAGAGATCAGAAAGAGGTTTTAAACAAGTTAAATGATGAAAGCTGAAACACAGGAAGGTGGTTGAGTTCGGCAGTAATCACTGACAGAAGCTGTGACACATATTTTAGCTGAGAAGACACATACTCTTTGATTTCTTCATTTACCTGTCCTTATATAAATTATTAATCTACTCATGAATTCATTTATTTACATGTTACAAGGGTAACACAAAATGAATGTTGTTAGCAAGTGTTACATGGTCTACACTTTTAGCATAAAAAGTCTTTAATATCTTACCATCAATAAAATGAACAAAACCATCCAATGACTCAACAAATTCTGTACTGGCTTTTACTCCTTGTGGTGCCTTTTCCAGTTCTCCCCAGCTGGACATGGCCCGTATGGCTGGTATATAAATCTTTGTGAGGTGTGCTCTTAAAGCTGGAATAAAGGATCCTGCTTCTCTCACATTTATCATCCCAAAGCATGCCTCCTGAAAATCACAAATAGAATTTCCAGAAATGGTCTTTACAGTTTCTGTAACTTTAAAACCAAAACAAACCGATACTATAAAGTATCAGTTTGTGTTTATTCTGAAAAAATCCATGCATTCTGACAACATTCCAAGAAATGAGAGGACCCACAGTGCATTGACTGTAACCAGGCACATCCAGCCAGCCAAAAGGCCATTTGAAGGGCCTTTTCTAACAAGCAAGATCAGAATTTAATCCAGGGACACACTTTACAAGCCTACTGGTGATGCCCTTTCATATAGTGTTTTCATCTATTTTTCAAATCAGACATTGACCTCACAACTAAAAGCAGCATATAAGTCCATTCTATACTCCTATAACCCCCTATGAAAGCAGAAACACAAAAACACCAACTCTAAAACTTCATTTTATGAGTTCCGGCTTAGTTGCATGACCATCCCTGACCAGTCAAGCTGAGACTCCATATTGTTTTGTTTTCACAAGCGCTAGTTTATAGAATACTTACATCACCAATGTTTCTCATTTTAAGCTCTTTACTTGCATCAGCCTTAACACAGTACACTAGGGTTCCAGTCAGTTCCTCATTGAGACCATCAGTAACCAATAGCACTGCTATTTTACCAGACTTTACACTGCGAGCTCGTACTTCTGTGTCTGAAAAAGATTACAATGGTCTGCTAATTTCAATCGCACTACCAAGTATAACAAAATAACCTTCCAATAAATCATCTCAGAAGATCTTCTCCTGATTCCTTACATTGTTATTTCTGGTGGAAGCTACAAAAACACTTACAACTCCTTCCCTCGTGATCAACCTCCTGATAAAAAAACATCAACGACCTTCTTCCCTTTGGTTTTAGAAAGCTGTCTATCAAGTATACGGCCTAGAGAAAAAAAAAGAGACCACAAATCTTCAATCATGAAGTTGCTGGGTTACATACATACATACATATACTTTATTTAATCTCGAATTTGGAGTAGCTAAAGGATAAGCTAGTATCTTCGAGTTACAAGTATAATTCTAAATTCTACTAAAATGTAAATTTTACATTTTAGTAGTATTTAGAAATTGTAAAAATGTATTTAAAAATGTAAAATGTAAAATTGCAACATTCTAAAATTTAACTATGAGAAAGAGTCATACTGTAGAATCTTGCGCTTGAAATCAGAAAAGTCAGACGTTACAAGAGTCTGGAAGAGAGTTCCACAGTTTTGAAGCCATATATGAAAAGGAGTGAAGACCATAAGTAATAGTTTTTGTAGACGGTAGAGACAAAATATAATTTCCGCATACTTCACTATGTGTTTTCTCAGTAGTGATCCTTACTCAAAAAGAAAAGTTACATTTCAGGCAAAGCATTGCCCACATTTTGATACTTTTCAAATTCATATTGTTCACAGTTTTACAAGTCTCATGGCCATAAGCCTCCATTTCAGGACACATCAACATTGAATAGATTGATGTAAGAAAAAAAAAGGGAGGATGTGGTGTTGGAATGATCAAAAACAACCATTACAAAAAAGCTCAGGACTGTCAAGAAACAGCTGGAAAACAAATCTGATGAAGAAATCAAAGATACCAACTTTATTTAAGCTACAACCACATAGGCATGCACTTGTGACTATGACTGCTGTTGCAACTGCGACCATTCAATTATCATCATATCAAACCTTTTGATTGACAATTATCTGAATAAACAAGAAAGATATGAGATCGTCTTTATCAAGTTGTGTTGCCATGACAACAACACAAAGCAGTTCACTTAACTGCACTGCTAAAATCTTTGAAGATCCCAAGTTTAAGCTTTCAAGCATGACCGTTTTCAATAAAACCATGCAAAACCACGTGAAGATACTTGAAATAGAGTCTTTTTACCTCTTCTCTCGTCTTTTTGCGAAAGGAGTTACAAAATTAAAGGCGATACCTTGCGGAAAGATTTAATCCTACCTCTTCTGAATCCAGTATAAATTCTTCAACTGCTGAAACATCAAGATCTACGTAGTCTCCAACGATTCCCATGAGAAATTTGTACTCGTCCTTTATCATTCGCTTTCTAGCTTCGCGGTTTTCCCTTACTTTTTGCTGCAGAGAAAGGTTCATTTGGCTTACAAAAAACGTCAAAGCTAGGTTAACAAGATGGGGGTAACGAAATAATTTGGATATATCAACAAAGTTGAAATGGTAAATTGGCCACCGTAACGATTACAAAAGCTGACGTTTCGAGCGTTAGCCCTTCGTCGGAGCGAATGTTTGAATATGAAATGAGCGGAGGCTGCGAAAAGATAGTGCTTGTCTCTGGATCGTTTTGAAGTAATTTAAAGTTTTTAAGAATGATGGATTCAACTGAGTGGTTGTGAGGGTGAAACATGAGAGTGAATGGAATGCGGTCGGAATCTTCCTTATCCGACGTTTGTAGTGCTGAATGTCGATCAGTAAGTTGGGCGCGGGGTAACCCGCTTGAACGACAAAAACAGGGTAACCACGTTTATCAAAAAACTGGCACATTGACTCTGATTTGTGGTGGAAATCAGAGTCATCACTACATAAACGACGAAGTCTTCGAAACTGAGAAAAAGGATGGAATTCTTAACGTGAGATGGATGCGAAGACGAATATAACAAGTAATTATGCGAGTCTGTAGGTTTGTAAAACAGACTTCGCTCCGACGAAGGGCTAACGCTGGAAACGTCAGCTTTTGTAATCGTTACGGTGGCCAATTTACCATTTCAACTTCGTTGATATATCCAAATTATAACAAGATTTATAACTCCTCCGAGAAACAAGCTTTGTTAAAATTTGGTAAATTACAACAGGGGTTCAACTAAAGTTGAAGCAAAATAGAAAGAAAAAGATAACTTTCCACTATTTTACAACAAAATATGTTAGTTAAGTGGTTTTTCATTATATTTCTAAATTCACCGGTTTCGATCCGTACCTGCCTTTCTTTAACAGATTCGCCAGTCAAGGGATGACCGAAAGTAGTAGTATCTCGTCTGTTTTTATCAGCTTTTGTCCCAGCAGAATGCTCCTGGGATGCGCCAACGACACCTTTCCTTGAACCCTTATTATACTTGACACTCGGCATTGTTCTGATGTCCACTCTTTTCGGGTTCAGCTATTTTTGCAACTTTTTCTTGGACTCTCTTACAGTTCTGTAAGTTGTAAGCGCTCAAAAATAATCTTCAAAATCAGACGAATTTCTCTCCTAATCCGATTCGAAAGTAAGCATGAAACTATCGCGTTGTTTCACATCCATAGCAGATATTTAAAACAAAGGTTTACTATGAATATTTTGTAAGTTTTCTCAGTGTAAAATTTGCTGCTTCTCCGCAAAAAAAAAATTTGAGCTGTAAAACATTGCGTAATAGTTTTATAACCAATCAAATGCTAGAAAACCGGGCCTGTCAATCATTTTGTTGCTTAGAGACATATTGTGACATCTCGCGGAGAGTCTCGCGCGATCGCGCAGATCTCACGTCTAATCGCAGTCGTTACGAGTAAACATAAAGTCAGCGGTTATTCTCATGAGTACAGAGGTTTTGAGATTTGAGATTGATTTCGAGTCGTCCTGCATAAAGCTTAGATTATACGACGCGATAATCTGGAAAAGATACTCGAGAATGATCTACAGAATGATATATCCTTTAATTGTAAACTCTGTCATGTCCTTTGTGACATTTTTTGTGGCCTTGAAGTTAATCTCAGGTATGAAATCGCTGTTCGTTAAAGCTGGGCTATGCGGGAAAGACCTTAACAAGAAAGACAACAAGGAGAAAGTGTAAGTCTGGATATTTTTCAGCGGGGCTTTGGTAGTTAAACAACGGCGATCTTGAAGTTATCGCTAGAGGATACTTCCAGACGCTCTATTCTTATGGCTGACTCATGTTGCATGGTGATTCGCCCTGCAATTAATTAGTCGTACTCCAGTTCAAACGAGTGGTTTACCATAACGAGTATTTGTTATCAAATCACATACTAGGCTCGTGATTAATATAAGAGAATGGAACAGCTTTGTTAATTGACTCCGAAGTTTTATTCTACTTATCGTAGCCGTGCAGTATTAGAATCGATGTTTGCTGCAAAAGCTGTTTTTGCAGATTTCTTGTTATCAATAAATTAATGTATTTTTTGGTGACACAGCTGTGTTGATCTTTAGTCAGAAATCAAAATACTTTAGTCCAGATTATTCTTCCTTGTATAATTTACGTGATTCTGAAGAGGAGCCTTTAAGCTTAAACCCCCCCTCCCCCTTTAAATCCTCAGAGATTCTACTGAATGCTTCTCAGTATTCACTGCCCCTATCTCTTGATAAGTGATATATACCTTAAAGAGAATTGATGAGCTGATGGTAATTCAAAGTTGCCATGGTGAAAGGAGTCCTGACATGGAGGGTTGTCTGTAGCAGTGGCAGTCACAGTTGCTACAACAGTTATTTTCAGGACTATCCTCACATGCACAGTTGGACTACATGATTAACTGTTGCTCCAGGGTTCAAATCATTTACTTTATCAGTCATGTTGACTAAAAAATTGTGAATATTTCTCTTACAGATCAAATGTTAAGTACTGTTCATGTATTTTTTAATTTCACAGTGCAGAGGGTCTAGGAGTTGTGAGTGGAGCAGTATTTCTCATTACAATGTTTCTTTTCATCCCAATCCCTTTTCTGTCTATTTGGTTTGAGAAAGGTGATTATGATTTTCCACATCACGAGGTGAGTTTATCTTATAAATTTGAGAGTAAGAGCAGCTTCTCCTGCTTATAAAAAATCTGTACACTTTTTGAAACATATTTTTGAGCAGGTTATGCAAATAAGGGAACCATATGTTGAGCCCTTTGACTGCATAAATTGCTTTTGCTCTGTAACTGAGAATTAGTGAAAATTGTTTGACCAAAATATCAGTAAAGGACACTTAAAATATCATTCTTGTGTCTTGAAACTTGTCTTGTGATCCTTACAACAGTTAAGATTTAAACAAATCAACTTTCAAGTCAAGACTGTCCACTTACCTTATTACCTTATTATCTGGTGCTGTTTGAGATTTAATCACAGTCTATGAAATAAAAAGGAATTGAATTTGTGAGGTTTGATATCTAGCAAGGTTCTCTATCTAGTCTTAATTTAAAACAAACATCACCATTCTTTATACAGTTTGTGATGTTCATCACTGGCCTGCTGTCAATCTGTTGCATGATCTTCCTGGGCTTTGCGGATGATGTTCTTGATCTCAGGTGGCGAGACAGGCTTCTTCTGCCGGCAATGGCTTCTCTTCCCCTCCTTATGGTCTACTGTGTTAATATTGGTGTTACAACAATCATTGTACCAAAACCCATCAGATTCATTTTTGGCTTTGATTTAGATCTAGGTAAGGTTTCTATGAAGCACAGTTTTGAAATATGGCCACCTAAGTCAGTTGGTTTTATTAGTGCTTTAATTTCTGGTTGTAGTGACCTGTGGAAGTCATTATCGTACAAAGCATTATGAAAGTCAAGAATTCAAATAAGTGAGACTATTTAAATGAATAGACACATGCTGCCATTTTATTCTTCAGGAATATTATACTATGTTTATATGGGAATGTTGGCAATATTCTGCACAAATGCAATCAACATCTTGGCTGGTATCAATGGCGTTGAGGCAGGACAGTCGCTCATCATTGCTGTCTCCATTCTGATGTTTAATTTCATTGAGCTCCAAGGAACTTGTTGTTGGCAGGCTCATTTGTTCTCAGCGTACTTCATGATGCCTTTCATTGCCACATGTTCAGCATTACTTTATCATAACTGGTGAGTTGTTGCCTGAATGCTGTGAAAACTACTGAATTAAGACAGGTGTAACACATTTTTTATCACTTCCTGTCACAAATACAGTGTATTGTCCAACTAGGAAAAACATGAACACCTGAAATGTGGGTAGCATGTGTATGGTATTGTGACCAATTCTAATTGAGGCTTGCAAAATCACCTCTAAACCACCGACTAATCAGCATTTATGTGCACAGTTCATTTTTCTTACATCTGAGTGGCTTTCTCTGTGACATCAGCATTTCCCAGTGGATGACTTTGGAGAAGATTAACAAAGTTGAAAATGACTAACTTGAAAAATATCACCACACTTAGGTTAAATCTTGTTTTTTTCATGATGCACAAATCTTGCCAGTAGCTCCTATCATAATAGTATAATGCACTAGTCCGTCTTTGAATGATTTATTGTTAAATTTCCCTAAAATTGGCAGATCAAATTCGAGTATCTGAACTTCTTTGGCATGCAGTTCATTAAGATCACTGTTTGCTGCATGTATATTATGCAGATGACACTGTACTTACAAGCATGAATATTACTTCCTACCTTACACAAAAACAAAGTAATAAAACTCTCAGCCAAGGACAAAAGTGAACCACACATCTTTCTCATATTTTTCCAATATTGCATTTTAGGTACCCATCCTCTGTATTTGTTGGAGACACATTCTGCTATTTTGCAGGAATGACGTTTGCAGTAGTTGGCATTCTAGGACATTTCAGTAAAACAATGTTGCTGTTCTTTATTCCACAAGTTATCAACTTTCTTTACTCCATTCCTCAATTGTTTCGTTTCATACCATGTCCAAGACATCGACTACCAAGGTGAGTTTGGAAATGTAACAATAACCTTTTAATTCCTAAGAGTGGCTGGTTTCTAATTTCTCCTTTCAGTATCCGTACTGAATCAAACATTAAAGTCATGAGAATTAAGGAAATGATCATCATCTTTTAAAAGCCCTTCAGGGCTTGACACTAACGGTAGCCAACTAGCCACAGACTAGTGGAAATTCAGTTTTGGCTAATGGTTTTCGATTTCCACAAGCCAGTTTGGCTAGTGAACAAACTGAAATTGTCGTAACATCTAAGTTGTCACTAATGACTTGGCTAGTAAGTTGAAAAGTTAGTGTCGAGCCCCGCCCTTGATTAATGAACAAATTCTCCTTGTCAGCACCATAGGAAATGTGTAAAGAACAGTATGAGGAATACGCATACGTACTGATGTTAGGTTCTAAAGGTCAACTAATGAGATTACAGTTGAATCCTGATAAAAGGAATTTCAATTGAAACCACTGAATATCCAGGAACTTTTATGGCTATAGAATTACTCAGGTTTAAGCTCTACATCTGAATCAACAGACATACAGGCCTTACTCTATTAAAGTTTAGTTTATTTATTATTAATTTATTACTGATGAACGTTTTGCTTCTATAGGTTTAACCCAGACACTGGCTTGCTAGGAATGAGTTACAGTGTGTTTAAAATGTCTGACCTTCATCCGCTAGGGAAACTTATACTGTCAGTGTTCAATCTTCTAAGATTAGTTACAGTGGAGGAAGGTGTTGGTGAAGACAAGAAATCTACACGCGTGAACAACTTGACACTTATAAACTTTGTTATCAAATTGCGGGGACCCTTACATGAAAGAACTTTGACGATAATAATCATGGGAATACAGGTAAATCTATTGAAACTTCTAGAAGTATTATGAAGGACCAACGTTAACTTACATTCACATATTTTAATTTGTAAATTGGCCATGAAGCATACAGTACTTTATATAATGTTTCTTTTTGTAATGACAGACTGAGTTGGGGGGGCCTGTCAGGAAAATATTTTCCTCAAGATAATTTTTCTAGGCCTTGGCTTATTTTGAGATAAGCCAGGGATAGTGTACATAATCCTTCATAGGTAACAGTTAACTGCAATACGTGTATATGATACATGTAGGTTTTAAACCTCTGTGGTGTGATTTACATCACACATACATAAAGATCCATGCAGCCAGCTTATTTTGAATTCTTTTCTTTGCAGATTTGTGGAAGCATTATTGCATTTACTATTCGTTATCACCTTGTCAGATTTTTTTATGATATTGAGCAGCATTGAACCAATCTTTGATTTTAGTGGCATTATTAACCCTTTACCTCCCATGAGTGACCAAGACAGAATTTCTCCTTACATTATCAATACAAAATCAAGCAGGCAGGTTATGAGAATAAATAAAAGTATCAGGTATGGGATTGTTAGCTGATCTGATACCAAATTCTCCAAAGAAAGATCACAAGAATTGTATAGCAAACAGTTAAGAGAATTGCTAAATGAAATCTTGGGAGTCAGGGCTCGACACTAACGGTAGCCCACTGGCCACAGACTAGGAGAAATTCAGTTTTGGCTGATGGTTTTCAGTCTCCACTAACCAGTTTGGCTAGTAAACAGACTGAAATTGTCGCAAGATCTAAAAACGTCTAAGATGTCACTAGCCACTTGGCTAGTAAGTTGAAAAGTTAGTGTGGAGCCCTGTGAGTGAAAGGGTTTATAATAAATTGGTAATGAAAACAAAATAATCATTTGTTACTCATTAAAATTAAATGAAAGAATGCAGGCTGTATGCAGATATAAAAGCTTTTCTATAGTAATTTTTTTTGAAAATTTTTTACATTACCAGTACCGTCATTATAATGAACAATCAGATGCAGAATTATTTGTAAAGATTATAATAGCTCATGGTGTTGACCACCAAATTGTTTGATTCTCCTGAGGAATTAAACCTTCATTCCGTAATGGTGATTAGCATCTAATTTCTCCTTACAATATCACACCTGAATCACACAAAAGGTCATGAGAATAAGGGAAATGATAACTCATCTAAAGCAGCCCAGAATTGTATAGAATGTCCATACTGATGTTAGTAAATGTTTTTCAAGAGTCCATAAAAAAGACCACTTTCCTTTCTTGATTCAATCCTTTATTTAGACTTTAACAACTTTACCCCATACCCACACAGGTATATAAACAATTTTGATGCATCCATCATTGTATGCAATTAAATACATGTACAAAACATGGTCTTTTGTTAGTTACAAAAGATTAATTTGAACAGGAACAAGTATATCTTTAACTCTTTCTCTTTTTATCACATAAATGCCTTAGTTATCTTTTTTAATTTATTTGTTTAAGCTAAAAAAAGCAACAACAACAAGGGCTGTTAATAGTTTGCAGCTTACAGTAATGTAATGTAATGTACATGCTGGGTGTGCTTTGGCACAACAAAGTCTTTGAATGCACCCATTGTCGTGTGGCATCCATAATTAATTGACCTGCTACCTGTCAATAATGTCCTTCAGTTGAGCCTTAATCTTGAGGAAGTGACGCTTGAAATCTAAACCATCACCCTGAGAGGAAAAAAATGTGCAAAGTTAACCACAGTTGTAGTATTAATTAAATAAATCATATCTTGAGGCATGGATATGATAAAGCATATCAGACTAGTCTTAACAGCTTAACTGAAAATAAGTTGTTACTGAAAAGTACCAATCCAGGCTTCAATAGGGAATTACATGTAACTCCTCCCTCCGCGGGTTCCACTGCCCACTGAGCTATAAAGCAAGGCCATAATTTCTCAAAAAAAAAAAAAATCTCTGAAAAGTTTATAGGATCTTAGGCAAGTTTTGTGTTCTCAAAAGCCTGTGTTGTTTCACTATTATTCTATGAGCATGTGTTGGATATGAGAAGGTAAATAACCATCAAGACACGTAGTGCCAAGTTGGCTATTACCACTCAGTTTATTTTGTCGTCTGTCAGTTGTGAATATTGTGACCTATATATATCCAAGAGCACGAATGGAATAATTGCTATTATTAAAAACTAGATAAACTAAGTAAAGAATTTTTATTGGCTTAGCCATTATGGTATATCAGCCAATATACCATAATCTACCAATATGGTAAGCATACATGTCAGCTTAAAATTAAACGGAGCTAAAAATTTAATAAAATTTAATAATTTAACTTAACGTTGTTAATAAAACAATTATTCCACTCGCGCTTGTTGGATATGAGATGATTCTAGCCAACGAGGTGCTCGTTGGCTATCTATTATCTCATATCCAACGCTTGCTCATGGAATAATTGTTAAATATCATTAATTTTCATCAAATCTTACACATTCAGATATTTGGAGCCTTTTTACAGCTCCACATCAATTAGCACGATGCATCTCCACATAAGGTGACTTGAAATACAAGCTGATAACCAAAGTAGAGTGAACCAATCATGCCACTAAAGATGCAATATTTAGAGTTGAAATTTTGATAAAAATCCAGATCTAAGAGAAGCCTTGCCTGTCAATTCCATACATTACATTAGTAGTGGAGGATCATGTTTATTTACCTTGGATAACCTGAAGTCCACCAACAGAGAAGGATGCATATCAATAAGGTTAACTTTAACACTCAGTTTATTTTGTCGTCTGTCAGTTGTGAAAATTGTGACCTATAGTATTAAAGAAGAATGAATTGTTTTGATTAATTTTTGTTCCATGAGCACATTTTTCCTACCAGACAGGTAAATGTATGAAAATTACTGCACATGTAGTTTATCAGGTAGATATTTCACTTTGCTCTCTCACAAAAGAAGGTCCATAAACAAAATTTAATGTAACTTGTAATACTTTGGAGAAATGTGCATTCAAATAATTAAAATCTGGCTAATGCTCTAGAAGAGTATAAACATTAAAACGTATGTCTTTACCTGTCGCGGGGAATTCACTGAAAAGTTATATTTAAGGTGGTCCAAGACTTCCTTTAACTTGTGAAGTGTCTTGTCGGCACTCTTCTTAGTGTGGAAACGAGTCATACGCCTAACCAGTCTTTGGAATGGATTCTGAGGGATAGCAGTAAAGAAATGTTACATTGCATGTTAAAATCATTATCATTATTGTCATCTGGGCTGGGTTGTTCAAAGTTGGGTTAAGATAACCCAGGGTTAGTGTGAAATTTGATTTCAGATCTGAAAGTGTTAAAAAGTAAATTCAGTTTTAAATTAACTCCATTTGTCTACAATTTGATGATTGAATACTCTAAAAAGAATTAGAAAAATTATACCAAAACAGCTCTTGAACAGAGAAATATAGAAACCTAGATTAAAATTTAAACCTGGGTTAATTAGCACCAATCACCCTTCATACAACTGGGCCTGGTGATTAAAAATGTAATATCTATTACATTTAACCTCATGGTGTGATCATTCATGTGAAGGTACAGAGTACTTGATGAAGGACTGATAATCAAGACTCACCACTTTGAAAGTTTTTTTTTTTTTTCAGCACAAAATCAGACAGGCAATTTTTCATGTGATACAAAAGTAATACGTAAAAACATTTCACCTTCACCTGTGATGCTCCAGGGGTTGACTGCATCTGTGTGCTTAGTAACATGTGATCCAGATGGACAGGCTGTGAGAAACACAATCCATTTACTGTTGCTTCATCATCAACATCCTCCAATGTAGCACTGCCAATACCACTGTCCAGTCTGTGGGGCTCAGGCTGAGAGGCAGATATATGATCCCTAAAGAGTGCAATAGGCCTTTTGCAGTTAGATATCATGTCCTTAGATACCGCATAGCAATGCCATACTGGAGAGCAAGCACTCCAGTGATCTCAGACAAAATAGAGATCACAGAGGTCTGCATTCAAACAAAGAATACAGCGGATAACAAGTTAAAGGGTATCCCAATTCGAGAAATCTTGTAAGTTTTAATCAACAGCTTCCTTGGAGTGTATCAGCAAAAAACGAATTTTGGTGTGATTTTGCTGCTGATACACTCTGGGGAAGCTGTTGATTACTTCATACTGGATTTCTCGAATCGGGATACCTTTTGACCTGTTATCCGCTGTATTCTTTGTTTGAATGCAGACCTCTGTGACCTCTATACTGTCTGAGATCATTGGAGTGCTTGCTCTCCAGTATGGCGTTGCTATGCGGTATCTAAGCACGTGATCTCTAGCTGCAAAAGGCCTATTAGGATCAGATGAAAGTTTTGCAAGCCTAGTTCATGCAACGCTCACAGAAGAAGCTTATCTGGATTTTGGAAATGTGAGAAACAAATTTTGCAACTCAGAATTTATTTTCAATGACAGTTTATTGGCACTATTTCATACCATGGGCTGTGTTGTTTTAAACTAACAGTAAAGCTGTCTAGGAAACAACACAAGTTACATTTACCTTGCCATGGCAGTGAGATCTGCATTAGTATTGATCATGCTTTGAACAACTTAGTGAAATGAAGTATTATAAATGATGTAAATTGTTTTGCCTAAAATACGTGAGAGCTTATATCCAAACTTCTTAAATGAAAATTTCCCATGCTAATCATTGCTTAAATTAGGATAAATGCTGTAGTCTAGAAAAATATTTACAGAGGACAATGCAGGATTATAAAAATATGGCAAGTCACAGCACATTGCTCACCTGTATCTTTTTGGCCGTTGTGGAGAAGAAACATCTGCCTCAGTGCATCTTCTCTTAAATGTTCCAGTACCAGTGGGTGTGTTCCCTGGAGAACACCCTTAAAAACAGAAAGATTTCTACAGTCGAATCTCGATAACTCAAACCCTGCTAACTCCAACCTTGCACTAACATGAACCAAAATAAACTTCCCCTTGAGTTGTGTCATACATCTACTGCAAAGTTACCCTCCCACTAACTTGAAGCAACTTTTCCCATCAGGTCATATTTAACAATTATTCGCTGAAGGCAAGGTGAATATCGTCGAATCATCCCCGAGACAAAGTCGAGGGGATTATTTACCATGTTCACCGAACCTGAGGCAAGTAATTGTTTTAGTATAATTTCTGAGCTAAACAACAGAGAAATTTCTAAAATCATAACATTTTTAGTAACATTTATTAACATTTTATTTTAACATTTTATATAAACCGCTTGGAGCGGTTTATATAGCATCATTTAAGGAACCGCTCGACCAATCAGATTGCTAGAAACTCTTTGCTCAGCTCTGAAATTACACTAAATATATATATATATTATAATTTATATTAAATATTTTTACCTTCAATAACTCAAACCAAGTCTGTCAATATGTGACAAGTCAAAACAAACAGTGTATTGCAGTTCAAAACATTCACGTTACCTTATGATTACTGCTGCAGTAATTTAGTGTTCCATTTTCACTCGACCTCTCTAGGATTAAATTTGATTTAAATGTATGCTGTATGGATAGCGAAAAACTTACAGTAAATACCATTTTTCCTTTATTCCCATTCATTTGTTTTCAACTCCTGATAACTTGAACTTGAAGGTTTGAGTTATCAGGATTCAGCAGTACATATACATCTATTTCACCTATGATTCACTAGACAAGTGAGATGTACTTAAATCTGATCAGAAATGAGTCAGAGTAATTTTATGGACAATTACTGACCATCTCTTGAACTTCTTGATGCACTTATCGATCTGGAGGAAAAATTAATTGAAGAAGAATTCAACAAATTTATTTAACATTTGGTGGGATGTCCATTAATACTTAGGGAATTTAACTCTCAACACTCTAACATCAAATGAATATGCATATCCTCCCTAACATTACTTCCTTTACAACAAGGAAGGTTTCATGGCCAACAGATAAGTGCTGACTGCTTGTTTCGCTCTAGACTTGGCTGGTTTTTGGGTTTTTAGCAGAGAGAGACTTGCACACACTCTAGTCCTGATTACATCTACCTTTATTGCTAAATCAAAGTGCTTACCGTATATACATATTGGTGTGTGGTTTCCTTTTTACTAAACACCTTATTTCTAACGTGAGCATAATGTTTTGTTCCACCCTATTTAGCTACATAAATCCTGCTCTGTTAAGATTACACTTTACACATTTTTTGCATGTTACAAGGATCATATTTCTGCTTTACAATAATCTAGTAATTAATCTATTCTTAAACTTAGGATGACAGGTCACGTTTCAATGCGCTAGGGTCACGCTTTCTTTAGTTTTACTACACTTCAACATCTCCAATGGTACCAACAGGGAGAATTTGTTAGACAATCAAGAGTTTCTTTATGCAGGACCATTTGATTTCCTAAATTCTCATCTCCTTAATGTTTGATTGTGGGCTGATACAGTGAATGTAAGGAGAAATACGATGCTGCTCACTCTTAGAGGTTAAAGGGTTTAAGTATAAAAGCAAATCACAGAGACAACCTTACCGAGAAAACCATCGCTCTTTCTTTATCTGTGGTATTGTTAACCTCCTTTTTGCATTTTCCACAAGAATTTTTGACAAGAAATCTGTAGGTTAGAAGAGTGACTTACATTTAGATGTCAACTATGACTATCAACCCACAAAGGACAACATATTCACATGGTAGCATGACCAATAACAAGGAACTGAGACGAAATACCTATCATGGTATTTCAGCAGTGGATTGAGACAGACCAATCACATCTCTACAACCAACAATACTTGAAACAAACAGCTACTAACATCACAGAACAAATGACCAAACATTTTCCAAGAACCAAACTTTTGTCTGTCTTATTAGCATTCAGTTACCTTTAACAATAACCCATAATCCCCATCAAAATACTTTCTATATGCATCACTTCTACAGGGCTCAACACTACAGCTGTAACAGTAGCCAACTAGCCACAGACTAGTAGAAATTCAGATTTGGCTGGTGGTTTTCAGTTTTCATTGGCCAATTTGGTTAGTAAACAAACTGAAATTGTTGTAACATCTAAGTTGTCACCAGCCACTGGGCTAGTAAGTTGACAAGTTAGTGTCTATCTATAGCCCTGCTTCTACCCCCACACTCAAACTAGTAACATCACCAAAATGAACAAACCTAATGACTGAGGGTCCATCTTGAGCCATGGGGTTCTGTTTACTCTGTCGTTGAGCCAGTCATTATACTCTTTGTTTGATTTTGTCGGTTCATCCCATGGAAGCTCTATTTTTGAGAAAAAATTCAAGTCATGTTCCCAGAGTTACTGTTTATGTAGGTATTAGTGAGATTCCATCTGGGTTGAGGTAGACCCCATAATTCATAATTATTTTCATATTACAATAGTATGTGTAGGCTTTCAAATTCCAGTGACACATTGTTTTTTTTGTAACTGGTCCAATCAACTGCCTTGAGGTTTATTTCATTTCCTCTGAACAATATTGTTAAATAATTGAAAATTAATTTTATCTTCCCTAAAATAATACATGACTACTCACCTCCGGCCAACATTGCAACAAGAACAATACCACAGGACCAAACATCTGCAGGCTCAGCTCTATATTCACCCTTGGAAAGAACCTACAAAGAGACAGATAAAGAAAACGGTACTAGTCTCGCATGTACAATTTGAGTAAGGATGAAAGGATCAACATGAGTATCTGAACATCTACTTACCTACCCCTCCCCTAAACCAACACTAACCTTAACTTGAGTCAACTGTTTTTTGGTTAGGGGAGGGGTAAGTGCATACCTGCCCAGATACTGTCACATGACCCAGGTCACTGTTTGGCTTTGTCCCAATTATTGTGGCATGGAAGAACAGTACATCTGCATGTACACATGTAGGTACATGTAAGTGATGGTTCCATCTGGATGGAATGCTAAACCATCACAGGCTGTCCTGTTCTTCACAATTGTCTTCACAATTGTCTTCACAATTGTCTTCACAATTGTCTTCACAATTGTCTTCACAATTGTCTTCACAATTGTCTTCACAATTTCCTTCACAATTTCCTTCACAATTTTCTTCACAATTTTCTTCACAATTTTCTTCACAATTTTCTTCACAATTTTCTTCACTGTTTGACTGTAGCCATTTACACCCCAGAGTGGAAAGAGGCACTGTGAAAGTTGAGTGTCTTTACCAAACCTTCTACAATCCTGTCTGTGCATTGTACTTTCTTCTTTTTGGACTTGCACAATGTGAAATTCATTTAAGAATCACTGCGGACTCTCTAAATGAGGATACATGTCTTCAGACAAAATGCTCTTACTGTCTTTCTTTAAATTAGATTTTAAAAAGATGAAACTCAACAACACAATCCTACAATGACCCAGACAAGGAGGGCTTGCTGATCTCAGGAGACAAACAACCATGCAGGACCAACTGCATGAGAAATGAAGATTTTGTTAAAAGCTGAGAAATGAAGATTTGTTACTGAAGCTTTAAATGTTATTCCTACCTCTGGTGCAACATAGGGAGGTGTCCCACAACATTTTCCCAGTAGACGTTCCTTTCCTTTGTGTCGGAAAACCGTTGACAAGCCAAAATCAGTAATCTTTAAATTATCTATAATTACAACACAGAAAACAGACAAATAAGGTGCATCATTTAGTATGTAATTCTTTACCAACAACACCTAAACAAAAATACTCCCAAATTTGAAATTTGGGTACTAAACGATTTGAACAATAGTCCATTTTACATTTGTGTGCTTGGTTGCCAAGCCTTTGAATGGGAGTGAGGCTGGGGTTGACCTTGTTATGATACAAACCTTGCTGCCTTTTAAATGTAAATCACTTTGTTATCATGCTAACTAGATACAGGTCTCTATCACCACAACATCACCTTCAGCCTCACTCTGAATCAAAGGCTTGGCAACTAAGTACACAACTGTAAAATGGCCTATTGACCAACTTCCTCTCACCATCAGAATCCAACAGAAGGTTCTCAGGTTTTATGTCTCTGTGTGTGACACCTTGCTTGTGAAGATACTCCTGTGTGTGACATGCAGAGGGAAAAAAAAAACATCTCAAACGTCTAGCGATCGAAAAATCAAATAACTCAGTAACCTTTCACACTTAAACAATAGTGTACATATACTACATACTGGAGACTTGACTTTTTACATCTTTATGCCTCAGACTTAAAGTGCCTATGACACCTATCTTTTTAGCATTAAATTACAAAAATAGAAGTATGTAGAGGGTGTCTGGTAAGATTTGTGGGTGATTCTGATGCATCTTTGTTATTTTACGAGGCGATAAAAGTCCAAAATTGTATCAAACTTAGGCTCCCCGTATCTCTTTGGCCGCGTTAAAGAGTACTGCAACCCTTGACATAACAGTAGTAACACCAAGTTTATCAAAGAGGCAAAGTGAGTGTGGAAGCTACTGTTTATAATCTTTTTAGCCAAAAAATGCCATTTCGATGTGTAGTTTGGGGTTTTTCGAATACCCCTGACTTCATGAAGAATATTTCTCTCCACAAGATTCCTACTGTGACGTCATGGCGCCCAGTCTCTCTTTGCTTGGCCAGACATTTTATCTGCGGATTATAGAGCTTGATAAAAAATTCAGAAAAGGGCAAAATACCACAAATGCTGCAAAAACATGTTTAAGAGTCATTATATTTTGATATAGAATAGACAAAAATAAGATTAAAGAAAGAAAATCCTAGTCTGTAAAAATCATTCAAAACGTTCAGGGATTTGATGCATTTGATCTTCAACTTAGAACTACTAATGCACATAATATAACATATAACACCATCATACCACGCCCTCAATAAGCTGCCTGAAGTAACGATGAGCTTGTGACAGAGACATTCCAACATCTGGTTCTATAGAAAATTGACATTAATTTACTTATGCCATATCTGATTATGTACATGTTGGTTAGTTGTTTACTATTTCAAGCAGAAGAAGGAACATATTTACTTGGAATGTATGAAAACAATGCTTGCAGTAATGAACCCTACTTATGTAGTAGTGGAAATAGGGCCTGAAAAAAATTCAGGTTTGCATGGGATTTGAACCCATGACCCTTGCAATAATGGTGCAGTGCTCTCCCAACTGAGCTAACAAGCCAATTGGTTCGTATGAAACCCGTTGAAGTGATGAATCAATTAATTCGAATATATGAAAATCATATGTCTGCTGTGGTTTCATGAAATGTATTAAAGCCACCCTCATAGTAATGAACCCTTGTTATTTAGTAGTAGAAAAAAGGCCTCAAAATTTCACATTTAAATGTACTTGGCCTCTTCACTTTTAATTCAATTCAAACATGCATACGTGTACATTCCCATGGACTTTGATGTGCCCACAGTGTATGAACACAACAAAACATTAAAATCCACTCAAAAGATTCTGTATTATAAAATAATAATTAAAAATATCACAAAAAAAAAAAAAGAGGCACAGTCATGTTGCACCCACCCCACCCCATGTGCTCCCCCTAAATCTCCTCGTATTGCACAGGGGAAGGAGAAGGATTTAAGGTGAAATTTTCCTCCGGATAGGTGAGGGAAACATTAGCCAGCGAAGATCATATCACCTTCTGCTGTTTATATTTAGCTAACCTATTCTGTCAAATAATTCTCCACCCCCGGCGCACTCCAAGAACAGATACTGTTTCTTCCCTTCAGTTCTCTGTCCGTAAAACCGAATAACATGAACATCTTGGAGCATGCGATGAATACAAATCTGCAAACATAATAAGTCAAAATATAAATTACAAATACTTTAGCGTGCACGTGCTACTTTCGAATGTACTGCACTAAGCTAATTCATCAG
The DNA here is from genome assembly GCF_964205215.1 of Stylophora pistillata. Classification (NCBI taxonomy): domain Eukaryota; kingdom Metazoa; phylum Cnidaria; class Anthozoa; order Scleractinia; family Pocilloporidae; genus Stylophora; species Stylophora pistillata. The sequence continues at coordinate 34,955,687 of NC_142525.1, forward strand.
TGATCTTCGCTCAGTTCTCTCACATCAATTGTCGCGATTTGAATGAACTCCACTCACCTCTTTCCTAACGTTGTCATAGCAATCAGCAGCTTTCTCTAAATCAATAATTTTCACAGCAATCGCCTGCTCTGTTTCTCTGTTCACTGCCAGTTTTACTCTAAATATAGAACAGTAAAGAATCGAAGATAACGCTTCATTCATCTATTTTGTTCACAATAACGGCAAATTCCGGATTCGCGACACTTACTCGCCATAAGCACCTTCACCCAGCGTCTCAACAAAATCCCACCCTTCAACAAAAGGTGTCATCCTAAAATTAGAATGAGATCAACGCTCGAAATTTCTCGTTTTCACGAGTTACAACTTCTAAGCCGCCATGATGTAATCCAATGCTGATGAACACAAATTTCGCGCGCTCTTCCAAGCCACTAGTCACGTGCAAAATAACACCAAATATGGATATGCTCACCTGAAGGAACATGTCAGCCTCCAGTTAGTTGAATTTCTTCTTCTTCGTTATTAGATGGGATATTTTTCAGTTTTTTTATCCCTTTAATGTGTTATTTTTCAGAATTCCGTATCGCATTGATTCAGCTTGCAGTAACTACAAACAAGGCTCAGAATTTGCTGCGTGCCAAAGACAAGATCAAAGAAGCAGTATCAAACGGAGCGAAGATTGTTGCACTGCCGGTAATATATTCCTTTCAGAGAAATTTCCATGCTAAAATTGTTTAAAAAGTGTTATGAGAGACTCGTGTAATCGAATAGCAACTCGTATAATGGTGGTTTTTTGGAGTCAAATTGGGTTTTTCGGTAATCCTTTGATAGGATGACTGGCCAGGGGAATCTTATACCACCCTTTGAAAGGGGAGTGTCCTTGCAAGGGGGGCAATCTGAAGCACTAAGCTTTGACAAAATACCTTAAAACCCATTCTGTTAATGTTCTATAGAAGTAACACTGAATCACTCTTTTAGGTAAACATTATCATTATTATAATAATGGTTCTATGTAAGTTTATTGACATACCTTTTAAGGTTAGTCCAGAAATGATTTGGTAATAGTCCATTTTACAGTTGTGTGCTTGGTTACCAAGCCTTTGAACGGGAGTGAGGCTAGGGATGACCTTGTTATGATACAAACCTCGCTGCCTTTCAAATGTAAATCACTTTGTTATCATGCTAACTAGATACAGGTCTCTATCACAACAAGGTCATCTTTAGCCTCACTCTGAATCAAAGGCTTGGCAACTAAGTACACAACTGTAAAATGGCCTATTTTCTTAAATGTTGCTTCAAAATAATTCAACTCCATCAGGAATGTTTCAATTCACCTTATGGCACCCAATATTTTGCTGACTATGCTGAGGAAATCCCTGGAGAATCCACAAACATGCTATCATCTGTCGCCAAGGAGACAGGATGCTACATCATAGGAGGGTCCATTCCTGAGAGTGACTCTAATGGAAAGCTATACAATACTTCAACTTCATTTGGACCCGATGGTTCAATGCTTGCCAAACACAGAAAGGTTAGTACTCAAGGATAGCCCCAAGTTGTCGTGAGGTTTAGAGGTTGAGTAATCAGCTATAACATTCACACATTTACCATAAATCCTATGATAAGGCTCTCAGGGGGCTTATTTATTTCAGGTACTTGGAGGGGAGGGGGCTTATTAGAGGGGGAGCTTAATAGAGGGGGCCTTATTAAATTTTTCCTCTAAAGAAGAGGGACTTATTAGAGAGGGGTGGCTTATCAGTGGGAGGGAGACTTATAAGAGGATTTATGGTATTTATTTCTACAAGAGCAAAGTATTTCTTATCAAATGGTCTTACACTGTTTTTGTCCAAGGAACAAGAAAATTTCAGGAGCATAATGAATTCATGCTTTTACATGGTTAATACCACTCTGTGCTTTTATGGCATTTATTCCATTGAGCTAACCGCCTCCCAGTTAGCTCAATGGATAGAGCGCTGGACTGTTGTGTGGGAGGTCGAGGGTTCGAGCCCCGGCCGGACCAACACTCAGGGTCTTAAAATAATTGAGAAGAATTTGCTGTCTTTCTATAACATCAAGAATGGTTAGATATTTTAGTCTTCTCGGAGAGGGACGAATAAAGGGATGTCCCGTCTCCCGCAGGGTTGGGGTAGGAGATGTTAATTTTTCCCACACACGAGATTACTGTGTAATGGATGTCCTCCCCCGGGGTGGGTTGGGTGGGTTTATTAGAGGGCCATGTGTTAGAAAACTCTTTACTGGGTAAATCATGTATCTACCCTCTAAATGTAAAGAACATTGTATTGTATTGTATTGTATGAATTTATGCCGCCAGTATTCTTAAAGAAACTAGGTTTTGAAACTCACTTTCACTTCCAAGATCCTCTTAGTACTTCTCCTTCCTATCTGGGATACAATTCTTGTGATGTTAGTACAGAGAATTTGGTCTTAGATCAACTAATAATCTCCCTGTTGATATTTTTCTTTATTCTTGTCTCTTGTCTTCTTGATATTCTCTTATTATTATATGGCTGTGTCTCACAAGGACTGGGAACTACCAAATTCAGGAATTGGATTAGCTGAAATCAATATTGAAAGCGGTCTAGATAAAAAAGGTACAAAGAATATAAAAAATTGACATATAAGACACAGCCATATAATAAACATCTTATTAACCGAGCTAGGTCGGTCTGTATGGGAGAATCTTAACCTCAGTCGCTGGTACAGACTTCACTGCGTTTGGTCTGTACTGATGACCTCGGTCAAGATTCTCCCATACAGACCTCCCGCTCAGTTAATAATAACTAAACACTGTAGGAGAAATCCTGCCTTGATCACTCATCATAGTAAAAGGGTTAACAATATCTCCTTACTGAATTTCAAATTCTCTCTTTCAGCAGGGAGTATTATTCTAATTTCCTGTTATCTGTTGAATACAGTTTGGTTTTTTTTTATCCTTTACTAACTTAAAAGGATTTTTTTGAACAGATATAACATATTTTTTGTAGGTGCATTTATTTGATATTGATGTTCCTGGTAAAATTCGCTTTCAAGAATCAGAAGTTTTGTGCAGTGGGAAACAGCTGACAATGATGGATACGCGTATGTTGATTTAACCTTCAAGTTGTTATCTTTGTTCATTATTTAAACTGTTACTGCTCGCTTAATTTGGGTTGCAGCTGTTGTTGAAATTCTTTTTGTAAAATTATTGTTTATGTTGCATTCATCTAACCTGAAATCATGTTATTTATCTGGCAGCTTTCTGTAAAATCGGAATTGGTATCTGCTATGACATAAGGTTTCCTGAGATGGCTCAAGTTTACACACAGCAAGGTGAATGTTGATCATTATACAATTGTAGATCATGGAAAGAGCTATTAAAAAAAGGCGGGCAAGACTACTGGCTAACGGGCCATCTTCAGCCAACTACTTTCACCTCATTTTATAAGTGTTGATAGAATAAAGAAAAGTTATTGAGGTGCTTTGGAAGAAATTTGTACAGCGGTCATTTTTCAGTTTTGAGTTTAATTTGATGAATGATTTACTAGTTACAGGTTTTGATGTGTGTTCACGAGAATTGATTCTACATTCAGAAATTCCCTGAAGCTTTCTGTGAACTTCATAGAATGCCTGAAACTTTTCAACCGATTAGTTCTCAGTCTTTTATGCAATCAGATGAAAGGCCACAGCATACATGATAACCTAGCTGCCTACCAATCCTTTTTTGCTTCCTTAATCCTACTTTTAAACTTTTCAATAGCCTGGCAATTATCCCCTTTTTTCATGAAAGTGTTGTTGTCATTATGTTGCTAAGTTGTGCCAATTGGAAACTTGCAGCTCCTCAGATTGGTTTAAGATCTGTTGTTTAATTTTTATTTTTATTTTTATGTATTTAATTAAAAAGACATTTACTTATTGACAATAATTACTTCTTTTAGGCTGTAAACTGCTATTTTATCCTGGAGCATTTAACATGACTACAGGACCAGCTCATTGGGAACCACTTATTAGGGCAAGGTGAATTTATTTCTTTGCAGATTGTGGAGTATAGTTGAAGATTTTAAAGAAAAGGATGCTCTAGAGAGTGTGCAATTTTCATCTCTCCATTTGAATTGCCTTAACTGCTTAAAAGTTATCTTCAAATGTGTTAAAAGATTCCACCATCTTGAAAAATAACTCAGTTACTTGCTCTCACCGTACTGACATCCCAGGTCAGCCTGCTCTGGTTGTCACTTGAATTCTGATGTAGAATGTTCTAAAAACTAAACTGACTCTGTTTTTATTTACAGGGCACTGGATAATCAGGTCAGCAAAATTAAATTCCCAATTTTTGTAAATTGTACTGACCCTTGTTCAGTTATTAATATTAGCAATACATATATTAGAATCATAATGAACATATCAAACACAAATTATGAATTTCAACTTGTCTTTTCTTTTTTTCAGTTGTATGTAGCCGCTGTGTCTCCAGCCAGGGACGAAAAAGCAACATATGTTGCCTGGGGTCACAGTACAGTGGTCAATCCATGGTAAAAATGAATTAACCTGTTGACCCCCAAGAGTGACTAGAATATAATTTCTCCTTACAATATCCCTCCTGAATAAAACATTATTAGTATATACTAAAACAGTGGATAGCATTGAAGGCACGCTCTGATTGGCTAGTCAAACTCTGAATATCCTTTGCTATTTACCTCCAAGCAACTTGGGAAAAAATGGTGTCCTGGGTTGCATCCATGACAAGTGAAGAAATCACTCAAATCAGTTTTTGGTGGTGTATATTATCTAACTGTTTTAGTATGTACTAAAACAACTATTCATCTCAGTGCCGGTGGTTAGCGGTGGATGTGTACCAAGCCGTGAAGCAGCGAGGTAAATATTCACCACTAACCACCTCCACTTCAGTGAATAGTTGTTAAATATCACAAGAATAAGGGAAGTTATTGAGAAAGCTGTTGATTGTTAAACAAATTCTCCTTGTCAGCACCTTAGGAAATGTATAAAGAAGAGTATGGAGAATGTCCACATTGAGGTTAAGGTGAAATGGGTTAAGCACTAATTATGGAAAAAGAACACAGTAGGGATTGTAACAGTGAACAGGTCATTTGTAAGCTTGTGATTTGGTTTATCACCGGTCAAAGAAAGATGCAGCTGGATGAGTACAGAAATTGTGTTTTGATAATCAGGAATTTTTTTGCCTTCAATTTCATGTGTATTTTGGTTGTGTTTGTGTTTTCCTTTTTTGGTTCCTCAGAGATTTCTCCTCCTTTAAAAAACACAGAATCAGAGTTATTTCTGGCCACCTGAGAAAGCTGGAGATCAATTAGGATGATTACTGTTTTTCCATTTCTTTGATAGTCAGTTGTCATTAATTCCTTACTGAATCGAATTTCCTTTTTTAAATGACATAAATCATCTGTTATTTATCATAAGTGGTTTAGGCTTTGTCACTTTGATTTTTATTGATAAAATGATAATGCATTTGGGATTTTTTTTCCTAGGGGTGAAGTGATTGCCAAAGCAGACCATACTGAGAAAATCCTATATTCAGACATAGGTAGGTTTGTTTTTGCACAATTAGAACAGCCTTCTTTTAGATTTTATTTGTTCAGGATTGATTACATGAATCAAGGAACAAAAAATTAAATAATTTTGTTATGGCTCAAGTAAAGATGTTCAGAGACAGATACTACATCTTTTGATTTTATATTATTCTTGTAGCAGAATTAATTGTATGAAATTGCAAAACTTTGATGTCCAATTGGTCTTTCCACTTTTATTGCAGATGTTAACTATCTTGAAGATATTCGAGCCCAGATTCCTGTTCAGCAGCAAAAAAGGAGTGATTTGTACAAACTAGAAATGCCATCGTGAGGCTGAAATTTATTTATGGTGGAATAATGGTCTACGATCGCTGATGGACCAGATGTTGGGAACAGCAACTTCTCAAATTCTTCCAAGGTCACCTCTGTCCCATAGTAAATGCAAAAATGTAAATGGTGAATTTAGTAACATTTTGGAAAAGGGGTCAGGGTAGTATTTTTGAAAGCAATATAAAATTAATGTTGAACAAATGTGAAGGAACTGAATTTCAAAAAACAATGTTGCTAGATAGGAAAAAATGTGTTGGGAAGAATTTGTGTTATCTATATTTTGGAAATGATAGCTAAGAGGAAGTGACTAATAGAATTGTGTTGAACCATTGACTGTATTGAAGCAGTATAAGAAATTATAATTATTAATATAATAATGAAGTATTTCTCTTGTTTTGTACTGGGTGTTGTCACCTAGCAGTGACTCTAACAGACTCTTCTTTTTCACGTGTGTTTGGACATCTTTATGCTTTTAAGAAATTTTGCTGAAATGTTGTCATTAAGGAAGACATCAGCATTCAACTGTAAAAGCTGGTCCACTCCTGGCCAAAACAAGTGCCAACTGGGTCAAGTTAAGCTTCAAAGCTTTTATGACAAGGGTTCTTATTTTAAAAAGGAGTTGAAATAAAAGAACGTTATTATGAAAAAGTCCTTCAGCCGTTGAAGCCCGGCAGCCAATCAGGACATAGAAAGACCCCATGTGTTAATGTGGCGCCATTCCGTTTGATGAACTGAGCCGAGGCTGAACACTGCCTAAATTAAAGCTAACATTTACAGTGTTCACTGAGAGTTTTCACAGTTTTCTGCGTCATCACCCGCTAACTGGTCACCAGTCTACTGGACACTTTTAAGACAAAAATAAGTGCACTTAAGGGCCCGAAAAACCGACTACGAATTTTTTTGAAATTTTTCTTCTATCGGAATTGGTTTGTACAGAAGATAAGCAAACTAAATACGCCAAAAAAAATTGTGTCATAGGCACTTAAAAGACGTTACTCTTTTAACCTCCTAAGTTGAACGCGTACCTCTATTAAAATTTTAAATGCAAATATTGAAGGAGACCCAAAATGGGCTGATTTTCTCTCAGAAAACATTACCAATCATCAGTAGACGAAATATCAGATGTTATTTCTATTTGTTGGAACTCGTGCGCAAACGTCAACATAAACAGAAGCATTCCTCCACACATGCTCCATTCCGCAACATTTGATATCACGTGGTAAAAGTATCCCGGATCTTCAGGACTCCACTTGAGTTTAGCCAAGAAATGATAACGAGGCCGAACTTGGTCCCATTCCCAATTCGCCTTCGTCTGGCACGCACCAAATATCACCACACAGAAGGTTATGAGGAGGGAGACCATGACTCTGGAGTGACACACAGCTGAGCTGTTGATGACACCGTGATCTCGAAGCTTATAAGACATTGCGCATTGTAACCAACAGTATGAAAGCCCACTGAAAAAAGCTGTCATTGCGCCGATGTCGTGAATGGACCAGTTCTGAAGAGTATAAAAGTATTTTTATCTAACTCCGTAAAACTAAGTAATCGTTAATACATGCACTTGATGTCCGTGCCCAAGACGACTTTCCGCACAGCACTTCTTTCCTGTGGCATGAAAAGACTAACGGGACTTGGGCCAAACTACCCTCCCCTCCCCTGCCGGATGGTATTTCATTTGCAGTTTTTAAATGTTTTTTAGTTTTCCTTACGGATAGCTTTCTTTGTAAATTTTAGGCTCTCTGTTTCTTTCTTTGTTTGTTTTTAACAAAAAACTGCTGAGTACTGTTATACGAAACCTCTTGGTATCACCCAAAAGTTATTCGGGCTTTCGGGGTATGACAATATCTAGGACAAACAAGTTCCCGCCTGGGGAGGACACAACCAAACTCTCCACCCTCCCCTCCCCTATCCTGGCGATAGATGATGATCGTTTCCTTGACAATCTTATCACACTATTCACGAGTTTCTGGTGTCGTGAATCTCAAACACCACTCACTAACTTACTACGTATGGATCTATCTACTATAGAGACCGGAGTCAGTTTCAAAAGGAATTTGCAAGCTTTTTATACCAATTAAAGAAGTGTTTTAGCCATACCTTTTCGATTTCAAAGTTAGCCACAAAGGTCATTCCGACACCTGCCAAGATGGCGACCACAAAAGCCAGCTTGTTAAGACGTCGAAGCTTTACATGCTCCTCTCTACACTGCTCAGCTACAAGCCTGTACTGCATAAAACGAACGAACGCATTCGAGATAAACAAAAACGCAGTTAAATTTGTTAACTCTCGGAAGACATATTTCTCCGGAAACAAGACCCCAGTTTCGCTAATCGCCGGCAGAAATGGATAAATGTGTCCATGAGAAAGGGCTACGCAGTATGAAGATATAACTGTTACAGCGCTAGAAATAACCAGTAAGATGCAAAGCCAGCCTAACCCACATCGTGGCCATAGCATAACTTGATTTTCTTTAGTCGGAAAATGATCGACAGTTTTCGTTCAGGGTCTCTCTTGTTGGTTTGTTTTAACGGAGTATAACGTTCGTTAGTCGCTATAAGACGAATATCGCTGTCGTTTTGTAACCTAACGCGAAATAATATTGTTGAAGATGTTTGACAAACTCCCAAGATGAACCATCATATATATTCGCAAATTTCTTGAAAGCGTCCATCGACTGCATTTTATCACCGTATACCCGAACAAGTCCACATACGAGAAGTTATATAATACACTCCGAATTTTCTCGTTACAAGCAAGTTGCCAAATGAACCGCCAGGTACCAGCCACGGTGATCTGGCCCAAACAATGAAATCTCGTCCTGTCTCTTCTTTTTTTGGCGAGCCAGAGAACTGCTTAATCATAAGTGGATACTGGTTTTTGTATTAGCTAAAAAGCGGCCTATAGATACACATAGCTTTGATTCTGAGTCACTGAGGTCACGCACAAATATTGTTGCCGTTAACACACACCACCTGTTAAAAAGAATTCATGCGTATATATTTTCTAATTGATTTAAAGCAAAATTGTTGCTCAAAACAAATGTACCGTCATTGTCTTAAACTGTCACGATTCCCAGACATTTATTGTGTAGTTTGAATTAGGCCCTGTTTACAAGCAGATAAGGTAACCCTAGTGCTAGGGTTAACCTGGCAGGAGGGTTACCTTAACGCTCCCACATTTCTTCTTTTTTTCATCGAAGTGTTTACAAGGCAGCTAGGGTTACCCTAGCACAAGGGTAACCTTACCTGAGCGCTAGGGTTACCCTATAGCGCCAGGGTAACCCTAGCTGCCTTGTAAACGCTCTGCTGGGGATAACTAGCCTACCCGGGACAACTTTTTACTTGTTTCCAGACCCTTTGAACATTGATAACAATGCGTGCGGTTACCAAGCATAGGTAAGTTGTCCCGGGTGGTAGGGTAATCCTACCTGTGAAATTTTGCTTGTAAACCCGGGCTATCTTTGACCCCCCTGCTAGGGTAACCCTAGCACAAGGGTTACCCTCCTTGCTTGTAAACAGTGCCTTAAAGAGTTGTTGTGTAGTTTATACCAAAAGATAGTTTTTCTAGTTTCATGCTGATACGTTCTTGAATTCGATGTTTCTCTAAGTATCAGTATTTTAAACGTTTTATTTGCATACAACCTTTTGCCTTTTTATGGGCGTAAAGTTCACGTCTGTGGGTGTTTCTTATCACAGTGGGTATCTCTAATCTGAAACCTTAAGGGGCCGACCATTTAACTTTTGAGGGGGGGTGGGTGATTTTGAAAAACAATTTCCTGTAAGCACTTTTTGGAGGAAAAAAATTGCATGCCGCCCAAATGTAACAGAAAAAAAGAGCATTTAGAACGGAAAATAATATCCTGCCCAGCAGACTGCTAGAAAAAAATTTCTTCATGACCAGAAATCACCCACCCCCCCCCCCCCTCAAAAGTTAAATGGTCGGCCACTAAGTCCTTCAGATTGTTTGACACACGGTCATTATGTCACACAGAGTACAGTACAGGTGGGATGTCAAAACAGTGAGAATTAAATGGGAAATAAGTTTCTAAAGAAACGGTGGTGTTGCGTCGGTGAGGAGTGTTAAAAGATAATTTGGTTTTATCAACTGATTTGAAAGTCAAGCGTTGGATGTTGTCCTTGAGTAGCATAGTGTTATGAAGTCAGATGTGTAAAATAAGTGCTGAATAGATAGATAGATAGATCACTTTCTTTATACACGGTAAATTCCACTCAGTCGTATGCAAGCAATATACCTACAAATGTAAAACGTAAAACTATATAATCATTATAAAATATGTAAAAAGATTAAAAGCCTAATCTAAACGAACTGAACTAACTTCTTATTAGAATGAAAATAAATGAAAATAAAAGTACTGCTTTTCAGGGACGCCTTGTCCTTAGTTCACTCAAAACTGAAGTTACTTAGCTTCGTCTTAAACTCACCTGATGTTTTAGATACTCTAATAGCAGTCAGAAGGCTATTCCACAACGCGGCACCGTTACAAGAGAAACTTTTACGAACATAATCGGTACGAGGTTGCGGAAGAGCTAGTCTCATTTCACTATTTCGCAATCTATAACTAGTAGTATCATTACGAAAGATGAATTTATTTGATAAATAATCAGGTGTCTGTCCATTTAGAATTTTGAACATCATAACGGCTTTGACAAAAAGCCTCTGATTCCTTAGGTTTGTCCAATGAAGTCTTCCGAACAGGTCCAGAGCACTAGAACCATAAGGGGCGGACAACAATATACAAGCCGCACGGTTCTGCAGCTTCCGAAGTTTTTCGGCCAGACTTGTACTACAGCAATCCCATACTAAGCTGCAGTAGTCAAACTGGGGCTTTACCAAACCATTGAAGATGTTCAAAAGAGTGTAGAATGGTACAAAATCTCTAATTCGCTTAATTAAGCCCAAAGCTGAAGAAATTTTCTTACAAACAGTTTCAATATGGGTATTCCAGCTTAAGTTTTCATCGATAGATACACCGAGAGACTTTGTTCACGACACCTGCTCAATGGGAAAATTATTAATGGTAAGAGACGGATTGTCTCTTACCATTAATAATGAAGCCAGGTATGCTATGATTTATTAGTTTTCCGAGCTTTCGCCGATCTACGGCATCATCAGGGAATATAGATGGAATCCTTGAAGTGAAGAATATATCGGGCGAGGTGTTAGGCTAGATCATAGAGGTTCAGCAGACAATAATAGGAAAGGATAATGGAAGGTATGTAAATGCGGTAGAAAGAGATGGAACAAAAGGCAGAAAATAAAATAAATATAGTCAGGGTAAATAATATAGTCAGAATAAAAGGTCTTTGAAGGGTTTCTAAAGCTACGTTTCGAACGTTAGCCCCTTGTCAGAGCGAAGTGAGAACATAAGCTCGTAGCTTTTTGGTAATTAAAGTTAGTTCAAGAGAAAATACAGTAGACGTTGTAGCAGCAAGGCAATGGTACATAAAGACGAAACCTTTGTGATCCAAATGTGCCTTCGAATTCCCCTCAGCGAGTTTGATTAAGTTCTTATCCTCTTAACGTCCCATGTGTCTTTTATTAGATAATTCTTACATACACAGCGGGTAAGTTTCTTAATTAAGAAAGTGTGATACAGCATCGGTGGGAAGTATTACAAAATAATTTGGTTGCCAAGTTATCATGAAACAAATTGGCCACACGTCAGAGCGAATGACGAAGGGCTAACGTTGCGAGACTCTTTAGTTTTTCAGCCTCGAGACTATTCCGAAACAGCTTTGTGCTACTTCGGTTCTTCAGTACCACACGCCGCTTGGAGAATAAACAGAAACTGTGAAAAGCAATCGTCTCACGGTGAATTTGAAAGACTTGTCTACAGGGGAAAAAGGTGGAAGAACATAACAAACAGATCACTGAGTCTGTCGAACAAAAACCAGGTCTTAGGATAACTAGAAGCAATCAAGAGAACCTAAGTGTAAAGTGTAAAACCAAAAGACAGTGAAGATAGTTTAGAACAGCCTATCTTAAGAAAGGTGTTCTGCAGCTCCCTTAAATTAATTCATTTTAGACTAAGACTATACATCATCTCAGCTTCGAATGAGACACGGTATCCTTGAAACAGCCTCTGGCTATGATATTATTCAATTTGTTAGCTTAGCAAAATAAGTTGTTGTGCTTTTAAAATCAGTATTCTGAAGGAACTTTTTACTATGAATATACAAAGTTATCAATCAATCAAAGCGGGACACTAGCTGGAGAACTTTCTGATTTATCTCATAGATTCATGCCAATTTCCACGCCGAATTCGTTGCTGATTATCAATTTCAGAAATTCAAAATACTGCAAAACGACAAGACCGGAAAAAAAATTGAAATCCACGGTAACGAAAACTCAGTGATCGCTATTTACTAGCTTTTACATAAATTATCTTCAATAAGCGCTCGGAGCTAAGTGAATTAAGATTTGTTTGATACGGACAAGAGGCTGTTCGCTACACTGACAAATTTTGAAGGAAAACCGAAGATTTCCGAAAATTAACTGTATCAACAGCGCGGAAAACGATCTGAAGGTAAGACGAGGTTCTCGTATCTCACTCCAACAATGGCGCCGGAAGATGCGTAAGATTGTTTAGTTCTGATAATTTTGTGTCATATAATGAGAATCGCTATCTCTGAAGTTTACTAATTTGCATGGTGGTGGTGATCCAGGTTGTTAAAATTATTTTTAAGAGCTAAATCCATTTGACGCATGAAAAGGCGGTACATGTGCAGTCTGTTGGCTTCCGTAAGAATTGGGAAGTTACTCATTACCAAGGGTGTTTTAAAACTTCTTTCTTTTTCGTTCTTTTGAATCATCATTGTGTCCTTCCTCTAGAAGGCTAGTTAGAAAACATAACAAAATTTCCAGTATCGCTAATAAAAAAAAAGAGCTATGCTATAAGTGAGTCAGTTTCAGGTTTGTGGAGACACATTTTAAAAGACTTGGCTTTATTTGTTGGTTTATGGGAGGGGTGGGTGCGCAGTTGCTCAGATACGGACATCAATCCAAGAAAATCTCATCACATGCGCACAAAGTTGAAAGATAACGGGTAACAATTTCCTAGTGAAATTTTTTAAATCATCATTTAATATTTTCCCTTGAAGGCTACATGCTGGAGTTTTCATGATTCCGGCGATTCCACGAACAGCATTTTCCATTGAATACCTAAAGCTCTCGCCACAATCTACAACTGTTATCGTCACTTTTTTAGCACTTTTTTAGCACTTTTTAGGTATCGTTTTAAAGACAATGCTCTTTCTGCAAGGTAGATAAAGGGAAGAGAGAAAATAAATTACGAGCTCTTTTGAATATTGCAGCCCCAGATGTAGGCATGGACTGCTTGGCGCTAGAAAAATCTGGAAAGTGAGGAAATAGCGTTTCAGTAAGTCTTTTCAAAGAGTTTTCCTCACTAATACTTGGTTACACTGGATTAAACGCTCCAAGAAAGACGTCAGTAACATGAGGTGGAAGGCGAAGGTAAGCTGAATTACTCCGGCTGCCTGTGGCATAATTTGTAGTCTCCATTTTTATTTTCTAAACTTTCACTGCACACATAGTCTATCCTCAACCGAACCAAACACGCTAGGGTGGGGTAAGTTAACGGCTCGTCAGTGATCAGCGTGGTGTGAACTCTTATCAACGATATTTATCATCACAGTGGCCAAAATTTTGAACCCTGTGATGATAAGCATCGTTATTGATAAGAGTGCAGACCACACTAAACCACTGTCGATTTATTTTTTACCATAATATCCACGTCAAATAAAACGACTCTATCAGTGCGTGACACGTTGACGCGAGCAGCGTTGTTTGTATTTTTATCAACAACAGCAAATTAGCCAATCAGATTTCGACATTACTGCCAATTGTGGTAAAATAAAATTCTCAGCTTACCCACCCCCTACCCCCAAGTGTTCGCGTTCATCAATTCTTCCTGGCTGATATTTCGTTCGCGCTTTGGAAGATGAGCTAAGAGAAAATTGAAGGTAGCAAAATTGTAACCATTAGTTTTGTTTTCCTTCCAATTGAAGTTGTATCTTTGTCAGCCAAGAGGAAATAATTCGCCTTCCAAGACTATTCTTCTGATGATAACAGCGGGACTGATGCTTCATCTGAACTGGAGGTTTCAACCATCTGGCGTCAGTAAGTAGTTATGCAACGCAATAACTACCAGAGACTTTCCATATGAATATACATCCAAAATTCTCGCCAGCTTTCTTTGGGACGCCCTTTCAGTTTGTACAATTAAGGCAAGTTAGGGATCAATTTCGTTCTCTGAGAAACCGCACACCCCTCCCCTAAGGTTGGGTTAATGTTGGGCAGGGGAGGGGAAGGGTAGGTGCGCAGTTACTCAGTACTGACGAAGCTTCAGTCCTACGTTTTACTTATTGTCTGTTTACCTCTATTCGTTTCTATTCACATGAAGGATTATGTGCGAAATTCTTTCTTTGCAGCAGAGTCCCAAATAATTTTGTCGAATGTTGTAGATAGCTTCACTACCATTAGGCCAAGGGTTTTTTCGAGGAAACCGTGCTGTGATTGGTTCATGATTCATTGGTTCAAGATTCTGCCCCCCGCCGGGTTCCGAATCAAGACGAAGAATGGTGTTGGTTTTCGCACAACCAGCAAGTTGCCAAGCCAAGACTAATCGTAAATTAATTTATCTACTAACTGTTTCATGTTGAGATATTGCAAATTGTCGTCAGCTTGTCGCACAAGTTCAGCGCACTTTGAAGCAACCAATTTGATTTAATACTGATAAAACCAGTCTGAGCTGATCAACAACAAGAATGTCAATGAAATCCTCCCAAACTCTCTCTCGAAAAACAAAGAAAAAAATCAATAAACTTTGCTGCTCAGAGTAGCCGCTAATTAGACCTTCGCTATCGTTGACTTCTTTACTGTCTGCCCTTCTTTCAAGAAGTAATTGAAACAATATGACTACCAAAGAACAATTAGGGACCTTAACTCAGCAAGCCACGGCGACGATGGAAACGAGGACGTGGCAAAACTTGCAAAAGTCCGAGGAGTTGAATGGCCCAGCACATGAATTGCGAAACTTCGCGCATTTCTTAGCCGTCTTCCGCAAAAGAGGATCTTGAAATCACGAACATGTTCGTGGTCTGACAACGCCGTGAAATCCTAGACGTTATTTAAGTTTCCATTTGGAACTCAAAGCAGCGCACATGCGTAATACTGAAGTTAAGGTGTGGCGACGTAAGAGACGGTTAAGTCTTACCACATGTCAAAGGATAAAGGATACTTTTTGCTCTTCTTAGGTATAACTTGCGAGGTAAGCTGCAACGTAAAGGACATATTATCTTGTTCACCACACGGGAAGATCATCACGAAGACGAGTGTAAGAGAGCTGGGAAAATCGCTCACGAGAAAAGGTACAAATGGAGAGAATGGTGAATATACCCTTCGTTTCGGTATATTACATCAATTACAACTCTCAAATTATTGTCTAATCGTTTAGTTTTAGTTTTTCTAGCCATTGGAATTCCAACTGTCGAAAGGACCCACAAGAACAAGACGGAAAGTTATTTGACTGCAACTTTAAACTCGATCTTGACAAGTGGTGTTTCGGAGGACGACCTCAAAGACATTATAATAGTTGTTTTTCTTGCCGACACCGAAGAATCAGCCCGCGCGAAAGTAAAAAAGAAACTACTAGAAAACTTTGGTAAATACTTGGAGATGAATTTAATTCATGTCATTTCGGCTCCATCCTCGTTCTATCCTCGCTTAAAGGGAATTCCGGCGACCTTTGGAGACGGGCCTGACAGAATGTACTGGCGCTCAAAACAGAGCATGGATTATGTGTTCATGTTTTATTACAGTCATGGCCTTGCAAATTACTATTTGCATCTTGAAGATGATGTCAGAACTGAGCCTAACGCTTTGAGTTACATACGAAAATTTATTGACCAAAGAGGCAGTGATAAGTGGGAAGTATTGAGTTTCAGCAAGTGGGGGTTTATAGGAATGCTTTTCCACGACGACAATCTGCGATTGTTTGGTCGTTATCTCGAGAAATTTTATAGTGAAATGCCGTGCGATTGGTTGTTGTATAATTACTACACTTTGAGAGGAGGAAAAGCAATCTTCCGAGATAAGAACGTGTATGAGAAGGCACTTTTTCATCACATTGGTCACCAGTCTTCCTCCCTTGGAACATAACATAGTCAACGGCCTTTCTTGTTAGCACTCGTTACCAGTTCTCCTCCATAAACCACGGTCAGTAGTAGCCTAATTGTCCTTCTCTCTAAAGGGAGTGGTCATTAATTCCTCTCTGTTCTATTTTGTTGCTACGAATTCGCCATTATTTCATACATTCTGCTATTTACGCTATGATTTACTATAGTTCTTGTCTCTGATTGGACGGACGATGTATTTCCACAGTTGTTAGCTTCTAATCTTTAAATGTGTCAATTAGAAGGAAAAAATCTCAGTCTGCATGAAATAAAATATCACATTATGGAAAGTGCGCACCAACGATTTTATTCACTCGTTACGATGCATCGAAAACCTCACTCGCTCGCTGTGTTCAATCGTTCGTTTGTTGGATGCATCGCAACTCGAGAATAAAAACTTTTGTTGAGCACTTTCTTTAAAATAATCTAACAAATTCTAACCTCGAGACAAATCAGATAAGTTAAAGTTTGTAACAATAATGTTACGGCATTGTTTTTGTCCGCTCTATAAGTCTAACGAAATACACAAATCTGGAAAAAATTACCTTCCAATTGAAATTTTTTTGGAAATTTGTGGCTGAGAATATTAATCCTCGTGTCATACGCAAAATATCGTTGTCCCAATTGCGAAGAAGTATGCTCTGCCAGCATAAAACGCGATTAAAGAGGATCTTGTCCATTTAATCAATGGGCTTTTTAAGATGAAAAAAAACTTCTAAAGCTCTCCTTGCAAAAAGGAGCTTTGCCTTCTTAAAAATAAATTGCCAGCTTCATATCAAGGACTTGAGGATCTAAGAAATGGTCTTTTCAGGTAATTGATTTAGAGCAAATGCTGGATCTTATTGGCTAATCTTTGCTTCGTGCTCCGTTATTTAAA
This sequence comes from Stylophora pistillata, assembly GCF_964205215.1. NCBI lineage: Eukaryota > Metazoa > Cnidaria > Anthozoa > Scleractinia > Pocilloporidae > Stylophora > Stylophora pistillata. Next base: position 34,972,648 of record NC_142525.1, read on the forward strand.
ATCTCGCAGGTTCTTTTATCACTGATCTCTTGGTGATCTATTTCAACATTCAAGAGCTTTAAAAAAAGGAGCCCAGGAAGGCATTCCTTGTAACAACTAAATTAAATTAGCAGTTTTTTCTGAGCCTTGGGTTGTGGGTCTTGACACCTCGTTAGATTCAGGGACGTCATTCATGTGCGGCCGAAGTAGTGCATTGTTTTCGAAACGATGGATCGAGACCCGAGTTCAATTTTTAGCACAATTGAAGACAATTCCAGAACGGCTAGGTCACCCCTTAGATTATCAAAACACAGCATATAGTAAATTTAAGCATTTATTAATGGCAGAGATAACAACAACCTTGTGATTTGTAGAAAAGCTTCTCCTTTAACAAAGAATTTAAAAATACGAAAATTGATCGTACTATAAACTAGCTATCTAAACATTTAGTATGGTTAAATCGATTTAACAACACGTCTACCATTCCGATTGAATTTTTTTCTGCAGAGTATTTGCGCGTTAGTAAAACAGGTCTGATGTAACTTACGTTACGTGATATATAACGCCAAAATAAACTATCGTCGTTCTGTGCGCGCTCCTCCCCGTAAATAAATCCGATATCAACTCCTGATAATCTCTCTGATTTATTAGTCAGATCGAGCATTTTTATCATGGTGGGAACTGCTATTTCCATGTACACCTGATGCTTTTGAAAAACAGCGGACAGTTTTTCAAAGGCCATGGCCTGTTCTGAAGGAATGTAAAATAGATTTGAAAAGCCTCGATAACACATGTTCAAGCCGCGCCCATTCCATAGCAAGGCGTTCAATGTGTTTTCCACGTCCCACGAGCTTTCCTCTTGCCCATTACTATCAATTATTGCACGCTTTTGCCCTTCATTTAGGTAAATAAGGTCTTTATAGGCCTCCTCACAAGCTTTCAGTCCCCAGGGCGTGTACCACCAGATCCAGGAATCGCGCGGTTGCTCAAACATAACCTGGTTACCAAGCTGATCAGAGCTTTCCCATATCCTAGATCTATTGAAATTTGAAATTGTCCAAAAATTTACAAACAAATCGTTTCTAATGAACAAGTAACCTGTAAACTGAGGTTGTGTTCTGATCGCAGTGCTCAGACACTCGTAAGCTGTGACTCCGTGAAGCATAGGGATCACAATCATCTTGTACTTGGGGTCCTCTAGTGGTTTTGTAGGTCCGCAATAAACTATATGTGGAAAACGATGTCTGTAAAGCCGCTCCAGTAACGGAATTGAATCATAGAGGATTTCCACAAAGACAATAACTAATAAAATATCTTCAAAATTCCCTTCTTTACAAGTACTTTCACTGAAGTTTTCTCTGTAGCTGTTAATGGTGGGCAGTTCGCGTTTTCGTTCGATGGAATTACTTTCCTCTTCGACAATTTCAGATCCTCGGCTGACGTAGAATGATAAATAACCTATAAAAAAACTTTTTTTGCTTTTATTCTGGGCAGTTTCTGATCGATGTCAGTACAGTACAAAAAATCACAAAAAGAGCTTTCTGACAGCACTAACGAAAATAAAGATTTCCCTTCTTATGCGGACTGGCCTCATGTGTTCTTATTCTGATTACTTTTGGTAACGGGCATATCGAGTCAATTTTGATCTCCAGCTAAATCTTGCTTAGTCTTACATCAGTCTACATAGCATTGAATAAGCGGCTGGAGTAACTTTGCTCCCTCCCTTCCTCTCCCTCTCTCACCTCCCCCCTCCCCCCTCCCCCTCCCCTTCCCCCTCCTGAGTGAGGATGCACCATCGCAGTTATAGACTTCGAGTAGTCACTCCTTTTCGACGAAGTCCGTCGCGCGAGTCCAAAAAAAAAATCAGTGAAATAAAATTAACTTAGCGCGCTTTGGGAAACTCTTCAAATGACACTGATGCGCCGTAGGAGTTCAATGAGTGAAGTGCTCGACTACTAAGAGTCCCCCGCAGTGCACCAAGTTCTTTTTTTTTTTGGCTCGCGCAACGGACTTCGCCAAAAAGGAGGAAATGCTCGTACTCAATCGCAGTTGCTATCTCCAGAATTTTTTCAGGTTTTCCTTAAACCTCGCTCGTACCCACTTATTCTCGCTGGTTGGGAAAAAAACTTTCTTCCGGGGACAAACCACAACGACCCGACCAGGACTTGAACCCGGAAATCTCAACGACCCAGAGAACTGTGCGCTACCCTTTACGTAATGATTCTTTTACGGTTAAGTTTCATCAGCTAGATTGATATGCTAAGGAGAGAAATAAATTTGATATGTTTACTATTTCAACGACGGTCCTGATGGCTTTAGATCGAACGCGCGACCTCAGGCGCCATTTTGAAAAGCCTTTTAATAAATTTGTTTTACGCTTCAATGAATGTTTAATAAGCGATCATCTCGACGCGGACATCATAACTATCTTTAGAGCATTAAACAATTATGGAAGTTTTTAGATCATGGAAGGTTAATACCCCTTAGCTAGAGGGTGCTTTTGCAATGCTTACCTCTTGACATGATGAACACAACGGAACAGAGAGAGAACGTGATTATGCCCAGAAAACAAAGACGAAGGCAGAAGCTATAAGAGGCCATGTACGCTTCAACATCACCCGCTTCCTCGCGAAGCATTTGCAATAAGATCCTTTACAAAGTCAATTAAAGCGTTAAAACCGCTTTTGCTCGCCATCAGTCCTTTTGAAAGCTTATTTCGTTTCCTTTGTGCAAGAAAAACGCGAAAAAATCGATTGGGCTACTGCGCATGTGCGTATGATTTGTTAAGCAGGTACCAGCTACACGCAATTTTTTTTTGTTTTTATTTGAGCTTCTCACTACAATTTGTTATGCGCGACACGAACATCATTTCCCACACATTTGATAACTCTGTTAGTTTTCTTTTCGTCCCGTTTGTTCCATTTTGGAGAGAACTATTGACAAAACAACCAAAATAATTCGTTTGTTGAGGTATTAAGGATTAGTTGTTGGTGGCAAAGCCGGTTCCACTCAGTCATATCGAGGCTGATCAAAGGACAGAGAGCTGGAGCCATTTAGTGCTACTGCTACGCTCCTTTTACTAGTTAGGTACCAATGGATTATTTAAGTGTTGTTAGAGACAACTTCATGGAAACATTCCCACTAATTGTCTATTTATCACGGATCACTGACTGCTTAATCACACGGTCAGCTCGCCTTAAAAGAAAACAAGTCATAATTAGAAACTACATTGACACTTAAATGACATCTCAAGAATTATCATCAGGAAGGTTTACCTATCAGTGCATGACAGAAAATCGTAAAAACAAAGCTTTTCCAAAACGGATGCCAAACGCTAAACTTTAAATCAAGAAGGTGTATCGGACAACTCTCTCTCCATTTCCTGATTGCCTGATTGTGAATCAGTAAACTTTTAGATTATAATTGTTTATTTTGGTTATTTTGAACAAACAGTGAGTTTTCCTTTTCAAAGAATTTGGTCGCAGTTTCCAAAATCTTCGCTTTTAGATTAGAGGTGAAAGTTTCCATTTTGGTCGCAAATAATTTGCCTTGAAATTCTAAGGTTGAAAATGGAAAGCTCGGTGTTGCAAATGACGATGCGTGTTCAACTTCAGCACGCAGAACCCGTAAACACATATCACCTGCTTGATGCAAATATTTATATTACGAAGTGCGTTAAATATGAAGATACTAGTTAAATTGTTCTTGAAACAAAACTTAGTTTTAGATTTCAGAGAAGTTTTTGCAAGGGCCCAGGAGCGCAATGAATACTTGCCACTTAAACTATATGTTCTGTTGACGTTTGCATCAGAGACGAAATCTTGGTGTGAAAAGGTTTATTGGCTGTTAACCTCTGTCGTCTAAATTCTCGAAGTTCCCAAAATCTTAAATTCAGTCGGTAAATCCAGGATCAGAAACTCAGTTCGTAATATATATAGTGTAAGGCAACTTTGATGTTGACATGATTTTTACCAATTGTGATTTTTCAATTAGATTGAAATTCGTCAAAAAAGTTATCGAACGGACTAAGGACAATCCAGATTTTCCACACGGAATCTTGGTTCATAAGAGTGGTCAATAGTTAACTGGTTAAGAGACAAAATCCAATTCGTGTTCAGTTTTAAAATTTTGTATTCAACCAAGTTATCTAGCACAGATAACAGCCATGAACTGAGCTTAATTTCCCTCACTTGCCAAGGGGGAATACCAGAAAGCAACAAGTTACTCGTGTCAGGTAGTCAACAACACTACCGGCTGAAAGACGCACTATGCAGTGGGGAAACATCGTGAGTTTACGGCTTATCTTTCGAGGAACCTCAGTCGGTTCCTTTTCCAATATTGATCAATGAGAAAGTGGATTGAATATCTCTAAAACAAGAGCGACTTTCGACGGTGATTTCATCCATGTAGTATTGGCACTGAACCCACGCTGCCACTGATCTCTTCTAGTGTTGTTCAATTAATTCTGACCTTATCGCAGTGAACACATGGGGCCTGCTCACTGTTTATACTTGTTACTGTCGGCCACCTGTAACTTTACACACTGGCTTGCCGCTCGAGACCGTAACAACTGCTAAAAACGGGTCGAGCGCGGGATATTCAAGAACCGGCCGATCATACCGGTAGATATTGAGATCTCCGCACCTCAGAGGATCTCTCGAGGTCGTCGGCAGGAAGTTGATTCCAACTTTTTTTAGAATAAGAATTACTTATTGAAATAAAAGGAAATAGATGGCGCCAATGGGGAGAAATTGAAATTGGAGAGTCGGTTATACTGGGAGCATGACTCTAACCGTAAGACATTCAATTTTATGACCTAACCGTACACCTGGTTGTGACGTAATTGTTAACTTATTCAGTCCGCTTAGTCAGACGAACCGAAACTTCTCCAAACAGCTAGCGGTGTAACATCAACATTCTACGACCACTGTCGATAATCTCGATAAATTGTGGAAAATTATTTTTCCCACGGTCAGAATTAGAAATTTTGCTAGAGTTCTCATAAACATCTGCAAGCCATAATCCTAGCTCGCGCTTTCAGGTTTGTTTTGAACGCCAGACTGTTCCCGCGCATGCGCAAATCGAAGGATATCAGTTACGCGTTGTTAATGGTGATACCTGAAGAGGGCTGAGAGTATCAGAGACGCAAATGGAGACAGGGCTAATCGGTTGATAACGTCATTTGAGGCAAGGAAGGAGGGATTCCTCCTTAAGTTGCCTTAAACTCGATGAGCAGTGGAGTTGGTTTGAAGGAGAAAGAACACGTCCGAGTCGAGGGGATATGCCAAAATCCTTCCTTGTGAAAAAACCCTCTCGCACCAAGAGGAAGCTAGCCGAGGAGATACACCAGGGTAGGTACCCGTACTGTTATACCAACACACCAGGATCTACTTGGCTTCTCAAGATTAAAGGTCAATCATGTTTTTAAGCTAAGAAACTCTAAGCCTTTCCATTAATAGGGCTTTTGCTTGTGCAGGATCATTTCTAGTGCAATTTTGTCCATTTTTAAAACATTTTCTTCGAATTGTTTTAATTTTCTGTTGAGGCGTAAGTCTGCGGTTCGCTGGGTCAGCGCAAGTCACGCGTACTAAAAAAGATCTAGTATATCTGAATAAAAGGTAAAATTGTTTTTCTGATCAATCGCTTTCTTTTAAATCAGTTTCTCGGCCAAAAAGAAGAATCTTTTCTTTCGCGATTTAGGCTTCGGAGCGCTCAAATTTCCTTGATTTCCAAGCGCTGATTACTTCAGTGACAGAGTATGCAAAAGTAGTGAAATCACAGCCGGGTGTAAATAATTCAACTTTGCGTTTAGATTTCTAAAACTCTTTAAAACGAAGTTCTTTGAGTAACATAACTTTATTGACTCATTTTGCAGAAAGATTTCTCTTTTGTCTGTCAGAAAATGAAGTGTTATCCGACATTGCCGAGGAAGGAGAGAAAGAGACAAATCCAGGCCCAGCAGGCACCGGTAAGTGTTGGTAAACGTTGTTGACACGACCACCTGTAAAGCCCTGGACTTCAGTTAGGCAATTAGGAAAAATCTTTACGGTCTGAAAATCACAAGTAATCCAAACTAAAGTTCCTAGCCTCCAGATTTTTGACACGATTCTAGTCAGTAAACTTGTCCAAACTAATTGAAGCCGACCAAAATGCTAAACTTTGAATAAAAATTGACTCTCGTTGAGGCAATGAGGGTTCTTTCTGGGGGGATTCGAGCATAATGTTAGGCTAAGCACACTTTGTTCAAAGGACTTAGATAGAGAAATAAAATATTGTAGGATAGAGATTAAGTGCGAGGATAATCCAATTTTTTAACACATTATCTTCTGAAACAAAACCTTTCATTACGCAGCAACAAATGTTTGGATTTTTCCAATATTGGGTGAAGTGATCAAGGTTATACTATCAAATGGTGATCACAGAGCGAGTATTGTTCTCTTATTATCTTCGCCAAGTGAAAGATCGAATTAATTGAAATTATTAAAAGGCTCACATTAGAACCTTGAAATTTTCACAAATATCGTTTGTCTATAATTTTTTTTAAAAAAAGGTTCTATGTAGCTCGAAAGTTAATTGTGTTATTCGAAGCAGTAAAATTAAGCCCGCATCACGTCATCACACGCTCAAACACTCCAAGAGGAAAGAATTGAGGTAAGACAGCTAATGGTGTCATATGATAAATTCGATCCACTTCCAAAAAAAAAATGCAAAGAAACCAACCAACATTAGTGTGCGGTTTTCTATTTTAAAATTTCTCAAGCCATCAGATTCCACTTAAGATTTCCATGAGATACAGACTCGACTTTTTCTGGTGGACATTTATCCAGAAGCCTTTAGATCGAGTTGACCCGGTTTAGCTTTTGAATCATTCAGGTTCTGGGTTAGCAGGTTTAGCTAGTGAAAAACAAATCTTTTTATAGAAATCAAACGACTTTTCAGCTAAAATTTTGCAAGAGGCAGCTCTGTAGTCGAATTTGCGATTAGGGCAAAGGTACAAAACATAAGACTCACAAAGTTATAAGGATCGTGTGGCTTCGTTGTCGAAAGTATTTTCAATTGAAGATTAAACTTCATTGGGACAAAACGCAGTTTTATTGGCTTTAATCACTGAGATACTTTAAAAGGAGGACAGGTCATGGAAAGGCAGAACACGTGTAAGAGCTCTCTCTTGCTATTATTTCGATATACTTTTTTCCAATAAAGAGGGTAAGTTTCCAAAGAATCTGTTCTGTTGCGTCGCTGGAAGGTAGTATAAGATAATATGGTGTTATCAGCTAAATTGATTGTAAATTGGCCATCGTAAAGAGTTTCTAAGGAAGGGCGAATGTAGGAATTGTGGGTTGTTTGAGTCAATATTTATTCAATAGTTTTTAGTTCAATAGTTTAATTATTTTTTTCAGGCGATGTGGCCATTCAGTGTAATCTGGAAGCCAACGCAAACTCTCACGCTCCACGCACCAATCATGGGAGGAATCAGCCGATGCCTTTTACCGCGCTTGACACGCGCGGATTACACACGCTTGCGGAGCTGTGCTTACGGCGGGCGGATTACGAGTTTTGTACCCAGAACGTTACTGTAGACCACGGGAAGACCAATGATGGCGACTTGCGTGAGACGGAACTGAGTAAAAGTGAGACTTTTAAGGATCCTCGTAAAGTGCATGACGCGAAGTTTAAACGGCGTGAAAGCGACAGTTTAACAAGTTTAAAAAGAGAACAGGTCAATGTTGAAGAAAATGAAACAGCCGAGGAAAAGTGCGAAGATCTAAAGGAGAGAAAAAGCAAAGCTATGAGACGGTCCATGAATCCCGTGAATGAAAACAAATCAACGAGACTTCATAAACTCGAGGAGGAGCTAGAAAAGATGTTACAGTGAGTTCTTTTGAAAAGACTTCTTTCTCTTTCACCCGAGAGCCATTTTTTCATCCCTGTGCGAGTGGACAAATAAAATATGTTTTGTCGATTATTTTTGTCATGCATCTGACACCAAGTGTACTAGTCTTTGACCAAACCCTCATCAGTTTAATCGTTTGCGGTTTGATTATTTTTACAATTTGCGTTAGTATTCATACAAATACTTTGTTTTAGGACGTACCGAATACGTCCTTATGGCATATGAGTAATCTGGTACAGGACTTACTCAGTATGTCCATAACGAAATGAAGGGGTTAATGTTACCTCCTCTAGCGTTAAACCGTTATGATAAATTCAACCCACCTTTTCTAGATACGACAAAAAAAACATCTTCAATTCATCAAAATTTTTATTAGCCTTGTAAAGAAAAGTAAGCTATCTTATGAATATGAACTTTACTATCTCTAAATCTAAGTCTATCTTTGGGTTTGAATTTTTGAACTGTTCCAGTTATTATGTTATATTTATATATATAAATTGGTTGATAATCACTGCACCCATAACTGCCCTCAGGAGTCAGCATACTCAGCCAATTAATTATGTCACGTTTAGGGGAAAAGAAGAAATCACTGGGCGAGAAATCAGAGATTTTATGGAAAACAACAAGGCTCTGGAAAAAGAATTGATTGAGGAGACTGGCGTGTCTCAGATAGAGATCACAAAATACATGCAAGAAAGCGTTCACCTGAAAGAAGACAAACGGACAAAATTGTTCAGGTGGTACCTTGAGAAAAAGCTTAGCAGAATGGAATCAGGTAAGTGCAGCAAAACATGGTGCAGACTAAAATTTTACGGGCTATGGATAACGTAAAACCAGTAATAATCAACCACTGTATTGTATTGTATTGTTCACGTTATTTCTTAAAATCTTACGATTGATGATTCTCTCCTCTTGATTTCAAGATGACGAGAGTTATACGTGCTATAAATGCGGTAAGATCTTTGCATACGAGAGTTATCTGGAGCGCCATGTTAAGTACGTTTGTCCTGACAAGACTGGTCGCACATGGAAGTGTTCCTACTGCAGTAAAGCATTTCAGTACCCTTGTTATCTGAGGAGGCATATGAGATCACACACAGGTAAATACTATGTACTTACTCACCGAGTGGGAGGGCCGGAAGGGAAATATTTGGCTCGAGAACCGACGTACAGACCGAGGGCAGCGACAGCCTTACATTTTCCCTTTTTATTTCCCTCTTACCTTGTCTTCCTTTTCTTCTTCAACTCGCATCTCGTGGGACCGCGCGCCTTTTCCCATCGCTTACGGCCCTCAACTGAAACGGGGATTTTTGCATAGCGTTTTGGAACTAACAATGACAATAACATTGCTCCTGAAATGTTCAAAGAATATTTTGTCAAGTTATCACATAATCATTGTTCACACCGAATCTGCTAAGAAAGGGTGCTTTTATTCTGGGGCACAAGCTTCCAATAATTTACCACCAAACCTGAAAGAACTTGAATCCCTAAAACGAAGCTTAAGGATTTTCTATGTAATTAACTTTTAACTTTACTTTTGATACTTCTTCTATGTATATACTTTCCTATAGTTCTTATCTTATTGTGTATATTTTAATAGTTTTTAGGACTTTTATTATTCTTTGCTATTTTATGTTTCTCAGGGCACCTATGGATAACAGCTTCTGCTGACGGGTTTACCCTGGTTAAATATGTTATTATTATTATTATTATTATTATTATTATTATTATTATTATTATTACTATTATTACTATTACTATTATTATTATTATGATACGCAAACACTCTTTGGTCTCGATAAAATACGTCTTGACTGTTGCCTTTGCATTGTAGGCGAGAGTCCTTACAAGTGCACGCAGTGTTCGCGAGCATTTGTTCGTTCTACAGACCTTCAAAGACATTTGCGAAATCACACCGGTGAAAAGCCCTATAAATGCCAAGAGTGCTCGAGAGCATTCGCACGCTCCACGGATCTAAAGCGACACATGCGCACTCACACAGGAGAGAAACCCTACAAATGCTGGCAATGTTCCAAAGCGTTCTCTCAGTCTGGAAGTTTGCAGACTCATTTACACACGCATTATAAAGAGTCTTTGCAAATGAAGGGAGTCATACCAGACAAAACAAAAAGAACTTAACAACTGACGCAGGAGCTCCAACATTACGACAAAAGGCGTTGCGATTTTGTTGGCGGGAGCGGAAATTAGAGTGTTGGCAAGCATAACAACATCAGTTGCATAAGACCAAAATATCAGACTTGTCGGGCAACAAGCGTGATATTACCCAATAAGTGCGCTTCTTCATTTGAAGGATCCATGTTGAAGCTATCGATATATTTTCTCTCCATCAGAAAGATAAATTTTTTTTTCACTTCGTCTGAGTCACATTTTGCGAACGAATACATGCTTGCTGAATCGCTTCTGGAAGCCAATCCAAGTGTCTTCAAGTTTGATAAAGATTTTCTTGTGTTTTAAACGCTGGACGAGCTTTACCTGAAACCGAAACTGCCGACTTTAAACCGTATTTGGTTTTACAGAGGTTCACACTCCCAAATAGATCATTGCACATCATCAACGATGCATTTGTGCTCTAATAAGCAAAGATTCAACACTTGGTAAATTCAATTTTCTGCAAGAAATTTAGTGCCACCACAAAGCATTATAGGGCTGGGCTTAAATGGCAAGGATGACGTTACACCGAAATTTGGGGATTTTTGGGATTTATTGCAGAGGAAATTACTCTCGGGTAATTTCTGTTTCTATTTGCTTTTTTTACGTTGCTTTTTTACTCGTTACATCGCCCAAGATGGACGCTAATAACACAGAAAAACATAAGGCTTAAAGAGAAAAGAAAAGAAAAGAAAAGCACATGTATATTTTCGGAAACTTTTGCTAGGATAAAATATTTAGTTTTGTGTATACTTTTGCTCGGGAAAACTATTTTTATTTTCTTTGCTTAACTTTTTGAGAAAGTAGAGGATCTACTTGCATAGCTCTCGAAAAGGCTTTTACCAAAATTTATAGTGTTGATCCGATATTTGTCACACGGAGTATGCAATGTAAAAGGAACATCAACAACAGCTTCGCATAAACATCCATCATCACATTCGGTAGAGAAAATGGACAACACATCATAAATACAGGTCACAGATAGTTAAGCCACAGTCTTCAAGATGGTTGTAAAAGAACGAAAGCTAGGCTGTTTGGAAATGAAACACTCAAAAGATCTCTTTACACGACCATAGAATTCCGACATGATCATTATCACTTGACTCGTTGCATTGGCAATTTTTTCAACAGCCACCCGAAATCCCCGATTTTGCCAGTCGCACCCTTGAAGAAACGTGATTTGGTGTATAGGTTTTACCAGAGACTTTCCATATGAATATACATCCAAAATTCTCGCCAGCTTTCTTTGGGACGCCCTTTCAGTTTGCACAGTTAAGGCAAGTTAGGGATCAATTTCGTTCTCTGAGAAACCGCACACCCCTCCCCTAAGGTTGGGTTAATGTTGGGCAGGGGAGGGGAAGGGTAGGTGCGCAGTTGCTCAGTACTGACGAAGCTTCAGTCCTACATTTTACTTATTGTCTGTTTTCCTCTATTCGTTTCTATTCACATGAAGGATTATGTGCGAAATTCTTTCTTTGCAGCAAAGTCCCAAATAATTTTGTCGAATGTTGTAGATAGCTTCACTACCTTTAGGCCATTTCCAAATTACCTTTGACCTCTTTTTCAAAACGAGTCCTGGTGCTCAACCATTCTTGTGAAAATGAGTTTAATTTGCATGTGAATGATAACTTATAATGATTTGAAAGAATGAGCACCAGGACTCGTTTTGAAAAAGAGGCTATAGGTAATTCGGAATTGGGCTATTCAATTGATTTATTTTGTAACTTCCCTGTATATATGTTCCGAGAAAGAAATCACTTTCTTTCTCGTATCATAATCTCTTTAATTGAGTTATACTTTTGCTATACAGCTTTTATCAATAGCTGATGTATATAGAGTACTGTAGGTTATTCAAGCTTCAATTTTAATGTTCTGTGATTGTCGATTTTAATTCTAGTTTTCAATTTATAATCATAATAATCAATGTCTTCTTATTTTTAACGGTAAAAATAAGACAATATTTGTTAGTCCTTATGGAAGTGTCAAGTTTGTTACTGCCTTCTTTGACAAAGCCAATTAATTTTTGCGATCAGTTTGATTTCTGTCGTATTAAATAAAGCTGGCTACTTTACAAAATTTTTTTTCAATGAAAATTGATTCCAAACATATTTTTTTCAAAAGTAAATATCCCAGCAGTTTACTTCTCTTTTTCATTAAAAGAAAAGACTGTTTTACCCATTTACCCATGTTTCTGTCTACCCTTTTACTATTTAATATTGTAAACGTTTATCATCATATATAGCAGATATTAGCTTCTAAGATAATAATTTCAATATCCTACGCAATCTAGTTTCCAGGGTCTCTATTCTTTCCTCCCGCAGAACCACGCGGGCATGTAGAAGGGAGACATGGAAACAAAGTTGTATTCCGGATTTCACCAGGGTACAGTGTACGTATGTTCATTAAAAAAATTATTTTAAGACGAGCTGGTCTCAATTTCATTCAATAAAAGCAAGATCTTGAGAACGACTGCAGCGACTTGTGACTGTAGTATCCTATCCTGTTGAGCGAGGAAATAATAAGAGAGGGGCCGGGGAGGAGGTTTTGGACTCGTTTCCACTCTCTCCCGTATTGATTCCACAACTATTAACTTCCCCCCTCTCTTGACAAATCTTACCCTACATTGCAAGTGGCCGCTTAGACCACACCTTGGCCAAACGTGCATCAGGAAAACTTTCGTCCAGGATTAATTAAAAATTATCGGGTTCAATTTCGTGTAAAGATAGAAACTTTTTAAAGAAATAATGACCAGTTTGTAGACCCCAAAAGAACCTCTTTCCCGCAGAAAACAGACAAACTGAATAATCAGTCGAAATCAAATGTCTTCGTACCATGGACAAAGAAAAACTGCACTTGCTAGGGAGGTGTGGTCGTGCACGAGCTGAAGCAGGTGTTAGCTCTTCTTTGTGGCTGATTGCCATGGTGACAGAAAAATTGCGCCAAACTTGAGTATCATTTTCGGCACCACCTGAAAGAAAATAATTTCCGACTAACCGGGGGGGTCAACAATTGGAAAGCAAACCCGCTTAAAACATCACCGCAGGTAACTGTTGGAAAAGTAAGTATGACGAACAAGGCCGCAAAAATAACGTTAGGTTACCTTTTCCAAGAATGCTTTCCGCAAGGTTTTCCAGGTGCACTGAAATCATCACAAGTTTGGGTGCCGTTTGGAATGATTAGCCTTTTGCCTCCTATTCTTCATCATAATTCATTTTGAAAGTAGAATTCGGTCAGTCAAAAAGTCAACTCCAGGAATATTCCACTCTTAAAAGGACTGTTAAAACCTGAATGGGATGTCTGAGATACGCGCATTGTATGTCCTGATTGCATCGCTATTTCTCGCAATGAGGGCTGAAACATATTAACCCGCAGGGTTTAGTTGGTGCGTATTTTTCTTAATTAATTTTCCGCAGGTATACTGCCGCGCACGTGTTTTTTAAGGCTGCTATTTTACCTGTTTCAGAGCAGGTGGCCTCAGTCACTGTGACCCCCTCCCGGCAAACAACACTTTGACACTACTAACACTTGACTTTGCTATCTGCTTTTCTATAGACTTCTATGTGTTATTATTTCTTCAGAGTTCTTCGCTACTAAATACATCCCCTTCTAATTAAACACGATTCGTTTTGCCTTCTTCGGGCGAAAAAAAAACCGAACATTCGAAACATCAGCATCGACCGAACGAACGGCTCTCGATCCATTACGAGATGTCCATTACGAGAGGTGAGCGTTGAAAGAAATCTTTCAATCAAAATGAGTTATTTGAGAATTTAAGTAGTTAATGAGGGATCGACGAGCCCGATATCATTAATATTGAAGTTTTAGATTTTAGATATAAAACGGTGCATCTTAAAGTCAATTGTGGATATTTGAACTCTTCCTTTCTGCTGTTTGATCTCCTCTGACTCTGCTAATTGCAACCGTTTTATGAACAGCATCTTACAAAAAACTACGACATGCTCTCCGTTTCACAGTCTAGTGGGGGAAGGAAATGTACCTTATTACTTATTATAGTTTGATCTGTCCTAATTCTGTTATGGTTGCAATCGTTGTATTAACAGTATCTTGCGAAAAATAAGCCATGCTCTCCGTTCGACCGTGTGCAGCGTAAACATAATTACCGGCTCTCCTCAAACAAAAAATTTGCCAATTTTACAGTAATTTTAGAATGTCTCGTAAACTGGGCGACTAATTGCTTCTTGAAAATGAAATGTAATAGATATGAAAGAAATACCATTAGTTGTATGATGGAAACATTTTTCAGGCCGCAGTATTCGCTCTTGAACTAGTGAATACGATTATTAAACCTACGTTTGCTCAAAGCTGAAAGAGCAAATGTCTCACATAAAATTTCACATTAGTTCAAATACAGCTGATATCGTGCTAATTGCATCGTTGTCACTTTGCTAAGACAAGTTGTCAAACAACCAAGAAAGCTGTGTCAATATAATAGACTCATTTCCACGACAAAGGTTTAATTTGCTCTTTAAGACACATTCTTCCCGCCATTGTAAGAGAGATCAAAGAGTTGGTTTTTTCTGAGACACAACTTTAGTATAAAATACGCCAAATGATGTGATTTGTACTTTCTTTCTCTCGCTCATGTCTCCCCGAGGGTTTCTTTTTTTCCTCCTAATTTCTAGACTAAGGTACACCGTGTGTCAGGTATATCCTTCCAGACCTATTCTGACCTTTTTATGAAGGACTTTTGCGACTGCTTTCCCTAAAACCTTAGCTGCTGCCTCAGTTTAAGAAATTTACAGACTACAGACGCTTCAAAGAACTTAAAGGTCGCATTTTGGCGAGTGTTAGCGGAAAAACTAAATGGATCCTCAATCCACCCCCCTTAAATCACATTTAATTCCCCCCCCAAATAAAATCCTCCACCCCCTTCATCCAGGGATTAAATAATGACAGGTCTCTTAGGCAGTATGGTGTTATTGAAGTATTAAGACTTCAGGCCTCACTCATTAACTAACCTTGTAATAGGTAATAACTTTGATATTCTTGCCGTCAGTTATTCTTCAGGGATGCGGAGCAGAAACTGTCATTTTCTTCTTATCTGTACTGTCATCAGCCGTCATATCCCCCGTCAGTGGTAAATATTGCGATCACGTGATCACAATGCTCATCGCTCTTGGAGCTGCTTGTCTCACCGGCGACGCGATCTTTCACCTCTTACCGCACGTAAGTAAAACCAACAACTTAAGGAAATTGTGCTCATTCTGAAAGTGTTCAGGGGAATAGAGCTTGTTTTTCAAATGAGATTCTTAAAGCCAAAAGAGAAAGATAATAGGGTGGAATTAAAACGATTGAGGGTATCCTCGACAAAATAACGTTAGATTGCCTCAAGAGAGGGGAGTGAGCAAGTTGCTATAAGTCTCAGCTTTTCATTTGATTGGTTGAGGGGATGGCACAGAGTGGAGTAAGAAAAAACACATGCAATTCTTGATTACCTCTGGCATTCAACTTCAGCAGCACTCCAATCTTAAATTCTTTAGGCATTACATCACCACGACGAAGCTGGTACTACGGAATCTAATCACAGCGTACTTTTATGGCGTTCCTTCTTGGTTGTGTGCAGTATCTATTCCTTCTACCTGTTTCATCTCTTTTTTCAAGTCATGGAGGTAGGTAGAGCAAAATTGAGGTTGGCATGCTTCTCTGCTCTAGCTCTATTTACGTCATTCACTTTGACTGTCACGCAATCTCGTTTTTAGGGTGGTCACGCTCACTCTCATGTCACGTCACCTGATCCACGTGAGGGCAACGGCCTGCTAGAGGCAGAAATGAAAGGCAAGCGTAAGCAGTCTTCGGCCCGAATTAACAAAACTCTTATAGGAATGATGTTATTGGGTAAAGTACTACACACATCGTGCGATGGATTAGCTATAGGGGCAGCCTTCTCAAAATCGGCAGGGGATGGACTCAGTACGACTCTTGCTGTGTTATTTCATGAGATACCGCACGCAATAGGTAAGGAAGTGATCAATACTATATCAATCTTTTATGCTAAACGAGCTCAGCCTCACTATAGTTCTCAGTTCCAACGCTTTTTTTTAGGTTTTGCGCCCTTGGGTTGAAAACTCTTGTCTCGCGTGCACGTAGCGAATATACGTAATGGACAAATTGTAAAGAAGTGACATGTGTGATTTTGTCGAGAACAAAAGAACTTGAAATAATCATAACTTGCATGAAATACCACCCAGATCTGCTCATTATCTCTCTAACCCCCGACGGTGATGAGCATTTTACTTCTTACAACACCATCATTCCTGAATCGAACATCATGACAATAAAAAAAGTTATCGCGAACTTAAGAAGCTCTTGATTGTTAAACAAATTCTCTTTGTCAGCACCTTAGAAAAAGTATATAGAACAGTATGGAGAATATGTATTCTGATGTTAGGGTGTAAAGGGCTAAGATCATTGTGATTTTCCGCAGTAGCCAACGTCAACATGTGACATTGCGCAACTTTGTAACATCCTTTTTCTTGGGTTCTATCTATCTACTAAATTGTCACAAGCAGCAGCATTGCCGAAATATATATTTTTTGTTTTTCTGATTTCCTCCAGGTACTTTCGCCATCTTTATCTCGTCTGGTCTGTGTATCTGCAGGGCACTGGGTCTGTTATGTTTCTGTTACCTATGCTCATACGCGGGCGTACTTGTAGGAGCGACCCTGAGCACCAGTCCTAATCTAACGCCCTGGATATTTTCCGTTCTAGCAGGAATGTTTCTATATGTTGCACTGGCGGAGATGGTGAGTAGTGATAGCATATTCCCTGTTGATGAAATGGAATGACGCAATCTATAATGCCCGCGGTGCTTGCATGGCATTGCTCCTATGATGTAACATGATATGATCCCCAAGTCGAGACGCCAATGTCTTAGTGTAAAAAATCCAATTCAAGAAACTGGAACTAGCTTGAAAAGAACTTTTGCCAATTATGTTTACTTCGCGCCGTCACGAGCCTGGGACAAAGAATATCGCATTCTGAGTCCCCAACCAAGAAGGATCGAACCTCGAACTTTCGGGGAGACTCTACGGTGGGTCACGCGTTCCTCATACGTGTACTGCCAGATTTGGCAATGTCAAAAGTGTCATGCGCTTAAATAGAATAAGAAAGATCGTAAATTTTAAGTTTGGTATTGAGATAGAAGAAAATATTTTTGACTTTTGTGCTGCAAAGTCACGATGACAACTCCAATTTCAGGTTCCAGAGATGTTCACTAGCATAACATCAAGATCTGATGAACAACGGCAAGTTATATTTCTTCAAAACCTTGGACTTTTGATCGGATTTGCCATTATGATGACACTAGCTGCTTTTGAAGAAACGATAAGGACATCATTGCAGTAGTTAGCACTTAAAATGTTTGTTGTATTCATCCCTCGGCTTCCTTTTTTAACAGCAAAAGTTAAGTGCTGTTAAAGTCAGTCTGCAGAGACTGATTGCAGCGGAATCTTTTCGTAACCAGTTAGAAACAAATGACAATCAGAAACGACAGATGGTGGCGTCCTTTAAATCAATTTGAAAGGAAATCCTTGATTAGGTTCAGGTTCCTTTGGATTTTTCAGTCAGACTACACTTTTTCACTCTTCCATATGATTTTCAAGGTATGGGCTGATTCACTTCTCAACTCAAAGGTCAGAGAAAATATCAGAAACCTATATAATACACAGGCCACTTCAACTTTAAAGTCTTCGGGATAATCATAAACAACAACCCAGAGAGGATCAGGCCATGCGCAATACAATCTTCTCTCACAGTAGTTTAATCGCGTGATAGCGCTGATTAAGAGCATGGAAGCAGGCCCATGGAAGTACGCAGATAGGTTAGTTTTTTATTTGATTGGTAAAAATACATTGAAATATTTTCAAAGAAATCTACCCCTTTTGCAAAGAAGTTGACTTTTCAAAATCTCAGAGAGTGCAGTCTTTCTATCTGATAATCCTTGTACACTGATTTCGGTCTTGTCGTTGTAAAATGAAGCTTACAAGGGAGTTAAAACGAAAGAGAGTATATGTTCTTTTTCTACAAAAGGAAGTGGAAGACTTCTCTCTTGTTGCTCTCTAGTTCCCGGGGTCCCTATTCTTTCCTCCCGCAGAACCGCGCGGGCATGTACAAGATAGACATGGAAACGAAGTTGTATTCCGGATTTCACCTGGGTACAGTTTACGTATGTTCATTAAAAAAATTATTTTAAGACGAGCTGGTCTCAATTTCATTCAATAAAAGCAAGATCTTGAGAACGACTGCAGTGACTTGTGACTGTAGTATCCTATCCTGTTGAGCGAGGAAATAATGAGAGGGCCTGGGGAAGAGGTTTTGGACTCGCTCGCACTCTCTCTCGTATTGATTCCACAACTATTAACTTCCCCCCTCTCTTGACAAATCTTAGTTTGCATTGTAAGTGGCCGCTTAGACCACACCTTCGCCCAACGTGCATCAGCAAAACTTTCGTCCACGGTTACTTGAAAACTCTTGGGTTCAATAGTGTAAAAATGGAAATTTTTAAGGAAATGACGACCAGCTGGTAGACCTCAAAAGAGCCCTTTCCCGCAGAAAACAGACAAACTGAATAACCAGTCAAAATCAAATGTCTTCTTACCATGGACAAAGAAAACCTGCACGCGCTAGGGAGGCGTGATCGCGCACGAGTTGAAGCAGGTGTTAGCTCTTCTTTGTGGCTGATTGCCATGGTGACAATCGTGTCTAGAAAAATTGTGCCAAACTTGAGTATCATTTTCGGCACCACCTGAAAGAAAATAATTTCCGACTAACTGGGGGGTCAACAATTAGAAAGCAAACCCGCTTAAAACATCATCACAGGTAACTGTTGGA
This sequence comes from Stylophora pistillata, assembly GCF_964205215.1. Taxonomy (NCBI): domain Eukaryota; kingdom Metazoa; phylum Cnidaria; class Anthozoa; order Scleractinia; family Pocilloporidae; genus Stylophora; species Stylophora pistillata. The sequence continues at coordinate 34,991,540 of NC_142525.1, forward strand.
AAGGTAAGTATGACGAACTAGGTCGCAAAAGTAACGTTCTGTTACCTTTTCCTAGAATGCTTTCCGTAAGGTTTTCCAAGTACGCTAAAATATTATCACAAGTTTGGGTGCCGTTTGGAATGATTAGCCTTTTGTCTCCTCTTCTATATCAGAATCTATTTTGAAAGTAGTATTCGGTCAGTCAAAAAGTCAACTCCAGGACTATTTCACTCTAAAAAGGACTGTTAAAAGGTGAATGGAATATATGAGATACGCACAGCGTATGTCCTGATTGCATAGGTTAGTATTCGAGCTAAGACTAAATTAAACCAAGGTAAGCGCTCGTTATTTCTCGCAATGAGAGTTCCAACATGTTAGCCCGCGGGTTTGCCCGGTGCGAATTTTTCTTCATCTTCTGCAGGTATACTGCCGCGCACGTGTTATTCAAAGCTGCTATTTTACCTGTTTCAGAGCTGGTGGTTTCAGTCACTGTCACCCCTTCCCGGTAAAAAACACTTTGACACTGCCAACAGTTGACTTTGCTATCTGCTTTTCTATAGGCATTTATGTGGCACTATTTCTTCAGAGTTCTCCACTACTAAAAAGACGTCCCCTTCTAATTAAACACGAACATTCGAAACATCGGCATCAACCGAACGAACGGCTCTCGATCCACTTCGAGATGTCCATTACGAGAGGTGAGCGTTTAAAGAACTCTTTTAATCAAAATGAATTATTTGAGAATTTGAGTAGTTAATAAGGGATCGACGAGCCCGATATCATTGATTTTGAAGTTTTAGATTTTAGATATAAAACGGTGAGATAACCACTCATCTTAAAGTCAGTTGTTAATATTTGAACTCTTCCTTTCCGTTGTTTGATCTCATCTGACTCTGCTAATTGCGACCGTTGTATAAACAGCATCTTCCCAAAAACTACGACATGACATGCTCTCCGTTTCACAGTCTGGGGGGGGGGGGGGGGGGAAGGAAATACACCTTGTCACTTATTATGGTTTGATCTGTCCTAATTCTGCTATGGTTGCAATCTTTGTATTAACAGCATCTTGCTAAAATAAGCCATGCTCTCCGTTCGACCGTGTGCAGCGTAAACATAATTACCGGCCTTCCTTAAACAAAAAATTTGCGAATACAATGTCTCGCAAACTGGGCGACTAATTGATTCTTGAAAATGAAATGTAATAGATATGAAAAATAAATATTCCTAGTTGCACGATGGAAACATTTTTCGGGCCGCAGTATTCGCAGTTGAATTAGTGAATACTTTTATTAAACCTACGTTTGCTCAAAGCTGAAAGAGCAAGTGTCATACAAAAAATTTCACATTAATTCGAAGATAGCTGATATCGTGCTAATTGCACCGTCACTCATGTTGCTAAGACAGGTTGCCATACAATCAAGAAGGCTGTGTCAATATCATTTACTCATTTCTAAGACAAAAGTTTAATTTGCTCTTTAAGACACATTCTCCCCGCGATTGTAGGATAGATCACGGATGTGGTTTTTCTGAGAGACACAACTTCAGTATGAAATACTCCAAATGATATGATTTGTGTTTTCTTTCTCGCACTCGTCTCCTTGAGGGTTTTCTTTCTTTTTATCTTCATAATTTCTGGACTAAGATACACCGTGTGTCAGGTAGTACATCCTTTTACACGTATCCTGACCTTTTTTACGAGGACTTGTGCGACTGCTTTCCCTAAAACCTTAGATTCTACATCGATTTAAGAAATTTACGGACTGCATGCACTTAAAGAACTCAAGGTCACATTTTTGGCGAGGGTTAGGGGAAATACTAAATGGATCCTCAAAAGCAGGTCATTAATCATTGCTTCAAGCGGGGGGGGGGGGAGGGGGTGTTGGAATAGTTTGCTTGTGCCGCGATAAAAGTTGCCTGATCCTTCAGAAGGCTCTGTAATATCCTCGTGACCCCCCCTCTCCACATAGTAATCCATAAACCCCCCTTTATACTCCGTTGACGACGACTTATCCTCCCTTCGTCCCCCCCTAAAAATCATTTAATCCCCTCCCCCAACCCCTCCACCCATCTTCCTCCAGGAAATAAACAATGATAGGTCTCTTAGGCAGGATGGTGGTATTAAAGTCTTATGACTTCAGGCCTCAGTCATTAACTAATCTTGTAATTGGTAATAACTTCGATATTCTTGCCGTCAGCTATTTTTCAAGGATGCGGAGCAGAAACTGTCATTTTCTTCTTAACTGTACTGTCATCAGCCGTCATATTCCCCGCTATTGGTAAATATTGTGATCACGTGATCACAGTGCTCGTCGCTCTTGGAGCTGCTTGTCTCACCGGCGACGCGATCTTTCACCTCTTACCGCACGTAAGTAAAACTAACAACTCAAGGGAACTGTACTCATTCTGAAAGCGTTCATGGAAATAGAGCTTGTTTTTTAAATGAGATCCCTAAAGCCAAAAGAGAAAAAATCATAAGGGCGGACAAAACGATTGAGAGCATCCTCGACAAAATACCGTCAGATTGTGTCAAGAGGGGAGAGTGAGCAAGTTGCTGAGTCTCAGCTTTTCATTTGATTGGTTGAGGGGATGGCACAGAGTGGAGTAACAAAGCACGCGTGCAATTCTTGATTACCTCTGGCACTCAACTTCAGCACTCCAATCTTAAATTCTTTAGGCATTACATCACCACGACGACGTTGGCACTACGGAATCCAATCATAGCGTACTTTTATGGCGTTCCTTCTTGGTTTTGTGCAGTATTTATTTCTTCTACCTGTTTCATCTCTTTTTTCAAGTCATGGAGGTAGGTAGAGCAAAATTGAGGTTGGCCTGTTTGTCTGCTCTAGCTCTATTTACGTCAATTCTTCTGACGGTCACGCAATCTCGTTTTTAGGGTGTTCACGCTCACTCTCATGTCACGTTACCTGATCCACGTGAGGCCAAGGGCCTGCTAGAGGCAGAAACCAAAGGCAAGCGTAAGCAGTCTTCGGCCAAAATGAACAAAACTCTTATAGGAATGATGTTATTGGGTGAAGTACTACACACATCGTGCGATGGATTAGCTATAGGAGCAGCCTTCTCAAAATCGGCAGGGGATGGACTCAGTACGACTCTTGCTGTGTTATTTCATGAAGTACCGCACGCAGTAGGTAAGGAAGTGATCAATACCATATCAATATTTTATGCTAAGCGAGCTCAGCCTCACTATAGCTCTCAGTTCCCATGCCTTTTCTGTGGGTTTTGCGCCCCCGGGTTGAAAACTCTTACCGTCCCTGCACTTAGCGAAAATACGCATTAAAAAAGTGGCAGTGTAATTTTGTTGAGAACAAAAGACCTTGAAATAATCATAACTTGCATGGAATACCACCCAGATCTGCTCATTAACTCTTCAACCCCTGATAGTGATGAGCATGTTTTTTTTTTCAACAGCATCATTCCTGAATCAAACATTATGGTCATGGCAATAAAGGAAGTTATCGCGAATTTAAGAAGCTCTTGACTGTTAAACAAATTCTCTTTGTCAGCACCTTAGAAAAAGTATATAGAACAGTATGGAGAATATGCATTCTGATGTTAGAGTGTAAAGAGCTAAGATCACTGTGATTTTCTGAAGTTGCCAACGTCAACATGTGACATTGCACAACTTTAATTTGCAACCTCGTTTTCTTGGGTTCTATCTACTTAATTGTCAGAAGCAGCAGCATTGTCAATATATTTGTTTTTGTTTTTTGATTTCTTCCAGGTACTTTCGCCATCTTTATCTCGTCTGGTCTGTGTATCCGCAGGGCACTGGGTCTGTTATGTTTTTGTTACTTATGCGCATACGCGGGTGTACTGGTAGGAGCGACCCTGAGCACCAGTCCTAATCTAACGCCCTGGATATTTGCCGTTGTAGCAGGAATGTTTCTTTATGTTGCACTGGCGGAGATGGTGAGTAGTGATAGCATATTCCCTGTTGATGAAATGGAATGACGCAATCTATAATGCCCGCGGTGCATGCATGGCATTGCTTCTATGAAGTAACATGATACGAACCCCAAGTCGAGACACCAATGTTTTAGTGCAAAGAGTCAAATTCAAGAAATTGGAACTAGCTTGAAAAGAACTTTTGCCAATTATGTTTACTTCGCGTCGTCACGAGCTTGGGACAAAGAATAACGAATCCTGAGTCCCCAAGAGGAATCGAACCTCAGACTTTCGGGTTTCGGGCCCAATTGCCCCACCAATAAGCCAAAGAGACTCTACGGTGGGTCACGCGTTCCTCAATTCCCCCACCAATGAGCCAAAGAGACTCTACGGTGGGTCACGCGTTCCTCAATTGCCCTACCAATGAGCCAAAGAGACTCTACTGTGGGTCACGCGTTCCTCAATTGCCCCACCAATGAGCCAAAGAGACTCTACGGTGGGTCACGCCTTCCTCAATTGCTCTACCAATGAGTCAAAGAGACTCTACGGTGGGTCACGCGTTCCTGAATTGCCCCACCAATGAGCCAGAGAGACTCTACGGTGGGTCACTCGTTCCTCAATTGCCCCACCAATGAGCCAAAGAGACTCTACGGTGGGTCACGCGTTCCTCAATTGCTCTACCAATGAGCCAAAGAGACTCTACGGTGGGTCACGCGTTCCTCAATTGCTCTACCAATGAGCCAAAGAGACTCTACGGTGGGTCGCGCGTTCCTCAATTGCCCTACCAATGAGCCAAAGAGAGTCTACGGTGGGTCGCGCGTTCCTCAATTGCCCCACCAATGAGCCAAAGAGACTCTACGGTGGGCCACGCGTTCCTCAATTGCCCCTACCAATGAGCCACAGAGTCTCTACGGTGGGTCACGCGTTCCTCAATTGCCCTACTAATGAGCCAAAGAGACTCTACGGTGGGTCACGCGTTCCTCAGTTGCTCTACCAATGAGCCAAAGAGACTCTACGGTGAGTCACGCGTTCCTCAATTGCTCTACTAATGTGTCAAAGAGACTCTACGATGGGTCACGCGTTCCTCAACTGCTCTACCAATGAGCCAAAGAGACTCTACGGTGGGTCACGCGTTCCTCGTGCACGTACTACCAGGATAGGCAATGTCAAAAGTGTCATGCGCTTTAATAGAATCAGAAAGATAGCAAATTTTAAGTTCGGTATTGAGATAGAAGAAAATATTTTTCACTTTTGTGCTGTAAAGTCACGATGACAACTCCAATTTCAGGTTCCAGAGATGTTCACTAGCATAACATCAAGATCTGATGAACAACGGCAGGTGATCTTTCTACAAAACCTTGGACTTTTGATCGGATTTGCCATGATGATGACATTAGCTGCTTTTGAAGAAACGATAAGAACATTTTTGTAGTAGTTAGCACTTAAAATGTTTGTTGCAATTATCCCTCGGCTTCCTTTTTAAACAGCAAAAGTGAAGTGCTGCAGAGACTGATTCCGGCGGAATTTTCTTGTAACCAGTTAGAAACAAATGACAATCAGAAACAATATATGACGTTCTTAAAATGAATTTGAAAAGGATACCCTTAATTAGTCTTAGGTTCATTTGAACTTTTCAGTATGACTACACTTTTTCACTCTTCCCTTTGATTTTCAAGGTGTGGGGCTAATTCACCTCTCAACTCGAAGGTCAGAGAAAATATGACAAACCTTTGTAATACATAGGCCACTTCACTTTCAAAGTATGCGGGGTAATTATAAACAGCAACCTAGAGAGGATCAGGCCATGCGCAATACAATTTTCTCTCACAGTAGTTTAATCACGTGATAGCGCTGATTAAGAGCATGGAAGCTAGGCTTAGCCACAAGTTGCTCGGTAACTTTTGAGATTTTCGGCAACTTTGGGCTTTTTTAGGTTCTTTGAAGCCACTTTCTTCACGTTTTGAGCCACATTGGTCAGTTTTCGATAGACATTTATTCAATTTATTCTAAAATACAATAATTAGGGCCCCCCATGGGTTGATTTTTGTGATGCCTTATCACGAGGTCAGCGGTATCACGTTGCACGTTTTTCGAGATGGCGGACAATTACAGTGACTATTTGTTGATCAAGTGAAATGGAAAGAGCCTCTGATATTATCATTGGACTTTGACAAAAAAAGTGTTGATAAGAAGCAATGTGCGAATTTTTAATCTTTAACACCCACAAAAGGTACGAAAAGCAGAAAAATGTTGGCAACTTTTCGGCAACCTTTTGAAAAAAATAGCAACTTTTTGGCAACTTTTAGACACTTTTATCGGCAACTTTTTTGGGATTCATCGGCAACTTGTAGCTAGGCCTAATGGAAGCAGGCCAATGGAAATACGTAAATAGGCCAGTTTTTTATTTGATTGGTAAATATCAATTGAAATACTTCCAAAGAAGTCTACTGTTTTGCAAAGAAATTGACTTTCAAGAATCTCAGAGAGTGTAGTCTTTCTATCTGATATTCCTTGTACACTGATTTCGGTCTTATCGTTGTAAGATTAAGCTTACAAGGGAGTTAGAACGAAACGGAGTATTTGATCCTTTTCTACAAAAAGTTGTGACAGACTTCTCTCTTGTTTATTCGATGTCCACTTCTAACTTTTTTATCGCTATATATAAAGTCATTTTTTATCCTCAAGTAACTTCCTCTTTTATGAAATTGACAACTTCAAAATTCTGGAACATTCAAATCACGTGGCTTGGGATAAAACAGGCGAAACAGGTTTGGACTCTTCACACGTGCCACGTACATACCGCTGGATAGAATGCGATCCATCAAGTCCCAGGCGGCTAAATGATCTGCAGTGCCTTCGTTCAGTCCTGTAAAAAGAAAGAGGATTGTGAGAGATGAAAAGATCAACCGCTGCCGTTTCGATTCTCTATGACTGAATCCCCTTGTATTCCTGAACAAGAGCTAAAGCATATTTCTGTTGTCACAGAATCAAACGACAACGTCCAGTAAGAAAGGAATCAATAAGAACACGCAGTAAAAAAAATAGAAACTGCATAAAGCGCGGGAAAACGCCTATGACCAAGGTATGATCGACTTATAAGTCAGTTTAACATCTGATTCGTGAGAGGAAAGTCCCAGTTTTCTCGACAGATTGGAAAGCGTAAGTAGCAAAACCAATGAAATTCCGAATACTTTTAACTCCGTTATGAAAATTGTTCAAAATAACGAAAAACAACTTGTCTAACCTCCAAGCCGATTCCAGTCGCTCTTGTACATGCCAATCATCTGGTAACCATGGTCATCCCACGATCCATACGGTTCAGCAGGAAACGCCCCACATTTTAAGCTGAAAAGGATGGGCGCAAATGCCATCCTCCCTCCTATGCAGTGCTATAACGTAAATGAGCAAATAACATTTAGATCAAGTTAACAAGACTCAATAGACTTTGCTCCATTAAAGCTTACCTTTCGACAATTTTCAAAAATCTCCGGCGCCAAATCCATATATACATCAGTAGTTAGAACAATACTCTGAGCATCCCGCACCAGTCTTACTCCGGCATTAATGGCGCGCGTCCAAGAGAACTCCCCGTTCAATTTTTCAACCTTGTACTTCTGCAACGACGTGGTTTGCAGAGTCCTTTCGACGTCCAAGCCTAATTTTCCAGAGTGTATAACCACTAACTGAAAATCGACCTCTAGGCTTTCTTGCAAAATTTGTTCCGCTCTTTCAATAAAACGATGTAGCCGCTGACCTTCACAATCAACGGCGATAATCAAATGAACTGCAACTTCTTTCTTCCAGTCCAGACCCTTCGGATAACAAAGTTGCGCGTTCTTCCCTCGTGGGTTTTCACCTTGTTCGTTGTTTTGTAAATAGACATACTCTGCGACTCTCTCCGGGTAATCTAAAGCATCACAGCTTAATTCTATCTCTAGAAAGTAAAGAACAACATTGTTCTCTTCATTTGTTACCATACGCTCGAGGGTAAGAATTCTCTCGACGAGATACTTTCTGGAAAATTAAATGAAAAAAAAAATTTGCAAATGAGGTCTAATTAATTTAATTTTAGTCATAGGTTTAGTTCGGATGTTCCCCTCTCTATCAAAGAAAGTGAGGAGCAGCGGATCCTATCGACCGACTGACCCACTGATCCACTGACTGACTGACTTACTATTGATTGACTGACTGACTTAATGACTGATCGGCCGACTGACTTATTGACCGAGATGCTGCTGATAGAGGAGTTTTTTTTTTTTTATAATTTTTGAATTTGCAAGATTATAACTTACTTTGGGAAAATTTTTTCGAGTCCTGCCACAAAAAGATCTACCACCAACTTAGCTTCCTCATTTTCCTGCCATTTCCGGTCATCATTAGTTACTGTGATTATTTCTTGAATAGCTTTGTTTCCCTGCAAACGGCGCATACCCGGCTTAGTCGCGGTTGGAAGCGTATAGCTGCACGTGGAGAGCGTGCGTTCCACAGTACTGTCCGTGAGGAACGAGACGAGATAAGGCTTTGTAATTCCTAATTGACTATTTGATGAACCCTTCGAAGATGTAATTTGAGACACCGATTGCGATTCCACGGAATGTGAAATGTACTCGGATGTTATGACCTCCAAATAATGCTTCCCAGGTCGGATCCAATGCAGTTCCACAAAATCAGCCCCAGTGCCTTGCAGATGAATAATCTCCAGCGGGTATTTATTGCCCTTTTCGAGCAGAAAATCATCGGAAATCTGTGAATCGAAGCAAATTTCACCGACAGGAGCGCTGCCAACGCGATCACGTGTGGCCACGCTCGAGGCAATTTTTAAACTCCCTAAACTCTGATTTGCACCAAACCAGAACTCTGATCCATCATCAGAATACAGAACAAACTTGTAATAACCGGTTTCTGGTGGGTGTAGATAACCGAATACACGCTGGCCGTAGTTGCTTCGATTTAAATGAATCCTTGTGTTCGAAATGAAGTATAACTCGTCGAAGAACCGTGGAAAGAAAGGAGAGTTGAGTAAATTAAACAATTTTCCGCCACAAACGTTTGACCAAACTTGAACTGGTAATTTCCCCATGATATTCTTAGCGTCATCCGGCAGTGATGGAGAGTTTGATGAAACCTCTCTTTGCCACAACTCGCCTGTTTCGTGCTTATTTGAGACATGGTTGTAAATCAACACTAAAGCCAGAACGGAAAGAATGCTGCTGATATGATCCAGAAGTCGGAACACACTTCTCATACTCGAAGATCTCATTGTTTTAAAATTTACGGAACGTTGGGCAAGAGTTCTACTTGAGATTTTAGACTACGTGACGTGGGAAAAGATTGAAAGAATAATTTCTCCAACTATTGATCTTCCCAAATACGGCGATTATTACTTTGTAACAATGGTGACCCTTGGCAAATCGCATCACTTACAGTTGAACGTGGAATCGGAAATAATTATTTCGTCGTCCGATGATAATAATGTTGTTTTGCAAGCAGTTGAAATTTTGCCTGTGCTGTTGTCAGTTGTTCACATAGAAACGGGAAGTTTTTAGTAAGAATGCGTAACCGCATAGTTCAAATGTTTACCTGCGGAAAATAAAAACACGTAAGCAATACTCAAAATATATGTCGAAAAATATAACTAGATTCAAATAGCATTCATAAAAATAATTTCCTGTAGAAAAAGATTTCTATAAATGTAATTCATAAGTTATATAAGATAGTTCTATGTCGGTGATCAACGTCGTCTCAAGAGCCACGTAATTGTATAATGCTATTTGATAGACCAGTAAATTGATTCATATTCTACGGCGATTAAGAGGATGGCTGGTTTGTTCGACTTTTAATTTTTCAAATTTTATTGAAAAATTCAAATAAGAATGATGATAAAGCACTTGAGGACCAAGGATATAGATCTCTGAAAAAAGCTAAGCGTTTATCGTGTAGCCCTGTTAGCTCAGTGGCAGAGCACTGGTCTCGTAAACCAGGGGTCGGGAGTTCGATCCTCCTACAGGGCTGTTTTTTTCTCCTAGAACTATTCATATAGCACATTTTTGATTAGGCCACCTGATCCTAAACACCATCTCCCGTGCTGATATTATCTCCTTCATGGTAATGAAATCATTAAAAACATTTTCTTGGTCCTGTAACTTGATATGTTGAAAGAACGCTGACCAATCTCACATCAACCTTATAATTACAATGTTGGAATCAGAATTTCGACTCAAGATAGTTTCTTTTTCTTTAATAAACTTTTTCATTGACTAACGTCTATCTATGCCTTTTCAAAGGCAATACTGTAACAACAAATCCAAAATAAATTTCCAGTTTGAACATTAAATTCACCATTATTGCCTTTTCTTTGAATTGGGCCGAGAAAACTCCTTTTTTTTAACCTCAGTGAAGTTTCTGTAATCAATTTCAGGCCATTGATATGCATTAAAGATCCTTGAATATAATTTAAAGGTTTTAAAAAGTTCATCTATTTAAAAGTATTTAGGTCATAAACTTTTACCGACACAAAAATAGGTCACAGATCTATTTTATTCCCCTCCCCCCCCCTGCCTCAAGTATACTCACAAACTAACTATGAAGTCTTCTCTCAATACACAAAATTTTCTCAGAAAATCCCCTCTCCATCCCCCACTTAGTACAAAATTCCTTGGGAAATAAATCCATCCCCAATGGAACTTATGTTCTATAAAGAGCTTTGGGTTTTTTTTATCTTGTTTTAATTGGTTGTTTTGTTTTGTTTTGTCTTTGAGTTTTTGCCTGAGAGTGTTACTTTTAAAAAATCTCGTAGTTTAACAACCAATGATTCAGTTTATTTTTGCAACTTTTCTCGACATATTTCCTCCCACCTTTCAACAGGTGCCAAGACGAAATATTCGCTTGTCAAAACAGGTACCGGTCACATTCCGTAATCACTTGAACAACCTCTCACTCGAGATAGATCACAGAAAAGTATCATCTCTAAGAAGACCGAGCCACAGCTAAAGAACTTCACACCCTTTTTCCTCGCTAAAGATTTCAAACAATGAACTGATGACGTGATCACAAAATAAGTCACTTTTTAACCTACAGCCTTCTAGAGCCGATATGGAAGGAGGGAGATTATTTAGGACAGGAATTTACAAGATAGTAGGACACCATGTCAAGGTTTTTGCTTTAAATGTGATATTTCTCGTTTTTGTTTCATGCGCTAGTTTGCCTAAAGACAATATTCCTGTCCGAAGTGCTTCGCCTTTGAAAATCGATGTGACAAAACCCGCTTGTTCAGATAGAAGTGAAAAAAACAATACTACGCCTAGACCTATCTGCCAATCAGAGAGTTGTAGAGCGATTTCACAGTTAATCCAAAAAGTTCGCAATACGTCGGTAGAACCTTGCGACAATTTTTATGAGTATGCCTGTGGACAGTGGATCAAGGACAATCCAGTGCCAAAAGGGCATTTGCAGTTCTCTCGGATAACACAACTGTCCAAAAATAACGAGCGAATCATGAAAGAAAATCTGGTTGGCGATTCACCAAGTGACACGGAAACGCTGATGAAAGTCAAGAATTTTTATAGGTCGTGCTTAAACGAGGAAATCATTGACAAGCTTGGGAATAAGCCGTTGTTAGATTACATTGAAAGCTTAGGATCTTGGTCTCTGGCTAAGAAATGGAAAGCAAAGAGTTGGAGTTTCTACGATACATTAGGTTATGTACAGAGGAACTACCCCGTGGAGGTGTTCTTCAGTGTAAATGTTATTCAGGATCCCGTTAAGAAGAAGGGAAGCACAGAAAGAAAATATGTCATTCTGGTGAGTATTTAACCGTAGCAAGAGAATTATATTTCGCCGTATGTCGATGTTGATGGTTAGTTGGCGCACAAGCCAGGAGACTCGTAGCTCTGAAGGTTCCCCACTTCCCACCCGCTCTGTAGAGAGCATTTCCGTATATTTGCATATCACAGGCCAGAAATTTTTTCAGTTTTCCTGACAGTTTGGTGAATGTGTGTCTATTTGTGTAGATATACGGAGACAATGTGAGAGTGTTTTGTCTCAAAACAAACAAATTGACCCCTACCAGGCTAGGGAAAGAGTTTGTGACATACCGCAAGTCCATCGCAGTTTTTTCCACGCCCTTTTCTTTTGTATTGTTGCCATAACAAAGCATTTTGCTGGTTCTGTTTTAAAAAACTGAACGGGGAAAGGACTGTAACGTTAGGTATCTCCTAATAACAGAAAAAATAGCGCAACGATTTTGAACTTTATGGGGTAGGACCTAAAACAGGTTTCCCTGGAATCCTAAAAAACAGTAGGCGAGAATCGTTAATATTCTTGCTCTCTAAGGTTACCATGCACTTTCTTCCAAGTTATTTCAGATTTACCTGGCTCCAGCTTATATTTAGGTCTCCTTGACTAAAAGTATCATAAGTGTTTAGTGCCTAGCATTATGTCCGAATTAGGTCATCTAAGGAGATGGACATCAATTCAGTGATATAACTTCGACCCATTTAGACACGCGTAAAACAATTTCGCTGGCGGCAAAGAAGACTCTTCTTCATATTTTTTTACTCTAAACCTTGCCCACTGTAAAGATCAACTCATTGTCTGGTTTGGGCACGTCTAAAAGAATTCGTTGGACTAGCATAGTCGCCACACGTTTTTTATCGAGGCCTGTTTTGCGCGTACGCAAGACTCCAATGATGACAAATGATAAAAGATTGTCATTCGTTTATCAATTGTATTCATGAGCATCTTCATTGTAATAAACGGTAACATTTACCAAAATACGATAATTTTTGATACCATAAAGCTGTAAAAGCTGTAAAGAAAATTATGGTAAATATGCATCAGCATTTTTTGTTCATTTGCTTTTTCCCTGTTTCCTTTAGATTGACCAAGCAACCTTAAATCTTCCGCAAATCATCTATTTCACAAGCAAAAAGGTAAAGCTAAAGCTAAATTTTCCTTAAATTTCTTAGTAAGGAACTGCTAGATGATTTTTTAGAGACCAGTGTTATCAATTGCCTCGGGGGGAGGGGGGGAGAGGTCGAAGGACTTTGAGGGATAAAATTATTCTTAGGGGGGAATGCAGGGGAATCAGTCGTCTCTGACAAAATTTAAAGGGAGTACTGTGGAAAATTAGCTGCTAATGAAGGTTGATCTTTAAAATACTACAGAGCCTTTCGAGGGATATCAGGTGAATTTTATTGTGAGACAGGCAAAATCCTGCTACTCACCGCTTTCTTTCTACCCCCAACAGTCCCCCAAGAAAGAAATAGCCACATAGACTTACAGTGTGTTGTACTTTGTAGGTTACTGACCTCTGTTATTTGCCTTAGATTTTAAAAGAAGTGTGGAAGTACATGTCAATTATTACAAGTCTTGCTGGAGTCAGCAAAAAAGAATCCAAACGAGCAATGAGGGACTTGCTTCTTTTTGAGGGAAAACTTGCGCTGGTGAGAAAAAAACTCACGTTCAAACGTACTACAGTCATATATTTTCTTCTATAATGGGAACACTTAGTTTTTAGCTTGAAAGAGCTGAGATCACCACAATTTCCGAATATTCCCGAAGATTTCCGAATACCCCCGAAGATCTCCAGTTTTCCTGCAAGAGTCATAAACATTTCTGACGTAAATGCATCTATTGTGCTCTCTATTCTTAAATGTGAAGGTTTCCAATTTACATTGTTTTCCTTTTTTCCGTACTGGGTCGAGTTTATGTAACATTACGCGTTTTCATAAAATATGTTAGTTAAGGCTGTAATAGCTCAAACTTTTCCGGTAGGTGCAAGAAACTGGGGGCCGAAATGCCTTGACAAGTTTCCTAAATTTAAAAGTAAATTCGGCATTATCAATCGACGAAGGGCTAACGCTCGAAACGTCAGATTTTATAATCGTAACGGTGGCCAATTTCCCTTTTCAACTTTGTTGATATATTCATATTATTTCGTTACCCCCACCGACGCAGCCCCAAACAGTTTCTTTAGAAATTATCAGCCTTTATTCATCAGCATTATTAAGTTCCTTATTCATTTGCAGTACTGGGTTCCGAAAGTGTCCAAGAAATACGTACGGATTCCTATTGGTAAGCTGAAGGAGGCTCTTCCAGAGGTAAACCCCTAAAACCCCGACGTTTTTATCTTCGCGATCCTCTCTCTGTAGCGGAGCTCAAACAGCAAACCTTTGCCAGAGATTGGAGGGCTTCAAATATGTCTGACATTCTTCCATATCATGTCGATCGTGAACATTTGTTTATATCGCGCTTTCCCACACGTGCCACTAGCAGCTATGCAAAGTGAATGGAACAAAGAAAAGTGATAACATAAGAAAAGATTTCAAATCCCACAAGATTTTATCGGTACTTCATCATGGCCATCATTCAGGGCTATAGCCGCCACATCAACATGTCGTTTCGTTACCCAGTGTCTAGTCTCAGTCAATTCAGTGTTAAAGCATTGAACCGCGGAATCCGAAGGTCTGAGGTTCAAAACCAAAAGGAAGCTCAGATTTTATTCTTTTCCCCATTATCGTGACCAATGAATAGCATCGCTCTCTTGGTAAAAAAAATCTCGTTTCTTTGTCCATAGTTTCCTTGGCTGAAGCACTTGCAGAAGGTGTTGTCAAGGCCAGATCTCACAGAAGACGACTTGGTAGTGGTACTAGCCAATGACTACTTACAGAACATGTTGAACCTACTGCGCACAACCAAAAAGAGGTAAACTTATTCGAGGTTTTCTCCGTTGCTTAACTTTTTAACCCCTAGGAGTGATTGGCATCAAACTACTCCTCATACTTTCATGGGGGAATCAAAGGTCACCAGAATAAAGGAAATGATCGCCAAATGAAGAAGCTCTCATCGTTTCACAAATTTGCCCTACTGGTACCATAGAGAGTGTTTAGAGAATAGTATGGAGAATATGCCCATTGCTGTCTGGTTGAACAGGTTTGAGCGTGCAGTCTCTTCGCAGGGGGCCATGAAAGAAGTCAGGCTCCAGGGAAGAGACAAATTGACTTGGTCTACAGAGATTTTGTGAGGGATGAGGAGAGTAGGGGGGTTGCGGGGGGGGGGGAGTGAGGGATAAAAAAATATTAAGACAAACAGGGATTGCATGATGCTTTATTTTTAAATAGTTTCTTTTTGTGTATGATGCACGATCCTCGCAGTAGATAACGCTATTTAAGCAATAGCGAAAATCAGACCTGAAAAAAATCAGGCCTGTACGGGACTCGAACCACTCTGCGATACTAGTGCAGTATCGCACTAGTATCGCAGAGGTCAGTGGTTTGAGTCCCGTACAGGCCTGATTTTTTTCAGGTCTGATTTTCGCTATTGCTTAAATAGCGTTATCTACTGCGAGGATCGTGCATCATACGTATCAAATACCGCAGTTCAAAATATATGATTTTCATATATTTATTCTATCTCATTTATCACTTTCACGGGTTCATTACGAATCAACTTAACGGCCTGCTCTCAGTTGGCTTGTTAGCTCAATTGGTAGAGCGCTGCACTAGTATCACAGAGGTCAGTGGTTCGAGTCCCGTACAGGCCTGATTTTTTTCAGGTCTGATTTTCGCTATTGCTTAAATAGCGTCATCTACTGCGAGGATCGTGCATCATACGTATCAAATACCGCAGTTCAAAATATATGATTTTCATATATCTATTCTATCTCAGTTTCTTTTTGTGTAATATTTTTATTCCTTGTCGACAATCTCCAATGAGACGGACGCTAGACACAGGAGAGTGACAGCAATAATATATAAAACCCTGTGATATTCACAGACAAATTACTTAATATCGTAGTACCTGAGAACTTCTACCTAGTCATGAGCCCCGCGGTTTACCAATTTCACGCTGTTGTTTTTTAGTACTTTATCAACGTATATGGTATGGCGTTCCATAAAAGATGTTGTGCCTCTCCTTTCCAAAGAATTCCGAGCGGTTCACCGAAAATTTAAGGTCAAACTTCTTGGAAGTAAAAGAAACAAGACCAGAGCAGACATCTGTTTTAGCTACACCAACAACATCCTCGGCCCTATGCTTGGGGCGTTGTTCATCAGAAATGCGTTTGGTCCAAGCAGCAAGGAGAAGGTAGGAAATGCACCAGGCTATGTCGTTCCCAGTCTTAACTTTCTGTTTCCTCTTTTCAATTCGGTAACAAACAATGGATGTTCCACGGTTCTCTCTACGCAAAACTGATCACGTTATTTTTCCTTTTAAGGTGGAAGTAATGATGGACGGCATCATCCGGGCATTTAAAGATCGTGTGGCGGGCGTGGGCTGGATCGATAATCAAACTGTCCAAGCCGTCAGAGAAAAAGTAAGTTAAAAAATGTTGAGTTATGAACAGTGCCTTAAATGAAAATACCAACACTGTCCTTCAATACATATGATGTACGATCCTCGCAGTAGATGACGCTATTTAAGCAATAGCGAAAATCAGACCTGAAAAAAATCAGGCCTGTACGGGATTCGAACCACTGACCTCTGCGATACTAGTGCAGCGCTCTACCAATTGAGCTAACAAGCCACCTTGGAGCAGGCCGTTAAGTTGATTCGTAATAAACCAGTGAAAGTGATAAATCAGATACAATGAAATATATGAAGTTCATATATTTTGAACCGCGGTATCAGATACATATGATGTACGATCCTCGCAGTAGATAGCGCTATTTAAGCAATAGCGAAAATCAGACCTGAAAAAAAACAGGCCTGTACGGGATTAGAACCACTGACCTCTGCGACACTAGTCACTTTCACGGCGATTTATCACTTTCACGGGTTTATTACGAATCAACTTAACGGCCTGCTCCAAGTTGGCTTGTTAGCTCAATTGGTAGAGCGCTGCACTAGTATCGCAGAGGTCAGTGGTTCGAATCCCGTACAGGCCTGATTTTTTTCAGGTCTGAATTTCGCTATTGCTTAAATAGCGCTATCTACTGCGAGTATCGTACATCATTTGTATCTGGTACCGCAATTAAAGATATATGAACTTCATATATTTCATTGTAACTATCCTTCAATAATGGCTGAAATTTTGTGCAGACAGATTTCTTTAGCATCATGAAAAAAATCAACTTTGGTTATTCAATTGAACAAAAGCAATTGATTCCATCCAAACATTTTTGAACAAGCTGGTTTCATATGTGATACATCGTGGCCATTCATCTCGCCTCATTTTGAGAGTTTTCGATACTATTACCCGGATCCTACTGCTTCTTCCGATTCGAGACAAACGGGGCGATTATACGGAAACACCACCCAAACTAATCACTGAGGACCCGCACGATCGGGATGATCTTGAGTGGCCGGATTGAGCCGAATTCTATCCGATCTAAATTCCGCACCTTCTGTATCTTTAGTGATCGTCTGAGTAGTGTTCCATGCAATCGACCCGAATGTCTCGAACTACAACGACTATTACCGAGACGATTCGATGTTCCCAATCAGCTAGGATTCTAAAGAGAATCGGCTAGAACTCAGCTCATTCCGGCAGATCTTATGAGAAGTCAATGATTCATTAGGTAGGGTTTCCATAGAACCTTCCCGATAGATCGCTTATTTTTTTTCTTTGAAAGGAGCACTCTTATGAAACTTCCCTGTAATTTGGGAACCCGAAAAATCCAAATATTTTTACATAAAACTTGAAATGTTCACTAGTTAATCGTCTCCGAATTTTTTTTCCGAATTGTCACACGGGAAGATCGTCAAATTCGCGATTTTCTTTTGATCCGCCATTAGTTTACGTAATCAATTGCCAGACTCAAGAAGACTTGGGCGAGTTTTGAGCGTGACGAAGACTACTCATTTGACGCGCCGTGCTCGTGGCTAATTTTCAAAGACAGTAGTTTGATCGTATATTTGCTTTTATATCACTAAGACTAAGACTACTTCACTAAATTTCACGAGGTTTCCCTATAAATATAAAATGACGCCAACGGTGTTTTGAGTAATCTACGTCACAATGGGAGTGACCGCTGACCGAAGATAAGTTGGCCGTGATTACAAAAATTAATGGCAGGACGGTTTTCAAACCGTAATTTCTCGCCCTAGAATTGACTTTCAACTAAAATTATTATTGAAAAGGCTTCATTAATCGCTAAAAATTCATATTATAATGAAGTAACTGAGTTTTTTAGGTTTTCAAATTATAGGGAGGTTTCATAAGATTGCTCCTTTAAGGCAGCTTATTAGACAATAAGGACAATTAGGACGGCAGGTTCGAATAATTCCTTGTATCTATTGTTGAATGAGAAACAAAAGCGGGCTTTTGTTTCTGTGAATAACAACCAGACAGTGGAGTTTATTTGCATACTTTACTTCTCAAAAACGAAACGTAAAACAAACTGATATGAAAACCTTCAGAAAAGCGAAGAAAAGTCAGTAATTTGAGATTGAGCAGATGAATAAGTGACGAGATAAATCGATGAGACATCGGGCTTAATGCCCTGTGTACGTGCCTTTTAAATTCTTCCAGTTGCCGCAATTTCATGTGGTTGGCTTTTTCTTTTTATTTTGGCTCTCAGGCGGATGCAGCACTTTATCAAGTTGGATATCCTGATTACTTGTGGAACGAAAACAAATTCTCCGAAAGATATAAAATGGTAATTATAAATATATTGATCTAGTGTTCCGAAACAAAATTGCATCGATATTTTTCCAATGGAGTAGGTGTGTATCCTCGGTAGTATAGTGGTGAGTATCCCCGCCTGTCACGCGGGAGACCGGGGTTCGATTCCCCGCCGGGGAGAATAATTTTTTCTTTTAATTCGGAAAAAGAAATTTTACAAAAGCTAATACTCCACGCTTTAAATTTTTGCGAACATTATCAGAGCATGAAATATCATCTGCCTCCTCGTCCTATTCTCCCGATCGAGGACACGGTCAACATTTCGGTCACTTTCAAACACCGACAGCCAAAAGACAAGTCTCGATGCGTGTTTTTTTCCCCATTAACTTATGCCTTTTACCCGTGATTTTTCTCTTAGCTGAACATTACAGAGAACCAGTGGTTTCAGAATGTACTGAACACCGACCAATTTTCTAACTATCAAACTTACCACAAGTGGGGAAACCCAGTT
This sequence comes from Stylophora pistillata, assembly GCF_964205215.1. Lineage (NCBI taxonomy): Eukaryota > Metazoa > Cnidaria > Anthozoa > Scleractinia > Pocilloporidae > Stylophora > Stylophora pistillata. The sequence goes on from NC_142525.1 coordinate 35,010,499, forward strand.
GATAGACGTCAGTAAGTGACTAGCATCGAACTTCTTGCAGTATCATCTTTGAATCAAACATTAGGGTAATAGGTAACATTAAGAGAAGATATGATGATTTTTAATCAAATTCTTCGTGTCGGCACTTTAGTAAATTATAGAGATTAGGAGGGAGAATATGTAAACTTATGTTACGGTGTAACGGCTTTCAAAAGCAGTTTCTCGCGCAGACTTTCCCATGACACGCACGGTTGGATGGGATCATTTGATAAATCTTTCCTCAGAACTAAAACAAATTTGACAGTTTGGAGAAATTGTCGACGAAAAATTATTATAGAGAAAATATGCTAATGAAAAGTTATTTGTAAGGGAAACCGTGAGGAAAGGATTCAAAAGAAATACTTCTTTTATTAACATCGCCAATTTTTCTTGGCTAAGGTTTATGGCCAGACACTTTTTCCTGACATGTTCTGCTCTGTTCAATTTGAAAACTTGTGTTTTTTCCCTTCGTTTTACAGGTGGATAACTGTTCCTCAGTTGGTGAACGCTTTCTATGTTATAACTAAGAATGAGATAGGTAAGAAAATCAATCGTTCGCAAGAAAGACATGGTTGACCTGAGTAATAAAACTTTGAAACCAGCCCTTAAAGACCATTCGTAGTACCGATTGCAACACAATTCAGTTTGGTCTTGTATCAAAAGTAATTCGGACTGCAGTAATTGATAAAAACTTAATTATAAATATCATGGGTGACTTCATTCATGGCAAGATGTCGGAAAACGCCAGAGAACTGGACTCTTAGTCACACAACAACTATACGGTCCTACACGAGTAGCAAGGCATAACCACTAGTTTGGACTACAAATCATGCACATCGCGTTCATGTTACTGTACTTCTGCTATACAACCATTATAATTATTAAAAAAATACAACAACAACAAAACTAGGTGAAATGTTGCAAAAAACTTGTTTTCTTTATTTTCTCAGTGGTACCAGCGGGAATTCTGCAGGAGCCATTCTTTTATGGAAACGACATACCAAGGTAATGACACAAAATAATTTGGATATATCAACAACGTTGAAATGGTAATTTGGCCACCGTAACGATTACAAAAGCTGACGTTTCGAGCGTTAGCCCTTCGTCGGAGCGAATAATGACACAAAAATTTAATATCTCAAGCAAGGTAAATTTTAATGTGGTGTTTTATCAATTGCTAGTTTTAATTTGTGTCGCTGTTTTGTCTTCATTTTTCGTTGTTTTGTATGTTTCTAACCATGACCTTTCATTGTCTCATTTCAGGTCCATAAGTTACGGTGCCATTGGTCACGTGCTCGGTCACGAGTTGACGCACGGTTTTGATACGACAGGTAACAATTTTTACGTGGTCATAGCATACAACTTAGTTCCCCAACCTCGTTCCCAGGGCCTTTTTCCTTAGTTGGGGGTGGGAACGAGGTTGTTAGTCCCCTCGACTTGCCCAGATTTAAATTCTTTGCCATCAATTTTTTTTGTTTTCGTAATATAAGAGATGAGAACAATACTTCTCTTTCTCTCTGCTGCAGGACGAAAATTCGATAAGAACGGTGAACTTATTGAAAAACGAACTCAGTGGAGTGAGCCTGCAATAAAGATGTTTCAAGAAAAAGCTAAATGCTTGGTGGAGCAATTTTCACAGTACAAAGTCCTCAACAAATTCCATGTAAGCTTGAAACACGATCTTTCGTTAGTCTTGCATTTTAGGTGATTCATATAAGATAGTTAAAGTCCGCGCACAAACCAATAAGTGGCTTATTCTTCCGGAATTAATCCGACTGCAATAAATAGTTTGAACCCAGGGGTAACCTTTGATTGCGGCTTTTGATCATCCTAAGGTGAAAAGTTGTCGGTAGTGGTAATTGTCAAAACGTCAGTCGTTACTTCCTACAACAATTTTCTGATCAGGACTTCTCTCACCCGACGGACGATCCAACAACACGATCAAGTCAATCCCGCCATTGATTCCGATTTCCATGGCAAAAGAAGTGTTACTCCTTTTAGATGAAACGTTAGCTCATAGCAAGTTAACGCAGAGTGGTTCGTTAGATTTCCCTTTTAGTTTCCTGGTGCATGCTCACTCCCTTCCCCCCTCGGCCCCGTGGGTGAGAGAGGTACTGTGAAAGCTAAGCGCTGTGTACACCGAGACGAGGCTTGAGCCCCCATCTTGATCTCGAGGCAGCGTTCAGTGTGTAAACCCTTAGTCATCGCCTTTCTCATGATCATTACTAGATAATTTTTCAAACAGTTTTGATCTTTAACATTTTCTTAATAATTGACCAGATCAACGGTCTTCAAACTTTGGAAGAAAACGTGGCAGACGGAGGAGGCCTGAGTCTAGCATACCATGTAAGCAGTATCACGTGATCGTACTTTTCTTTTTATTTAATAAACAGATTAGTGGAGAGAAAACTCTTGGCGAAAACATTGCTGACTTGGGAGGAGTCAACCTTGCTTATCACGTAAGAATAATTTCGTTATTACCCAAATTACGTCGGAGTTTCCTTTTTCAAATTTGTTTTTGGTTCAAATGATTTATTTTTGTTTTGTCAAGTGTGTTCATCTGCTGTAATTTACTCTTAAGATACTTATCCTAAAAATGATAAACAGGTTTATGTCGAACTTAGACTCTACCTGTGTCGTTAAGTTGTAAGTTCCCACCTCATTGCCGTAGAAGGCCTGGGGTACCAGAATACAGCCAATTATAATAAACGAAAGTAACCTAACCGGCCAAGTAAACCTTAAGGTAAATGCGCGTGTTCGACGCAAAGAGCGGGAAAACGCATGACCGGGCCGTTACAACAACCTACGAATGTGAAGAAATAGACAAAAGAATCTGCTAATGAAATCTCCGCCAAAGAAAAACATGCATTTTCGACGCTCAAGACGCGAGAAAACTCGAGGCGCGAGGTCTTGACAGGTTTTACAGAGCTGGGTTGGAAAAACTATTTCTTTAAATAAGGAATGTTGGCAACTTTTCCAGGAAAAAAATTCTGCTGGGCCTCTACTGATAAAGGAGCTTTTACTCCTCTGTCTCTCTTGTTTCTCATCGTTGGATCTACCTTATGTCTATCTGGTAGGCTTATAATTCGTTTATCGAGAAGTATGGGCAGGAACAAGTACTGCCGGAGCTTAACATGACAAGTCAAGAGCTTTTCTTTATCGGATATGCTCAGGTAACTTAAACAGCTCAGCATCCTACTGTGTTTCACAGTGTGTTGTAGAGTCCTAGGCTATAGTCTTAGTTGTCTCAGGTTCCAGTGTTTCTCTTTTTTTAATGCAAATTCCCAAAGAAATGTGGATTACCAAGTTGTACTGTTCTTGATATTTCATTTTCTTTTATCTTCGAATCAACGCCCCATTCTCCCAATCGGGGGTAACGTTTATCAGAAATTTTTCTTTCATCTGTGGTATTTACTCGAAAGCAGTGTTCAGTTGGGTGAATACGATACATTTTAAATGAGTGCTCTGGACCAAGTTCACTTGGCTCGGGTCCAGCATATTGTATTTAGGACATTAACGAGTTTTCTGATTCTTTGAAGTTTTGAAATTTTCCTTTGCAGAAAGAGTGTACCCACACCACTCCAGCCGCCGAATTCTTGTCAGTAACAGAGGACGTACACGCCCTGACTAAATACAGGTAATTCTGGAGGTTCATTTGACACGGAGGCGTAATTAATGGTTAGAGCGTTCCCTGAACACTGTGTCAATCGATCCGGGACCGAGCTCTTACCGTAGTTTCTGTCTTGGAAAAGATACTTTACCCAATGCTTTTCACATCCTAGGAGTACCCATGAGTACTATCCTAGGAGTACCACACCGGTGAAAAGTGGTGTTCACGTGCGCTGATTGGCTAGCTCGGGAGTAATTAGCAAGTGCTTTATACCTCGGCAGAGACAAAATCGCGCGTCAAGAGTTTAAAAATTCCGAACATTTTCTGGTATGTTTACATGAATAAACTAACTTTTTTTGTTTCTGAGTGGTAGGTACTAGCTAAAACAATTATTAACCTTTACTTCGGTGAACAATTGTTAGTTACCCAGGAACTGTCAGGGAAAACTGGAGAAGTGCCATTTTCCCTTTGTTGGCCCCATCCCCAACTAAGGGGAAAGGCCTTGGGAACGAGGTTGGGTGTTTCTTGGCATTATTTCTTAACGCAATGTTATTTTCTTTCCTTTTTTACTCAGGGTTATCGGTACCTTGTCAAATTTTAAGGAATTTTCCGATGTTTTCAAGTGTAAAGAGGGATCATATATGAATCCAAAGAAGAAATGTGAAGTTTGGTAGACGTACGATGTACGAAGGTCATAAGAACAAGTGCTCTAGCATATTCGTCGACTTTGCTATGATATTAGGGACCTTTAGCACTGACGACGAGAACGCGGACGACGACGTATATGACCGATTTAGGCCTGGGAAGGGACCTTCGTCCACGGCGAGAAACATAAATACTTTAGCACATCGGTTACGTGGACGAGTCCTTTACTGCTTATTTGAAAAGGCAAAAATTATCCACCAAAACAATTTAACTTTTTTTCAGTGTTGTAATCAACGTCAAGTGATTCAGAGCTAAGCTAAGTTTACATACACAGTCGATCCGAGCGGTTCGGATATTTTTCAAAGCCCAGAAATCTTCTTAAAAATGTCAGCTGGTATAAATTACAAAACTATAACGAAATGTCCGCGATTTATCTTTAGAAAAGCATTTATAAGGCTACGTACATACCCTGCAGCACTTTTATCATCATCCGCCATTGCTTTCTCCGCTGTAAACTGAAAAGCTCAATCTGCAACTCAAAAGAAATAAAGTTTTTTTCCATCACGGTTCGATAAAATTACTTTCGGCACTGTTTTTATTCCCTAACCGACCCTTTAGATTGAAGAAATCCCTTAGATAGGTAAGTAGAAATTAGAGAACAAATAACACATACTCACGTTCTCGTCAAGACGGCGAATGGCGCCAAATGGCGTACTGCACGACGTCGACATGTGGACGACGACTCGTGCTCGATTGGGCATGCGTGGTAGCATCGAAGTTCGTTTTCCCAACTTCCGGTCGGTCACGTTCACGTTCTCGTCGCCACTGCTAAAGGTCCCTAATTCCAAACCCCGTATGCAGTTTTTGTTTTGTTTTTCTTTTCTTACGTCTGCTTTCAGTCGACCGAAGAGCGTTCTCTTCCAGTCGAATATTGTAACGGTAAGAAAAAGACCTACGTCCGACCTCTGGTCCGACATACTCCAAACAGCAGTTATGGCGTTATCCCATCAAAGTAGATGTAGATGTTCCGCTGTCTTCGCGAGAGTTGTTCATTTTATTTCAGCGCCTTGATCAAGACGCTGATGGGTAAAATACTGACACCTACGTGGGGATTTTTTAAGATTAGTTATGAGTTCTAACTCCTTGTTACTAAACTAGTATAGCCAAAATAACGGAATAAAGATCTAAAATCCCTCAGTTGTCTTATATGTCATGGTAACGCTGGTGCCCAAGTATTTCACAATCAAAATCAGAGGGATATGGGAACAAAGTCAGGTTCTGCTGCACGTGCGGAGAACCCACCGCCCACCTCGCGCGCGCTCACAGTCGCCAGCTGACCCGAAACTCGCGGGCTTTGCCACCCGTATCCCCAGCAACTCACACAGGCAATGATAGCCTGCTCGCTGGTTATATAGAGTTTGGCTTTTTTGTTCGCTCTTCTGAATTTTGTAAAGAAATAACTGAGAAGCTGGCTCGCTCAGGGTAACTCGAACGGTGGGGGGGGGGGGGGGGGGAGGTTGTCTCGGGTACCTGAGACCATATAAACGGGGTCTAAGCCAATGAAAGCTCTTGAACTGTATTATCCAATGATCCAGTTTCTTATGTTAATAATAATAATAATAATTAGAAGGTGCAGAGAGTCAAATGCGCTTTCTAGTCTTGGTGTGAATAAACAGCTGTCTCTCCCCCTTACCCTCCACTCCCTTTTCAGAAAATTTGGCAATGTGCACGCGATTGATTAATGAAAATATGTTTTCCTTCCAGGAGAAAATGCAATCGCTTCGAATAAATGTTGGCGAAGAACTAAACGTAAGGAAAAGAAAGAAAAAAAGCGTGGTAGCTGATCGATTGATGGCATTTTTTTAGGATGACCTTTATGAAAAGGGCGATCGACTGGAGACTATCCTATTAATTACTGCCAGTCTGTTTTGAGTAATTTTTTTGAAGAGATCTTGGAAACAAGCTTAAACTAAATTGTCGCTTCTAAAACCATACGCGCCCACTTGCTGTGAAATGCAAGACGATCCCTAAAGCCGCTTTTGAATATTTCGAAGACCATCAAAATATTTTCATAGGAGAAGTCAATTCAATCCCCTTGTTTTTCTAGGTGCTTGAGAAAAGTTTTGATGTTGACATAAGTTTTTTTTTCCAGTTGTTATCTCTTCCGTCTTAGCTTTGTTGGTCTTGCTTCTGCAGAGAGTTTCGTGGACGCACCCGCAATCGTAGCCAAGCATTCCCATCGAAGTTATAACGAGCGTGTATCGACTGAATAAATTATCTTTCGGAATTACAGTAATAGTTTCCTGTTGGTAAGGCCAGAGGCACACTAGCTAAAACAAGTTGAATATCGAGCGGTAAATTATAGATGGAATGTCAGAATACGACAATACTATGAGGAAAGACATAACGACAACATGTATAATTTCCCAAACGAAGCTAGTCGACCGGTCCCTGTTGCTTCGCCGAGCAGTGCAAGAAGCAAATTGAAGAAAGAAAGCGGTTACCATGTAGAAAGTTGGTCTTCTTCGCCTTTGACTAGAGAGACGCTCAAGCGAAATGCGGAAGAAGGCAAGAGAGAGGTAATTAAACGAATATCTAGCGTTCTTTCTTCTTCTCTGTAAAGATCACAATTCTTGTTTATTGCGTGAACGCCATGCTAAAACCGTTTCCTGCTGGGGCTTTGTCTCCACGGTTGATGAATATTCGTTGAACCATGTATGATACCTGTATACGTGTACATGTCCTATAAAATGCTACAGTTTAGATGCCGAATAATTCTCACACTTTCTGTATGCAAAGTCAGAACCAGTTGTTGTTGAGTAAGTGACTTCTTTCAGTACCAAATCGCTAGCTACTCATAGAAAAAGCCGATATCAATAGTTTAAAATTATATTTCGGAAGGTTACTTGCAGTGCAATTAAAGGAATGACAGATTTCTTGGGCAAGTATGCTCAACTGGTAAAATCGAATGGAATGATAACTGATCAGTGTTGACATTCTGGATTGTGTTAAAAATGTTGCCAACCGTGTTCGCTTGTTAATTCTCGTGTAACGCGATCTGGTGTTAACTTGTTTGGAATTTTTTAGTGACTAAATGTACTTTGAAGTTTCTGTGTGAATAATTTCACTTTCTCGGAAAGCGAAATTTGTCTGTGAATGTATCGCTTTTCGCTCAGAACAGGCTCCGACAAAAGGTTATCCTGATCCTAAAGATATTCTTCAATTTACCGACAAACTTCGTTTAAGTACACGTTTCCTCTTCTTTGGGATGTAGATACTTAAATTAAAAACCCTAGACAAGTGTCTAAAACGGTATTAAAAATAGCCGACATGAAAATTTTCTTTTTTTGGTACAGCACAGAGAGGTGAGATAAAATTGCTGATGGAAATTTAATTTGATTGAAAGACAGGTAACAGCGGAGAAGCCGTTTTCAAAATTGTCAAGGACTTGTTTTTGTCTAATGTCAACTTCATGTGACATAATTGTGGTCAATGTAAACAAAACTGAAGATCAAAGGCTCTAAATGAAGTGTTTGTCAAGCCATATATGCTAATTTTATATGATAAGGCACCTGTATAACTGTATTGAGGTAACTGTGATCCATATTTTATTTTCATTCTGAAATCTTCTGAAGGTTGTATTTTGGAAGGAAAATTGTGAATACCATGAGACTTTGAAATTCATCTATAATTTATATTGGTAAATGAACCCAAAACTTAGCTTTAGTTAATTTTTTTTCCATTCCAGCGGTAAACATTACTAAAAATTTAACTCCATTTTATCCAAAACAAGAACCTTTACTTGAAAAACTAAAAAGTATCACAATTGTACCAGTCCATATGATTCAGTACTTTTTCTCCTGAGTATTCAAATGCACAGTCTTTATAACTAAATAAAATAACAATGTAATTCTGTATACTACTCCTTAAAACTCAGTACAACTACATGCCTTGTGTTTGTAAGTCAAGTGAAAAATTGTGGATATTGATCAGGGCTCAACGCTAACTTTTCAACTTACGAGCCAAGTGGCTTGTGACAAATTAGATGTTACAACAATTTCAGTTTGTTTACCAGCCAAACTGGTTAGTGGAAATAAAAACCACAAGCCAAAACTGAATTTCTACTAGTCTGTGGCTAGTTGGCCACCGTAAGTGTAGAGCCCTGTTAATAAAATCCATTCTCTTCTCTTATAATCACAAACCTTCAACCCAAATGTTGTTATACAGAGGAACTTAAACCCTGATTAAGTCAGTGAGCTCTACAGAAGTGGTAAAGGGTACTGGTAGATTATGAGACAGAACATAGAGTGCATGGACATTAAAATGGCCTGAGGATTAAATACAAGTGAAGAAATGATCCCCTCAGTAAAGCTGTGATCAAAGAAATTGAAGAAAAGAAGCCTTTAAAAAATTCAGCAGGCATCTGTCAAAACCATAATTTTTTCAAGTTTCTTTTCTTTAATTTCTATATAGCAGCTTACCTGTGAAGATCATTTCTTTGGTTTAAAGTAAATATATTAAGGAATTTTTGCAGTTACAGAAGAATGAAAACTCACACCAATTCCTAAGAAGTTAGCAGGTTTCTTATTTTAGCCAGAAATCCAGTAACAGCAAGCAGTCAATATCTTTTCTTTTCATTCACTTTATCTAACGATGAGACCTGAATGTTTAAAGTTTTGGGTAAAATTGTAGTAATCTTCTTTACAATAAATTGTTTCTCCATTCAAGAAATAGAACTTAGAGTTCAGAGTTGGCACCAAAAAAGTTTTTAACCCCCTAACTCTCAAGATTTTATTGTTAATTCTCCCCTCTAGCTGCTATACTTTTCCTTGTTAGTCAGTTCTGAGAATTAGGTGTTAGATCAAGATAACAATGGCCACATGATAAGTTTTGATATTCTCATCATTCCTATGCTAAATAATGTAGGATATTATAGGGAGAAGTAACATGTTAATCGCTTCTGGGAGTTAAAGCATTGAAGGGGAGAATATTGTGTCAAATACTCCTCATATGACTTCACATTGGTTTGCCTTATTTTGTGTTATTATAATTGTAACTATACAAGAGTTTAAGAACACAGTGTGCTTTATTAGCATTGCTTCAATGCTAAATAGTATTTGGACATTTCATTAAAATACTCGGTAATCCAAATATACAGATTTATCTTAAATAAGCTCTCATCATTTTTGCAACAGCTCATTTTAAAATTAGTGTTATATTCTACTCTATTTTAAAGAGAACTTCCCACAAATGAGAAATATAAAGGAACTTCCTTGGCATTTCTTAGAAAATATAAAAAATTTGACATATAAGTGTTATTAATTTTTGAGTGCAAATCCTCCAAACCCATTTCATTTTCTACCTCTGTCTTGTTTCCACGACCATAATTGCAATAAAATTAAATGAATTTGGACTGGTTCACATTTTAACGTATCACACAGAAGGAAACCAGTCTAAATATACTTAGCACAGCAACCAGATTTGTAATCTCTGTGTCACATCAGATGGGAACTTAATTGTGTTGTAGTTGACAAATCAAATCATATCAATGGTGATACTTTTCTTTGATTCAACTTCCAGAAAACTTCTGAGCTTTTCAGCTGGCCAACTGCATCAGTATGTTCACTTTTCTGCCTGAGTAACAGTCAATATTTAGAATCACTACTTTTGAAAAACCAAGGTGGCCTTTTCCTTGACAAAATCTTGCTCTTCTCTCAACCTCTCTCAATTAGAATGGATGCAATTTTCTTCTTTCCTAATGTTTTTTTTATTTTACTCTCAAGGAGTCCAGAAGTGATAAACTTAATTTTTACGTATATGTGCACGATCCTTCGCAGTAAAGCACTATTTGAGCAATAGTGAAGATCAGACCTGAAAAAAATTTCAGGCCTGTACGGGATTCGAACCACTGACCTCTGTGATACTAGTGCAGCGCTCTACCAATTGAGCTAACAAGCCAACTGGGAGCAGGCCATCAAATTAATTCGACATAAACCCGTAGATGATAAATCAGTGGTTCGAATCCCGTACAGGCCTGAAATTTTTTTCAGGTCTGATCTTCACTATTGCTCAAATAGTGCTTTACTGCGAAGGATCGTGCACATATACGTTTCATAACCGCAGTTCATACATATGTTTCATATGTTTGTTGTTGTTTAAACTTAATTTTATTTCTAAAAATTTCAATACGTACTTAATACCTGTCATTTATAAGTGTTTTCTTAATAAAATTCTTAATTCTCCTCACTATTTTTGACAAAATGTTTATGTATCAGAAGGAAGATTTGCTAAACAGATCTTGGGACTGTGGGGTGTAGATTAAGAAAAAAAATTTATTTTTTGTCTCCTACCCCTACTTAAACACATTCTTGTCCCAGCTAATTATTAAGTATCTGTGAATTTTTGTGAACTACATGCTACATTCAGCTAATAGCTTGAACTAGACTTATTCCATGAAGCTTAGGCCATGAGACTAATTGCATTATCAACATTGCAAAAGAAATTTTATGTAGCATTCAAATGTGTGAATGTTTCTGTTGTTAAGGCCCTTGTTGAATTTGTTGTGGAGATTTGAAGAAAAAGATTTGTAGATTCTATTGAAATTTTATTGTAAAGTGAATAAGTTTACATAAGATTTTAATTGTAATTGACCATATACTTTACGTGAAGTTGTGATTTTAATTAGAAAATCTATCTTCTGTCACTTTCCAATTGTAGTGGTGCATGCTTTCCCTTGTGGGTTTACTTTCGTGGTTTGACTGTCTTTTCCATTCCTCCAATATCCATTATTGTTATGCAAAATTTGATTCTTTTAGAGGCAGTCAACCATAAACAGCAGCCCTGTATTACCAGTCCAACTTCAATTTCATTTCTTAGTTTGGTTCCTTCATAGTATTTCATTTTAAGTTGTCTGGATTTGAAATGTTTCAAACATAATTTGAATCCAGAGACGAAAAGCTTCTTTGTGAGTTTATTATAATGCCAAGCATACTGGTTAACACTGTAGTTTTCTTAAGTGGATTTCTTAATGGTGAACAGAACATGTCATAATCTGTGTGTAAACAAGAGACAAAATGTCTGACATGGAGAAAAATCATTCTGAAGGTCTATTTATGGTAAACAGTTTTTGAGTTGTTGAATCATTTTGTATGTGTTAATTACATTTGTTGAGTTTTCTAACATTTTATTTTCTGTCTTTAACTGTCATTATTAGGAGCAATACGTTGCGTGGGTGAATTCACAGCTTAAGAAAAGACCTGGCAGCCGTTTTGTTCGCGAGATCCCACGGGACACGAGAGATGGTGTAGCTTTGGTTCAGCTTGTGGAAGTGTTGGGTAAGTTCTCGGTCTTTCTTACTAATTTTGATTTCATGCACTCAGCTTAGTTTCATACACTTCATTGCACTGAAGTGTCAGAACACTGTGATACCTGAGTTATCTGGTGCAAATATTGACTCTGCTATTAACAACTGTCACCTCAACTTAATCAAAGACTAATGAACAGTATGCATCCTTATGTGCATAAAATTGTAGCCCTAGCTAAGCCCATTATAAGTCAAAATTAGTGGTGTCTGGATCCAGTTTCACTGAAAGGACTTTGAAATATTGACTCTGCCATTAACAACTGTGATCTCAACATAATTAAAAACAGTTACTAAATAAACAGTATGCATCCTTATGTGCACAAAATTGTCAGTTAAGCCTTAGATAAGCCTATTATAAGTTAAAATTAGTGGTGCCTGGATCCAGTTTCCCTGAAAGGACTTTTATATTCTATTCATGTTTTCCTCTACTGAATGCATACACATTATTGTATTTGTTATTATTTAGGCCATTGGCAAAATCAAATTTTGGAGTAGTTATGGACAACCAAAATTAACTTAAAGATTCATCATTGCTATGGTTAGACACTTGGTAACTAAATTTGTTTGGGAATTGTATAATCATGATCAAGATACAAATTGTGAATATAATTATTATAATAATAATATCAAGTGTCTGTGTTGGTCTGACCTATTAGTGATAACAACTGCCAAGTTATAAATTGTCAGGTGTTAGGGGTAAATTGCTGTTTCATCACTTGTGGACCACCAAATGTTACTACACATTTAAAATTTTGTCCTGATCAAAACTTTCTAAGTGTTAGTATTCCTTGATGTTATGAAGTGAATTCTCAAGATCCCTAGCAGGAAAATTTTGTTAATCATTCAACAACTGGTGTAAAAGTAGTTTATTTAGACAGATTGTGATGCTTGAATTTTCTTGTAACAGGGCTTGAGATTAACAGTAGCCAACTAGCCACTGACTGGTAGAAATTCAGTTTTGGCAAGTGGTTTTTATTTCCACTAGCCAGTTTGGCTAATAAACAAACTGAAATTGTTGTAACATCTAAGTTGTCACTAGCCACTTGGCTAGTAAGTTGAAAAGTTAATGTCAAACCCTGTTGTAATGTGTATTTTTTTCGTTTTACTACTTGATTAGCAGTTAAGACTTGAAAAACAAAGATTTTCAGTTACTCTGCAAAAATCCACACCCCACCATAATTCTAAAGTGCATTCAAAATGGGCACTTGATAATCCCTCCCTATTGATATTTTTACATGGACTTATGACTCAGCATGCTAAATTGATCTCTCCTAGATAGTGAATTTTAAAAAAATGCTTTGATTTTTCACATTTGTTTTGACTGTCATCAAACCAACTGTAACACAGAATAACTGCATCCATTGGCATGGGTCTGTGCCAGGTGTTTTCTTTTCCTCTCTGTAAAAAATACTACTGTGCAGTAACTTATTTTTAAATTAGTTGATAGTTATATAGTGGCCACAATGGGAATATATGAATAAATTTGTAGTATGGTCTGCCGAGCATGACAACTTTGTTATCATTAAAATACTCTGTCTAATGTGTTAGAGCCATGTATGCATTGAAAATGTAGCTTTAGCAGGGATAAGAAAGACAAATTATTCATGAAAATCTTGTTAATAGTGAAATGAGTTGTTACACAGAGCAGGATCGGATCAAATCATTTGTTTGGGATTAATATAAAAGTTTTTGTAGATCATACTGAGGAAAAATGCAAGGAATTCAAAAAGAGTGTTTCAACCAATTATCTCATACTGTGACAGTGAATTTAGCAGCTTGAGTTGAGGAGTATTAATGGACCTTTTAACCCTCGAGAGGGACCAGCATCTAATTTCTCATTAAAGTAATAATGCTGAATCAGCCATTAATTAAGGCAACAAGAATGATCAAAGTAAATGATCGCCAATCTGAGAAGATTGGGTTGTTAAAGAAATCCTCCTCATTAGTACCAAAGGAGAAGTGTAAAGGTAAGTTTGAAGAATATCACGGTTTCTGATGTTAGGGTGTACAGGGTTCATCAGAGAGTTTTTATTGACACTTTGTTATCATTATTTTATGAACTTGAGAATAAATGAAATCCAATTTCTACTGCAATATATGTTGTGCATCAATTTTCACAAGGAATTTATAAAAAGGGTTAACTTAAAGTTCCTTCATCTACATGGTGACACTTTGCACTGTTAACTCAAAACTGCTTAGAACTGATTCTATTGTTTGGGATTAGTAAAGGGACTGATTATGTAATAAATTTTTTTTACTTGGTTGTTTTCTTACTTTTTCAGCTGGTGAAGCTCTGAAGTTTGATGACTCTCCAACAATGTATGCAGCTAAGAAAGAGAATGTGGACCAGGTCTTACATTTTATGGCCTCCCAAAGAATTAAAATGAGACAGATCTCATCAAAAGGTAAGTGAAAGAGTGACAAACAGACTGAAGTCACTCACATTTTAGGCTCCAAATTTATGAACAGTTGGTCGGTGGGTTGGCTGGACTAAATTATTCAGTTTCAAATAAAGTGCAGTATTCTGTGACCTCACATTGCTGGTCAAGGACTAGGTATGGCAATTAGAATGATCTAATCAGGGCTCTGAGGGCCATAATTATGTCTGATGAATAGAGTTTTCTCTTTTTCAGAAATTGTGGATGGGAATGTAAAAGCAACAATGCGACTTGTACTTGCTCTGGCAGCCCACTTCAAACCTGGAAGTGTGAAGCCGACTTCACATCAGAGTGGTTCACCTTCACAAACCAAGCTCACTCGCAGTCCATCTGCTGCAGCAGCTGCGGCTGAGGCTGCAGCCGCCATTGGTGAAGCTAGCAGGAAGGCGGCAAGTGCTGGTCGTCAAATACACATGCCATTCAGGCTCAGGTAATGAAACAACCATTACATCAATGGCTGATCATTCCAAAAATAGCAGTGGTGAGAAAACCCTTGCAAAAAGCATCCTGCCGGGTGTAAGCTCTAATTCTTAGCCATACTTATAAAATTGTTTTACTGAATGCCCTCTTGGAGTATCAGTTTCATTTGGAAGGCACAGATTTCTCATAAGCTGGAAATTCTCACTATTTTGCAGGGGTGTTGAATTTACCACTTACCAAGGTTAAGACCCACTACCCAAGGCTTAGCCAGTAGGATTTTCTTCTCATTGCTCATCACCAACAAGTTCTCTTGTTTTTTAATAGAACACAAATAGAAGTTTCCTATTTGTGGTCTCTCTAAAAGGCATTCTAGTTATTTCTAATGTTTGCACTGGTCTTTTAATTTTCAGAAAAACTCCAAAGAACTTGCCTGTAATACCAAAGATGGAGCGGCCTCCTATTGATGCCAGTCCAGGGAGCAGCCCTTTACTTTCTGCTTCACCCCTTAATACACCATTAAACAGAACTCCTATTCGCAAGATCAGTAGGCCATCAAGTGCAGAATCTAGACCTGATAAAGACAATGGGTCAGATGGCTCCAATGTTAGCAGTGCTGCTACCACACCCAGACTACAACATAGAGACCTGGCAGCACTTCATTCCATGTCTGATTCTGAGTCCATTTTATCCAAGGATGTGGCCAGAAATAGCCATTCCAGTACCTTTCCAAATTTTGAGTTTCTGCAGGAAGTAACTGAAGGATTGGAGAATATGGAAGATGAAACAAACAGCGTAAAGGAAACACTGTTGCATTTACAGAACTTGGTGAGTTTGGTTTGTTATTGTGGTCTTTTTGCTGCCTCAATATTTTTTGTTGTTTAAGAATTGAGAATTTTTTTTGATGTGAAATTGAACTTGGGGCATAAAAAACTGACAAAAACCACCAAGTAGTTTAACCCCCCTTTGTGTACCTTTAAATTAAAATAATTGTGACCTCTCACGCGAAAACGTACACTAACGGCTATCCGTTCGAAGGCGTTTTGCCATTCACTTGCCGTTCACCAGCCGTTCAAAAAAATTTGCATCCGTTCGCACGGCCAGGGTTACCCGTGCAAAAGAAAATAGCATCCGTTCGCACGTCTTTGGTTATCTGTTCAAAAAAATATAGCATCCGTTCCCGCGGCTTGGGTTAACCGTTCAAAAAAAATAGCATCCGTTCGCACGGCTTGGGTCATCCGTTCAAAAAAATATAGTATCCGTTTGCACGGCTTGGGTTATCCGTTCAAAAAAAACTTGCATCCGTTCGCGCGGCTTGTGTTATCCGTTCAAAAAAATTTGCATCCGTTTGTACTGCTGGTGTTATCTGTTCCAAAAAACTAATAATTATTGGTTCAGCCGGTTACCCCCTGGGAAAAGTAATTAAAATTCAAAAGTTTGCACAGCTGGGGTTTCGGTCGTCCGTTCAGAAAAATTCTCAACTGTTGTTCATCAGTTCAGAAAAATGCTTAGCCGCATAAACAAGTTCTATAGCAGACGTGCTTTGAATTTTGCAATTTTATCTTGGAATATTGTTTGAGAAGAGTTTGTTCTGAGAGGTCTGAGGGCCTCCCCTTAAGTAAGATCTTTTTTTTAACACCTTGCAGGTGACAGGAACTAAAGTGCGTATTCCGAAATGCTGTTTAAAATGAGTACACACATCAAGGATTGTGTCTTTTTCGAATTGTTCGACTTTGTAGATGTAGGTGTCCTGGAATGTTGTTTCCTTATCGGAAATTTCAGCCGTCAACTGAAATGAGCAATCTGTTCCTGGAAGTTTATAACAATTTTTTTTTATAACAATTTTTTTTTTATAACAATTTTTTTTTTTTGTATCGATCGTTACATCATCTTGAGTGTTTTCAGCTTGTGCCGCGCGCGTTGATTCGATCGTACATCAGTTCTTAAGGTTCAGTGTTGTAGCTGTTGCGGGTCGTTTTCTTCTCTTTATTTCAGTCTTAAAACGAACGATTTCACGTGGATGGAAGCGCATAATCGCATTTACTTTTCCTTGCTCCGTGTTCTAACGGATTTGATTTACTTCTGCGTGCCTTCATTGTCCGGTGTTATTTTGGCCCTCGCCCTATATTGTAGGGTTTCTGGGCATTTAGGCCTTTTACCGATGAACGTGAGCAAGCCACTAGCCAACGCTTACACTTTGCCAAGTCTCGCAAAGGTTTTGGGAAAGGAATGAATACTTTCTTCCGCTATTCCTCTTACTCTTTGATTGATTTTTGCCATTTATCGGCATATCTTGAGTCTGTCTTACACTCACGCCAACAACAGTGTTTGGTACCAACCATGCCACTTCCTTTAAGAATGCTAACTCTTTTTAGTGAAATTTCCTGTTGTTTTCTTTCAATACTACAGCTCTCGCCGGGACACTTCATTTGATTTGGTCGCAATGTTTGTCTGAGTGTGTGTGGGGGGTCTCATAGGATATCACATAAAAAAATATATTTTTAGTTATAGTAGAAAGCTCTCTTGAAAAGACGTAAGTTTCAAATTGATGAGTCAAAAAGCCATGCTTGGGAATTTTTCTAACAATAAAGTTACACAAGCCGCGCGGCATGAGGACGTGAGAAATTTACCATTGAATAGGTTATTGTTTACGACTGAAAACAATTATGCAAATTTCGCTTGTGGCAAATGTTATGCTTTGACTAGTGTAAACACCGCTCGTTCTTATTGACGCAAAGAGATGGTTTCGTCCACCTAAAATAACCTTAGTTCTCTGTATCTTTGTTACTGGTAGATATTTAACGAGAAATGTGCACAGGAATGTTTGATTTTGAACTTTAAAAAACAGGTTCTGAGTTAATGCCGGAAATGCAACCGCAAAGTCGATATTCAGCTGAAAATTGAATGATGTTTGTTTTCTTTGCTCTGTGTCAAAGTAATCTGGTTGTTGATTTAAAATGATTGTCATCTTTACTAGTTCAACCGTTCAAAAATTTGCCACAGCCGTTCGGCCGTTCACCGTCAGCCGTTCAAAATTTTTCTACAGCCGTTCAGTCGTTCACTGTCAGCCGTTCAAAACTTTTCCTCAGCCGTTTACTGTGAGCCGTGAGCCGTTCAAAAATTTTCCACAGCCGTTCACTTTGAACCGTTCAAAAATTTTTTTCAGCCGTTCAGCTGTTCACTCTGAGCCGTTCAAAATTTTTCTTCGGCCGTTCAGCCGTTCATGTTAACCGTTTCAATCGGCTTGGCCATCCGTTTGTCATCCGTTTGTCATCCGTTCACTTGCTGTGCGTTTTGCTGTTCGAACAGATAGCCGTTAGGGTACGTTTTCGCGTGAGAGGTCACAATTGGTAGCCACCTCTGTCGGTGACATCATCCAACATGAAGGTGTATGATCATGACCAGTAGAAGTTCTGCCCCATTATCCTCCTCATTAAAACCCTTTCACTCCCTAGATTTAAATATCAATTCTCCATACTGTCATAATTTGAGCTCCGAGTGTTTGAAGTTTAATCAAAGATCGATCATCCCCTTATTGATTCTTTGTTTCCTTTCATCACCTTTCTTCCAAACAATGTACTGATTGTGTGAAGAGAAATTCCTTTTTTAGTTACTTCTCAGAGTATAAGGGTTAAAAATGGGAAAGTACCTCAAGGGTGTCATTAGGAGCCAGTTACTAGCAGTCTGCCATCTATAACACCAATCTGCTGCTGTCTGTTTTGTCTGTGAGTAGGCTGCTGTGTTTCAGTTTCTCTTTACAACTGCCTATTACACCATCAGCAGCCACTCATTGAACAAGTTTTTAAAACCTCTCTTCCCATGACTATTTTGAAAGACCAAGGGACCATGATTTCTTGATAGGAATTTCAAGATGAAAAAAAACACACACATAAAAACAAGAATTTTGACTTGTTAAAAAAACTTTCAATAATATTATTCAAACATCAAGTTGTTCATATAAAATTATTTTAAAGACCAGTGATCACTATAAGCCACCATTTGCCAAGTCTTTAGACATAATGGAGAAGTATGATTATTTTGTGGGTTGTTTTACAGTTGCTGGAAGGCAGAATGGAAGAGGATGAGATTCCTGAAGAGTACTGTGGCCTTGAAGGTTCAACAGTCCAAGAACAGCTGACGATTGTGAGCAGTCGACTTGATCAAAGAGAGGCTGAGTATGATGTCCTGAAAACAGAACTTAACAAGACAAAAGAAGAGTGTATTAACTTACAAGGTTTGTGTCAATCGAATTTGTTCTTAATTACAAGAAACCTGTTGCATGCACAGCAATATGTAACTTTCTTGATACTTTCAAGCTGTGACATTGGCCTATTAATTCCTGTGCGTATTGGCAACTGAAGTCAAACACTGGGTAGAACTCATGAGAGAATGTAGCTTGTTAGTCACTTGATAGTGCATTACATTTACAATGACAAGTGACAATCCCTTTTAAGTTTTGGTCAACTTCTATTTTTAGACTGTGTTTGTTTATGAAGTTGGCATTGAGTCTGTTGTTGATTTCCATCCTCACTCCAAAGATTTTCCATTGATTTTGGCCTTTTTCCCCTTTTTTTTTCTTCACTATTCACAAAAACCAACACTGCAAATACTAAATTAACTTGGGAGGTGCGAATGAAAATCCTCTCAATGAAATTGGTTTCTGCTAGAATCTCAACATTGATTTGTTTTATGTTCCCTTTTTTTATTTAAGCAATAGAGCACATTTTCCATGGCTCTATGACATGATAAAACCATACTTAGCTTTCTCCCAACACCCCAAGTGGCTTTATCACATTTTATTATAATAATTTATGGCTGTGTCTCACAAGGACTGGGAACTACCGAATTCACAAATTTGATTGGCTGAAATCGATATTGAAAGCGGTCTAGATTTTCCCATCTAGACCTGCATCTAGACTGGTCTAGAAAAAAGAGGTACAAAGAATATAAAAAATTGGCACAGCCATATAATAAACATCTTTATTTATTAACCGAGCTAAGTCGGTGTGTATGGGAGAATCTTGACCTCAGTCGCTGGTACAGACCTCACTGCATTCGGTCTGTACTGGCAACCTCGGTCAAGATTCTCCGATACAGACCTTCTGGTCGGTTAATAAGAACTAAATAAAGCCTGGAAAAGCACCCTATTGCTTTTTTGACATAACTAGTTACTTACAGGCTCCTTATAAACCTGATAAAACATCCACTCTGAAACTGAATTGACCAATCAGACAATGCTTACAGTACTGTGTTCATTATGTTATAGGTATTAAGTCAGGATTGCAGTCAAGACTCAACCAACAGGAACAAACCATAATGCAGCTACAGTCAGAGTCATTAAAGCATGAATTAGCACAGCAACAACATGGGTCAGAAGTAGCACAGTTACAATGGCAACTCGCTGAGCGGGACAAGGAGGTGTCTGCCCTCAGGAATGAACTGGTAAGAAGAGAGAAAACTGTAGATAAACAGAGGATGGAACTTGAGGATGCTATGAGGCACATAGAAGAACTTCAATATGCACAGGTTTGTTCATTGTATTAACCCCTGCTTGAACTTCTAAAACAAAGTTAATGTGAGCTTCGCACTAAATATCCCTTCCCCTAACCCAACATTAACCCTAACATGTTCTCAGTTGCCATTTTTTGACTAATAGGGGAGGGGTAGGGGGCACAGTTGCTCAGATACTCATTTATATTTATTTTAGCTCTTGTCAACATGATATTAACAAATTTTCAAGTTTGAAAATGACAAAAATTCACCAAAATAATTATTATCTGGAGGATGTTGAACCAGACTACAAGAAAGAGTATGGTATCAATAGTGTATGTATGACTCACAGAGTCGCATTATTTTACCTCCAGTGAAACAAAGATCAGCATGATTTTCAGACATGAAAATTAAATTTTTCCACTGGAAACAACTATTTGACAGAAGAGGCTTTGAAAAATTATCAAACAAAGGGTTGTCAGTTTCTAAGCTGTTGGTATTAATCTCCTGCCCAGCTTGATATTTTTGTTTCTGCTTATAGAGATTGTTTTGAAGAATGCTGTATAGTTACTAGCACTTAATTTGAAACTGATATGTTCTGTATTATAGGCAGGGACAAGAAGAAAAGCAGATGATCATTTTATAATTGAATTACAACAGAGGATCAGAGACCTACAGGAGAAGCTTGATTCTGTTGGTGTGCATGAGGTAAGAAACTGCATGGGCATTTCACTTAACTATTATGTAGAGGGTCTTCACTTGTGTTTATCTGATGGCTAGGTGATTTTGGTACTTTTTTTGATTTGATGCCATGGCATTACTATTAGGTGCTGTTTGATGTGTGAGCAGTGTTTATTTTGAAATCATATTTCTTCATTCCCTGACAATAAATTAAGTAAAATATTAGTGGATGTTTAGGAATTTTATAATTTTGGGTTATTGAGAAGAACTGAACCCCTGAAAAAACCTGATTGTTTGACTGTTGGCCAATTGTCAGTACCTTGATATCTTTATGTACTTTTTTTTTTCCAGAAAAGGATATACTGATTTCAAAGCAAAGGATTGAATTGATGCAGAAACTGTAGAAACCAGTTTACTTCTGCTAATCAGTTGTTTTGGAGTGTTGCTCATTATATTATTTTCATATGATTCCAGACCACCTTGTCAGCCCGAATTGCCACGCAGGATGAAAAGATGGCATCACTAGAGAACAAGATTTTGAATCCTCGTGAGGCAGTTGCTTCTCATGGACTGAAAGTGAGCTTGAATAATGTTTGCCAACTGCATTCTGTTCACTTAAACAATCATTTATATACTGAGGAACAATTTATTATGTTTGTGGTTAAGGATGTCATTTATTTCCTTTAATTAATTAAAGATTGATGTCCTTTTACTTTGTTGACAGAGATCAGAAGAATTGGAGGTGGTGCGCGAAGCTATTGAAAGTCTACGAAGCTGTTTTAGACCACATGACCCACACCACCACACCCTTGATACATTAGAACAGGTACTTGTCAGAACTTTTCTTTCCATAAAAACCTTTCTGTTACACACATTAGAGCACATTGATATTGAGATTGTGCTAAATATAAATGACTTATTATCACAGAGACTATTATTTCAAATTTCTTGTCATTTATTTTAAAATAATTTTATTGCATAAGTGTCAGTGTGCTTTGCAACTCTTTGCTGATTGGGGAAGAAGAGGGACATAAAAAATTAGCCAAGAGAATAAAATTGTGTAAAAATCTCGTCTTTGGGTGTTAATTGGTTAGTTTCAAAGTGTGTAAGGGGAGTTGGAAATGAGGCGTTTAAGAAACAAATTCAGGCAAGCAGTAAAGGAGACAACCTGAATGTGGGAATTTCAATCATGTCGTAAAACCCACAACCTTAAGATACATGGCTACTCTGCCTGGTATAAATTCATGCAGTCAATTATCTATCTCTTGGGTGTAGGAGCAGGGTTGTGGTTTTAAATTAAGCTGATTGTTTGGATGTTTCTTTGGCCATGAATGCAAGGATATCATGGAGCCAGAGATGTGGGTTGCTAATTAAAATTACTTCTGGGGAGAAAGTAGGTACTATACATGTGTACCTGCAGCCTGGTGCATGAAAGCCAAGAATGATGATTTTATCGCATCAAGAAGTCTCTTAGTCAAAGAATGTTTTGGGCTTGCATTTAAATGTACTTACTAATTTTAGATATTTTTGTGTTTTACACAAAATGTACATGGAACATTTAACTGACAACAACTATTCACTTGACTCTGATGATGACTTGTTGAAACATCACTGCCAACAACAGTCCTTTTCAGGACTACACCATAGCACACATTTTGTATCTGATCAGTTTTTTTGTCCTTTTGTTTCCAGAGAGTAATTGCTGTTCATTCTTCAGACCAACAGTCACACCCTTTTAATTCTGATACTGAAAATGCAAATATCAACTCCAAGGTAAAGATACCCCACATGTTGAAAGCAATTATTTTTACCAGCAGTTTTATATCCTGTCAGTGGTAGTATTTTCAGACAATTTTTTGTATTTGACATAATCTTCAGTCTTTAGAGTCAGATTGTTTCTCTTTTTTCAGGGGGTGAATGGATTTGAACATAGTAATGGATACAATGGCAAATCACTATTACATCACAGGCAGTTAGGTATGTGATTAACAATAATCATTTTTGTGCTGGATACTTTAAACTGCAGATATAACCATAAACACTGGAGATTGTTATGCATCAGTGGTCACTGCGTTACATTGTAAAGCTCACTAAAGGCATGAGTTTTAGACACGATGGTCAGGCTGTAACTGATTTGTGAAATTCTCTATCCTTAATTAACACCCTAACATCAATGTGCATTATTTCCCATACTTTTCTCCATTAGTCAGAGTATAGTTTTGTAATTGTGCAGTTTATTGTGAGTACATGTAGCACATACCCATAAAGTAAAAATAAAAAAATTAGAATGAAAATATTATCACAATACTTTTCTCGATACATTTCTTAAGGTGGCAATGAGTAGCATTAAGGAGGTGATGTGGCTGAGTGGTTAGGGTGCTAGACTTGTAATCCAGTGTCCCAGGTTCAAGTCCTCCACCTGACCACACTGGATAAAATTTATCCAGTGAGTGGTCAGGTGGAGGACTTGGTTTCCCCTAGTTCAACTCCTCGGCTGCACTCTGTTAATAGCCTACTGGTCTGCCTCTCGCTAGTGAGGATTTTTAAGCACTTAGTCAGTCTACATTGTGGCTGAAAAGCCCCTATGAGGAGCTTCAATTAATCATATATTATAATAGTATTATTATTATTATTTGATTAGCAATCAAGAGCTTCTTTAGTTGGTGATCATTTCCTTTACTCCTGTGACCTTACTGCTTGATTCAGGGGTGATATTGTAAAGAGAAATAAGATGCTAGTCACTCCTGAAGTAGTTACAGGTCAAAGGGTTAGTGGTAAATATGTTATGTGTTGCCAACATTTTTCTTATTCAGAGAGTATTGCGAGGGAAGCTTCAGGAATCAGCACCAAAGTATTATATTTCACAGAGAAAACTGTCACTCCATTCCTTACATCAATACCGAGAAGGTTCGTAATGTGACTGTTACATATACCTTATTAACCAAGCGCGAGGGCCGTACTGGGAGAATATCGGCCTGAGGCCTTGACAGTATGGACTGAGCGCAGCTCGGTCCATACAAAAAAGACTGAGGGCCGATATTCTTCCAGTACGGTCCCGAGCAAGCTTGGTTAATAAGAGATTTATTATACAACTGAAGCTCAAAGGGACACAAGAGCGGTTTCATTCAGGACCATTCGGGACAGTGCCCAGTCCAATACTTAGAGAATATTGACAGGCAATAGAGCATTTTGATTGGTTGATTTTAGTTATTGGCCATCTGACTGCCCGAGTCATGTAATAAACTTTGTTATTCTTGATATGCTTAAGGATTGTAAGCAAATTGTGAGAAACTGAAATTTGCCAAATGTATGATATATTTATTATTTAAAATAAGTTAAAAATTAAAAATTGATCAAGGGGCAGTATCATTAAGGAATAAATAAATAAATGATTTAACAATGGACATCCACTGGGTGGCTATTCTTGTCCACTGTTCCAGATCAAATTGGAATTTGGAATGTTGGTTTTTGCGGAGGGAGGATAACAGGGAGAATAGGTGGTAACACTGAAATGATCACATAGTATGAACAGTTAATAAATTTATGCTTTGTCATCATTTGCAATTACATTTTTCCTTTCTTGTGGAGTTCTGAAGCATCAGTTTCATTGAAATTTTTTCTTTCATTTCAGACTTGGAGAAATAACTTTGGGAGACTTCAAGGAAGCAATTGACAGACCTGGAATGTTTCGTTATCACTTCAAAGCTTTAGATCCTGAGTTTGGAACAGTTAAAGAAGAGGTATGTAAAGGGCTATTAATACTTTGACCTCAGAGGTGTGAAGACTGACCAGTGTTTATGGTATTGTAATATTAAGTTAGCATAAAAGGGGTTAGTTTCACAAAGGAAATGTGGTGCTCTGTCGATAGGGGTATTACAAGATAATTTGGTTATTATCAGCTGATTTGGTAACTAAAGGTAAGTAAGCCAAAAAGCTGATGTTTTTAGGGTTAGCCTTGTTTTGAGTGTTAACTCAAGGCTGGGGCTAACAGTCAATACATCACTTTTAGAAACTCTTTGTAGTGGCCAATTTACATTTTCAACTCAGTTAATAAAGCCAAAAAAATATCTTGAAACTTGCAAAGTCTACTTTGTTCAAAAACCTGGGGCTTGCTGATTGTCATGTAAACAAAAGATTGTGCTGTGAAGAAGAAAAAGACTTATCAGCAGACAGTAGATGACTTAATGGCAACCAGATGTAGTAAGTTTTGTTTGTGTTTAACTGGAATCAACTCACAAAATTTCATTGTAACCTCCACTGCTTCCTCTTTGGCAGGTGATAGATGATGGAGACATAGTACCAGGTTGGGAAGGAAAAATTGTGGCTTGGGTAGAGGATGATACAGGACAAAAAGCTCTTTCTGGCTACCAAGACCAAATGACGTGACAAAATGATGCATTGAAGAAGACTAGATTAACTGTTATTAATAATATTGTGTATATCAATTTCAAATATGACTAGGACTTACAGATGAGTTCCTGAAACAGTGTACTATAAAATGGATCCTTTAACTGTAGCTTTGTTTTGCTCTCAGTGCTATTTGCTTATTAAGGATTAGTTGCTACTTGATAAAGTGAGCCCTGAAGATGGATCTTTATCTGCATGAGCTCTGCCATAGAGGTTAAAACTGAACCCCTTCTCTTATTTAAGAAGTCATTATTTGGCCTTTTTTCTGATAGTCATATTTGGAGGCCTTTTTGGTGAACTGGTGAATGTGGAGATCCCAGAAGGAAGGAAACTGTGCCCACTTCTTGCATCAGACAATCTAAATGTTTATGGCTTGGATTCTTGGAATTGTTATTAGTGGTTGTCCATAAAGGCAGATATTTTGTCTAAACAAAATACTATGACTATAAAATAATTATTGAATTGCCGATAGTATGGGTAAAAAGCTTAGTATAGACCACTTTCATAAATGGCTACTGGATTAATATTCTTTTGTTTAAATTTAAGTTAGCCCTTCTGGCCTCGCTTGAGATAATGTATTCTTTTGAATTTTGTACTGGAGAACAAGGCCAGAAGGGCTAATTTAAATTTAAACAAAATAATATTAATCCGGCAGCCATTTATGAAAGTGGTCTATTATAGGGTTCATTTACTTATTTATTATA
This sequence comes from Stylophora pistillata, assembly GCF_964205215.1. Taxonomy (NCBI): domain Eukaryota; kingdom Metazoa; phylum Cnidaria; class Anthozoa; order Scleractinia; family Pocilloporidae; genus Stylophora; species Stylophora pistillata. The sequence continues at coordinate 35,036,272 of NC_142525.1, forward strand.
ATCACTCAGTTATTAGATGGCAGATTATATTACTATTAATAATTATATGTAGATATCACTTCAAAGTATGCATACATGTTTAAGGTGTAAAGAAATCATGATATTTTTTTTTTATTTCAAGAGTTTCTGTTATCTTTTGTGGTTGACTGGAACACATTCACATGTGCACATAAATTTAAACCAAAGCCTTTCTGTGGGGAGGTTGTAGAATTGAATTTTCAGATTCAGTTAGTAAAACAGCAAACAGCAAATGGCACATTAGTGGTGAAGGAGTGAAAAAGTGGGTTGGGTTGCTTTGTGTGAAAAACTAAACACCTGTGTTTAGTTGTATAAAGGACAGATAACTGGCCATTTAGCAGATAGGTGTTGATGAAATGTACTGCGCTATCCCCTGGATCGAGGTTTATCTAGCTGGTGAATGGCATTATCCACTCTTCTAACACAAGCAGGTCTTGGAACAGGTTATTTCAGATCCAGCCAGAGTAAAAGAAATTAAAGTTTGGTTGTGCAAACTGATAGTTACAAATAAGCAATATTGTTTCTTTTACATAGTTGCACAATATTTCTAGTTGTAGCAATGTTTCAATTGTAGAAATTAGATGTTTAGAAGAGCTTGTCACAAAAAAGTATGTAAATATTTATTGTTTAAAGGAAATACAGAGGATGTAATAAAAATTGTGGTTAGAATTACATTGTTGAAACCCTGATAACAGCTGACTCCTGTCAACTGGATTTTTCAAGGGAATATATAAGGTTTGCATTTGGGACTGGGGTAAAGTAAGAAATAAAATGACCTGAAGAGGAAAGAAAATCTTCCATTAATTCAGACAATCAACATCATCTATTGAAAGTATAAAAATTTAATATTAAGCTTTTTTTTCTAAGTACTGGAACTTTTTATGGTGAAAAACAAACCCAGACAAGGACTACACCATTATCAAACTGAGAAGCCAACAAAGTTTAACCAAGAGTTAAAATTCAGTGATTGCTAAAATTGCCCTCATTTCTGTTCAATCTGGTTTTAGTCTGTTCAATCATGTAAAGAACTAGTTTCAGGTTGTGCAAGAGGCATTTGAACAGGCTTCCATTATAACAGTAGAAAAGCAGCTGAGAAGCAAGAGTAAGGCAAGTGAGAAGCTTTGAACAACTTGATTAGCTTGCTAGCTAATCAACCTGTAGGTTGGTGACTTATAACTCAGTGCTCTGAGAGCTGACTAATACCTTACTCTAGTGCCAAAGGGGACCAATAATCTACTTCCATAGCATCCTACTCAAAGTACTAAAAGATTCTACAAGTGCAGTTTAGTATTCCCTGCAGTCATTTTATTTCTCTACTCCCCAGAGGAAATTGGCATAATGGCGTCATGACTAGCAGGGTGCATAAGCTGTAAGGGGAACAAACTTTAAATTACTGAGACAACTTTCCTTTTGTATCTGCTCAAATACCAAGTGTAGTTGGCCTGCATCAACTTACTATGTAAAAAGAGAGATTGCTAATTTGCTAAACTATTCTAAATGTCACCTTTGTCCTATCTGAATGGTCAGTAATGGATCTGGTCCTACTATACAGAAAAAATCTGAGTCATTGATTCTTTGAAAATTCCAAGCTCGGTGTTATAAATACATTTACAAAACACACTTTTGAGTGCCAACAATATGATGCACAAAACTAACAAAATACCTGTAATATTTACACTGATAAAACTATGAATATTTAAACTGTAATATTTAAACTGATTAAACTATGAATTTGTATCCCAAAAGCATTGCCGCCTTTCCCCAACATAAAAGTCAAAGTCATAGCATTTTCCACAAGTTTTGATTCCACAACGGTACTCTGTTGGTTGGCCATTGTCATCTTCTCCTTGGCAAAGCTTCAAGTGGCAGGGGTACCAACTTAAACATATTTCTACTCTACAGATGCACTCAGCACTCAGTTCTGGTGTATTTTTACATGGTTTCAGCACCTTTGTAAAGCCAGTTTGATCTTGAGATGCCAACTCAAGTTTATCAAGATCCTCTCGGGTTGAATTTCCTATTCAAAACAAGGATAGCAGTTAAAGTGACTGGCCTATCACTGTGGGGTTGTAAACAACAAAAATAAAAATGTGAGCCTTTCTTTTTGTTCAGTTTTGAGCTACTAGTATGTGCTATTTGTGTTAGGTACTTTAGTTTTATCAACTGAGTTGCTAATGCAAATTGGTCACCGTGAAGAGCTTCTAGAGTTGACATTTTAAGCATTAGCCCTTCATCAGAGCAAGTGGAGAATACTGCGACAAAGGGCTACTTAACAATTATTCTATGAGCGCGCGTTGGATATGAGATGACAATTAGCCAGCGAGGCGCATAGCACTGAGTTGGCTATAATCATCTAATATCCAACAAACCCGAGTGGAATAATTGTTTTATTAAAAAGTGCCCCCAAGATAATCTTCTCGACTTTATTTTGTAAGAAGAAACTGGATGTTACAATGTACAGATATCAGATTATGGTATATTGGCTCATATACCATAATGGCTGAGCCAATAAAAAGTCTTGAATTGCATTATCCAGCAATCCAGTTTTTAATAATACTCTTTGCAGTGGCCAGCTATTGTGAAATAGAAATCTCAAGTTGATAATCTAATTGACTTTTAGCCCCTAAAGATACATTAACAAGTCCCCCTTCTAGCTGCTTTTCACTTCCTCTGTAAAAAAATCAGGGAATTTTATGAAATTTAAGAATAAATATTAGCGAGAAAAACACACAACGTTTCAATGACTCCATGTCATCATTCTCAAGTGAGAAGAGAATAAAAATGAATTGTTAATTTATACTGTACGAAGGTGACAAATGTAAAAAGTTTTTTAAAAATTTAAATAAATAATTGTGCGTGTTGAGTTCATAAATGTAAACTATCAAATAAATAGTTTCGCGCATATGGAATCCGATTGTTTGTTCAAAGAGGGCTTCATCTTCTTTATGAAAAGCATTTCATGAACTAAACAGTCCAGTTTCCCGGTGCACTTTTTAAGTACGTTGAAATGCTTGGTCAGGTCGGCGATGGTTTGTAGGCCGTGGTCGTTCTTTAGATGTTTGCCAATGCCCAAATTATGATGCTCATCAATACGTTGATGTAAATGCCGCCTGGTGTACCCGACATACTCTGCATCACACAGATCACATTCATAATTATATACAACGCATTGTTGGCTAACTATAGGAGGTTTACGCTCACGTATTCTGAGATCTTCACAGATTTTGCGACTCGGGAAGACGGGTTGAAGGGTGTGATTGATTTTGTCCCTTAGATCTGATAATTGCCTTTTCACTGCGTCAGCTGACTTTTGATCTTTAAAAGGCAAAACCACTCGGTGAACAGCATTTTTGTTGATGGATAATTGAGCTTGCACTCCAGGGTTTTCCGACCTAACTGAGGTGACAAAGTGAGAGATGGTGGAATTGATGAGGTGGTCGGGATGCTTGAGGTTTGTAAACATCATCTTTAGGTGATCACATTCAGATTTGAAGGACGCCCATGTGGACGACAGGTGGAATGCACGATTCAACATGGTCTTAAGTAGTGATTTCTTGTACCTTTCATCGACGTGGCTCTGGTGATGAAGCAGTAGGCCTGTGTTTGTTGGTTTCCGATAAACACTAGTTTTTAGTTTACAGCCTTTCTTGAACACTTCCATATCGACAAAAGGTAACTTGTTTCCAGATGCTAGCTCCATGGTGAAGTGTATGGACGGATGGCAGTTATTTAGCGTTGATAATAAATCTTCTGCCGCTGGTACACTTGTGACAATAGCAAACGTGTCATCTACGTACCTTCTGTAAAATTCAGGGAGCTTGTTGTCTTGATCTAGTTTCTCTGTTCTATCGAAGAGAAACAAGATCAAGACAATTCCACCATCTCTCACTTTGTCACCTCAGTTAGGTCGGAAAACCCTGGAGTGCAAGCTCAATTATCCATCAACGAAAATGCTGTTCACTGAGTGGTTTTGCCTTTTAAAGATCAAAAGTCAGCTGACGCCATGAAAAGGCAATTATCAGATCTAAGCAACAAAATCAATCACACCCTTCAACCTGTCTTCCAGAGTCGCAAAATCTGTGAAGATCTCAGAAAACGTGAGCCTTAACCTCCTATAGTTAGCCAACAATGCATTGTATATAATTATAAATGTGATCTGTGTGATGCAGAGTACGTCGGGTACACCAGCCGGCATTTACGTCGACGTATTGATGAGCACCGTACTTCGGCCATCGGCAAACATCTAAAGAACAACCACGGCCTACAAACCATCGGCCACCTGACCAAGCATTTCAACGTACTTAAAAAGTGCACCGGGAAACTGGACTGTTTAGTTCATGAAATGCTCTTCATAAAGAAGATGAAGCCCTCTTTGAACAAACAATCAGATTCCATACGCGCGAAACTATTTTTACATTTATGAACTCAACACGCGCAATTATTTATTTAAATTTTTAAAAAACTTTTTACATTTGTCACCTTCATACAGTATAAATTAACTATTCATCAAATTTATTCTCCTCTCACTTGAGAATGATGACATGGAGTCATCGAAACGTTGTGTGTTTTTCTCGCTAAAATTTATTCTTAAATGTCTAACAAAATCTAATGTCATTTGAATTTTATGAAACATCAAGAAAATGTCTTCTACCCAAATAGTTAGTCTATTCTTAATTTACATTTTAATCTGCAGTGATATCTTAAGAAGTTAAATGTCAATAACTGAACAGCACTCAAAATTAGATTTTCCACAGCCCACATCACTCTGAATATGGGGTTTAATAAACATACCATAAGCTTATGAAAAAAGCAGACTCGAATCTTATGTCACATACCTGATAACAAAAGTTTCGTATTAGCTCCACTAAAGAGCACTTTTCCAGCATCTTTACAAAGTTGATTGATGGTTCCTTCTGTTACATTTGCATCCAAAATGACCACATGATCCATGATGTGAGATTCACTATCAAGATCCTCTTCAGGAACCCTGATTGTACTTGGGTTTTTCTAAATGAAAATGTCAAAGTGAGGTTTTCAATAAGAACTGGCACCTGTCAGGGCTTGGATAGCAGTTGGCTCATCCTGCAAATTCTTACATGTTTCAGTAACATAAAACAACATGGAATGTTGCTAATTTCCCAGCCAGACCCTAGTCTGTCGCAATGTTACCCTCCCTGTGCACGTGAGTCTCCCAAAAGTCATTTACACCGTCTAGAGAAGAAAGGCACTAAGGGAGAAGTACTTTATAATGGCTAAACACCTGGCTCCAACATACAGACTTAAAAAGACTAAATACCCTTCAAGAAATTCCAAAAGTTGCAAATCTTGTTTACTAGAAAAGCTTCAAATTTTTGGAAATGCTTAACACCTGAGAGACCTCTGATTCTTTAGAGAAGTTAAGAAGAACCTTTCTGAGGAAAGTCAGTGACGATGTCTGACTGGCATGCATTTAGTCCATTTAACCCTTGACACACTAACATCAGTATATATATTCTCCATATTGTTCTCTACACATTTCCTTAGAGGCTGACAATGAGAATTGGTTTTGCAATCTAAAGCTTCTTTAATTGGTTAAGACCATGTTGCTGTCTTTTTACTAGAGGTAAAGTGTTCTACCCAGGAGCACAACTCAGAGACCTTGCCAGTTCCGAAGCAAACACCAGTACACCAGCCAATACTTCAGGCTCCTGTATCTCCCATATAGTTAGGATAAATCACCCCTGAGTCATGGAATGCAACAGTTCTTCAGGAACTGACCTGTCTGAGTTTTGACATGGCATCTGACGATATAAATTCTTCATCTTTGAGTTCTGCTACAAAACACATGGCTTCATAAGAACTCTCTGCTTTATCCATTTCACCAAGGACAACAACTTGAAATATCTTTCGTTTCTATGATAAAATATATATAATTCTTTTTTGAATATAGCAGTATTCACATATGGTTAAGAAATCTGATTTTGATTGAGTTTCTTTCTTCATTTGTTTTTTTTTTAAGGGAAAAATCAGAAAGACCTTCTCTACATGCTCCCTGAAACGACGTCTATAATGTCTCTATAGATACTACACAATTAGTTAAGAATCTATAAAACTTTAATGTCATTGATGAAAGAAACCTCGGAACTGCATTATACCCAAACAATTATCTTTCGTCTCATTAACTTAACGTGGACCATTTTCGGTCTAAAACTAAAGCGCAACCAAAAACAGAACTCACAGCTAATATAGATTATTTTGAAACTATTCAACGGTTGTCAGCACTACCTAAGTCAATAAATTTCACGAACCTCACAACGTTTCATACCGAAAGAAAGGATCAGAAAGAAATTAAAGTGGCCTCGCTCCTAAATATGCTTTGAGAATCGTTGCGTACATCACAGTAGAAATGAATTAAAAACTATAATATTCTTTGATTCTTATGGACACCGATCTTTGTAAATAGAGCTTAAAAAACCTCCCTTAAAAGGAAGCTTTGGCACATACCTGACGGAAGTCGATGTACACCGAAACGAACCTATCTTCATTATTCTTGTATTCGATGATAACGAAGTCTTTTTCGGGATCTGCGGAAAAAGTTTGCTGCACTATCTCATCATCCTTTGATTTAATGTTAACAACTAAACTAAAGCTGCCGTTTTGAACCAAAAATGCAAGGAAAAGAAGAAACGACAGCCGAAAGTGTGCTACCGCCATTAATGAGGTGAAATCGCAAGCATTGGTGACAAAGGAGTGGGACGAGCCCAATATTTCATCCTCTCTGCACAGGACAACCACTCGCTTGCAATTGCATGAATACCAATCTATAAGTCATGTAATCTGACGGTCGCTTTTTCAGCGAGAAAATGGAAATGGAAAACACACCTTGAACGTTAACATGGGCTGAGAAGCTCACGAATTCATACAAAGCGGAAATGAAGAGAAATTTAATGGCTCATAGTGGAGACCAGGAGATTCGCATTTTATCTGGGAGAGTGCGGGATAATCCGAGAGGGTTGACATATATGAGCTTGATTTTATCGGGTGATTTAGTCATTTTGTGGCTCCCGGACTGCGCCTTTCCTGTTCGGGTACCTGCAACTCTGCCGCCCTTCCCAATCTTTATCATGGAATGCACGTCGTTCTATCTTGACCCTAAATATTTACAGCAGGGCTTGCACAGCTAACCCTAACCAGATATTGCCATAATTTTGCGAAACGCTTTCCTGTTTCCCCTTCTTTTGCAAATTCCACACGAAAGCTTTGAACGTGTACTTGAAAAGGCCAACAACAAGCTTATGACTGAAGCCATTAGAAGTCAACCCCCAGTTGGCTCAGCTCGGTTGGTAGAGCACTGCACCGGTATCGCGAAGATCATGGGTTTAAATCCCGTAAAGACCTGACTTTTTTTTTGGGTCTTATTTCACTATTGTTCAAGTAGTGTTCATTATTGCGATGACCACTTTCATATCAATTCACTGGCTGTAGCTCTTCACATTCTTTCTTTTTGGCTTATATTTTGCTCTTTTTTCTTGATGCTGTTCGACCATTCCTCCTGTTTTCTTTGTTTATTTATTCGTTTTTGTCCTGTTTAAGTTTTTTGTTTGCCGTGTCCGAACTTTTTCTAGCCCGTTTGAAATGGAGCTCGAGTTTGAAAGCCTGAGTGACAGAGAGAAAAAGAGGAATGCCTTACTCGCGCCTCCGCTTATATCGCCCCGTTCTACGAACTGAACACCAGGAATTCTGTCCTAATTATTCATTAAAACTATTTTAAGGTGCTTACGAAATGTTCCATTTTAAGAACAAAGCAAAAAAGAAACTTAAAAAAAAGCAAACAAACAAAGCTGACCGAAAACCAGAGGCTTCCCCCCTGTTAAAACAGAAACAATATCACAAAATCACTTGCGCAAGTCACGCATATGTTTCTACCATTTTAAGCTCCAAATTTCATATAGAAACATATCTGCATATATGAGACCCATCCCTTTCACCTTGACCTCTGACAATTATTAAATTACTCTAACAAATGGTTCAGAAACACCCTTAGACAAGTGACTCCTTGAAGTTTGTGCGCTTCTTTCTTTTTTATTTTTTTTGTCTTCAACAATAGGTAAGAATTTGAAAATAGGAACTTGCTTTAGTGATCAAATGCCGATTAGTATAAAACTGGCGCACTCGTGTTATTTATGAAGCTAGCGTGACTTCCGGTCACTGAAACATGCGATCGAGGTAACATCACAAGGAAAGCGACAGATCGACCGCCCATTGAGGGGAACCACGGAATTTTTTGATTGCGAGAAAAAAACCGTCGCAGTTGCTTGATCTTCACATAATGGAACAAAACGAGGCTGTTGTAGTCAACGAAGTAGGAAATCACGATGGAGATATTGAAGGTAAACAAATCGAGAGGCTAGTTTCTCGGTTTAGACGTCTATTTGTCAGTAACGTTATCAGATCGATCGCCACATTCGCTGTGGATTATTTTTAAATTTAACGTCAAGAATCATATGTTTTCATTCAAATTCATATTTCATGCTCTTCAAAATTATCACGAAAGGCAAATGGAAATTTCTACCGATATGGCGAGTAGGTAGGAGCGAGTCAACGACAACAAGATCACAAAGGTCTTTTAAAAACGGATCGATCGAGATTTATGTGAGGTTGAAAAAATTTCAAGGTTGAATTTAATTGCTTTAAATCTTTTTTTTTTCTCTTGGCTCTCTGTCGAAAATTAGGAAATGTATTGAAAAGAAAACAACCGTGGTCCGGATACAATTGGCAGTGCTACTTGCTCACTTATGTAATTCAAGTAGACTCGGATAAATACAATATTTCCTCCTTCCGTAAAGCGATGGATCTTTTTCTTCAAATTTCATGCTTCTTACAGAATTCGTCAGATTCTTACATTGTTTATACTTCGTGGTGATCATTGGGATTATTACTCTTAATTCTCATGACATCAAATTTTATCGCAAGAATTATTCTTTTCTGGTACAAGCTCCCTTGGGAAGGGCAATTGTTTTTACCACAACACTTACTTGTACCGTGATGAAATCAATCACGCATAATGATCCACTCTTCTTCTAAAATTTAAATGCTTTTTTTCACAAGTGTGTCTCAGGGGTAACTCAAATGATTGCGATCTGTTTGGCTAAAGAATTAGTTTTGGATAAACCCTCTCGATCTGGTATGTCTGATGTTTACACGGTTCAAGCCGGTTCGTGTTGACATATCTGCATGAATGGCTAAGCCAATAAGATCATTCGCTGGAAGTTCTTGAAAGATTTAAACCAATCACAAGCTGCGCTAAATGTTAACTTCATTTAGCACAAAATGGCAGACAAGAGCATAGTGGACGGTGTAAGTGGACAAGTTGAAAAACGTCCGAACTCACTGGAATTTCCCGAGAAATCTAGCCAAACTGCAGAGAATTCTCGCTCAAATGAACGTGTTTTCTCACCAGATTCGGCCAGGCGGCATCGTTTTTTCGCTGGGCCCTCAAAGTTTGCAGCAGTTGTTGGGCAGGTTATTGGACCGAAGAACCACAATGTTTTTCAAACTTTGCAAGAGACCTTGGAGGTCCTTAAGGATGAGGCCGAAGTATCGAGGGATTCACACAAAAAAGAAGGCCTTTGGTGTCACCCGTTTGAAATTCCTCGCCACCCCATAGAACAGATTCAAATGAAAAATGAAGAAATCGACCTGGAAAGACAACAGTCGAAGATGATAGAGGGTTTGACTCCAGATGACTTCTCAGAGATAGAGCAAGTCTTGAAGAAAGATAAAGACGATGACCTGGACCATTGTGCTGAGAGATTACCTTTTTATCAAAGGCTGTCTATTTCCGGCGGAGATATAAGCGGGGTATGTTCATTTCTTTGTACGGTGCACTCGTAGTCTACCTTCAATTCTCTAGTCAAATTTTTTTTAGTTACTTTCGGTTCTTAAAGATTTTCAGTAAATGTCCAGAAATAACCGTGGTGAGAGACCTGTCAAGCTCTTGTAAAATTATTGAGTAAGTCCTTTTTAGATTTTCTAGCTAGCATCAAGGCATTTCAAGCAAGGGCCACTACATTTTGAATCAAACCTCGGTGATTCCTATTACCCTTTAATTCCCAAGATCTGATCATTAATTCTCCCTCTAGCTGCCACAGATTTCCTATAAAATAAGTTATGAGAATGTTGTGTTAGGTCAAGATAGCAACTTCGTACCTCATAATTATATAATTTATAATATTCTTGAGGTGAACTCCTCAACAACTTCCAACCATGATTGAACAGAAAGTTTGTTTTGTTTCAGGTGTCCATTGATGAGCTGCAACAAGCAGCCAAGCTCTTAGTGGAGGCCTTGTTTATCAGGTCAAAATACATGGCCATGAGCATGCAAAGCTTTTGTTCCACAACTGCTCGGAAACTGAAGACTGTGCATGAAGATTTTGATACAGAAGCTCATTACTTTCATTTGAAGAGACCTTCCATTGATGATGATTTAGGTGAGGGCCATGAACCCTAGCTTTGCTATCTTTCCAGTCAGCTTTATGGGTAGAACATAAATTTAGGGATGAATGTACAGGAAATATTTGCGTCATTGTGGGTATTTCCTGTCTCTTCCTTGGTTGGAATGAAAGAAAGAAAGTTTGACATCCAAGTAGTTTACACCACAAAACCTTATCTTGGTCTCAACATTTTTTGAATGACCAGTGGTAAGGGTACTCTCCCAAGATGGAATACCAATCCACTGCTAACTGGGTTCCCTCTAGCATCTCATTAACTTAAAGTTTGTTCACAGTCTGCCAGTAGCCAAATTATTTATTATCCAACTGTGCTTCACATATCATGTGCAATATTTGTACTCTAGAAATATCTTCAAAATTCACAGGCACTGAAACAATTTGGCTTTTTGGATAATAAATCTTTTATTAGAATTGTTTTTTTGTGTAGTATCGCTGACTACTTTTACTCACAATTTGTATTTTGACTCGCCGTACGGGCTCGTCAAAATACGGCACAACTCTTAAAAATACTCAGCAATACTATACTATACAACAAAATGTCTATATATAATATACTCATGAGTATTGTGAAAAACTGAAAGATTAATTTTATCTGTGTTTTGGCCAAGTGATTACAGTTAACCCTTCAACCTCCAAGATCTGATTGTTAATCCTCCCCTCTAGCTGCCAAACCTCTTTCTCATAAATTAGTTTCAAGAACTTGGTGTTAGATCAAGATAACAACTTCTACCTGATAATTTTTTAGTATTCTCACTAACTTTTTGTGGAATAATATATGGAAATCAAAGAGAGACATTAGATTTTAATCACCTCAGGGAGTTAAAGGGTGAACTCGGTGGTTTCAAAACAAGCCAGCGACCACCGGAGTTCCGCCGGCTACTTGATTGTATGTCGCCGGCTACTCTGGTCATAACAGTCTGCTTGTGACAGACAATCTCGGCGTTATCACAGCCACCTACTTTTCCAGAGTCGGCTGCCTACTTCAAAACATTTTGAAACCCCTGTTAACTCAAAATGCAAAGCCTGGTAGCCATTGTTCATTTCCTGTTAAAGTGTTGGCTGCTAATTACTAGGTGTTTAGATTTAGGTGTGATATTAAACGTTCAGAAATTATGTTAAAGTGCCTTTAGATACATCTCACTGGTGTTTCTTTTTAACTTTCTAAATTTATTCTCCAATTTTTTCCAAAGACACCTGTCCTCTACAGCCATTTTCTATTCAGTCACCATACGATATTGAGATACCTGGCGACTGTGGTTATATTTTTGAGATGATTGATGGCGTCTACCATATCACAGCCTGTAAACGAGATGTCTCTGGTGACAGTGATTTTTCTGTTAGTGACTCAGCCCAGCCAGTGATGCACCCTGCTCCAAACCTGCAAGAATTTTTTGAAGATCAAAATATTCTTCTTGCTCTGTCAACTCATGGACCTATGTAAGTAGCTAGTTAGTAGATAACCATGTCAGTCCTTTTATCCCAGCATGTGATCGGCGTGTAATTTCTCCTTGTCATAGCATTATATTATCAAGCAAACAGATAATAGGAATACAGTAGATATGTTTATCAACTGGAAGACTTTTTCACTGATAAAATTAATCTTCAAATTCTCTGAAGAAATTTGGAAGGAAACATACAATGACCAAAAGATAGAGTTCCTTGGTTCTGTGAACAGTTATTAGTCAAGGAATTTATATGCAGTCAGAAAGCAAGCGTTACAGTCTTATTATTTGGGGGGGAGGGGGTAAGTAAACGTTGACGATTTCTTATATGAGTCTGTGAAAGATTCTTGTCACCAACTCTTGGCCTGAAGTAATGTTTAATCTATTTATGGTCACTAACATGCTTCATGAATTTACTCTTACTGGTTGTCTTATGTTTTTGCTTAATCTCAGAAAGTCATTTGCTCACAGACGCTTGAAGTACTTAGATTCTCGACATAGTCTCCACTCTCTGCTGAATGAGAACAGGGAGCTAGCAGCTATGAAGGATGTTCCACATAGGGACTTTTACAATGTTAGAAAGGTTTGTCTAATTCTTTGATCTTGCTCGTTTTTTATGCTTGCATTGCTGTGTAGTGGATTAACTTTCTCATTGGTCTAAGTTCTATGTTTCACAATAAAGCTTGAATTGGAAAGAATACTCATGGAAATTTGACAATGACTTAACTCTGCAAAGGTCAAAACGCAAAGATGTACCATAGAAAGAGAATAGGAGATTCAATAATCAATATTCCTTGAGTGTACATTTTTTTTTTTTTTTCAGCAGGAGGGGGGATGGGCTTTTATATGGAGCTGAATGCTCAATCAAATAAATATGGTGTGCTGTTTAAAGTCTATTATTGTCTCTGATGTTTGGGGCTGTATGTATCAACTCAGGTGGACACCCACGTACATGGAGCATCCTGTATGAATCACAAACACTTGCTGCGTTTCATAAAACGGAAAATGAAGTACAATGCTGAGGATTTAGTGACAGTGCATGAAGGAAGGGAGATCACTTTACGAGAGGTAAGAGTATGAAGTATTGCATTTCTTAGAGAAAGATGTGAGACATTTTTTTTCTTTGTACACTGTATACAATTTGCAGATCTATTATTATCCAGCTGTGCTTCGTAGATTACAAATAACACGGGAGATAAGTACAAATATCACTCGATATTTGTACTCCAGAAATATCCACGAAATTCGTCCATACTGAATTAACAATTCTGCATGTTGGATAATAAATCTCTTATTAGACGGTTTGTTGTGTAGCATCACTGAGTATTTTTTTGTAAAAATACTCAGCGATACTACACAACAAAACGTGTAATAAGATATATTTGTTATCTTCGTGTACTAAGTAATTCTTTTTTTCATCAGGTCTTTGCTATGTTGAAGCTGACTCCGTATGATCTTAGTGTGGACAGATTGGACGTACATGCTGTGAGTGTGTTGATTTATTATAACCCTTTACTGACCCTAATGTCAGTATGCATATTCTCCATACACTGTTCTTGATACATTTCCAAGGGTGCTGACAAGGAGAATTTGTTCAACAATCAAGAGCTTCATTAGTTAGTGATCATTTCCGTTTCCTGATTTGTGGGTGATAACGAAGGGAGAAATTGGATGTTAGTCACTCTCAGTGGTCAAAGGTTAATACCATGGCTGTGTCTCACAAGGACTGGGAACTACCGAATTCACGAATTTGATTGGCTGAAATCAATATTTAAAGCAGTCTAGATTTTCCCATCTAGACCAGCATCTAGACCGGTCTAGAAAGAAAAGTTACAAAGAATATATTATAATGTTCCGTTGCTTTCTTGACACAGTCATATAATGAACATCTTATTAACCAAACTAGGTTGGTCTGTATCCAGTGACCTTGGTCACTGGTACAGACCTCACTGCGTTCGGTCTGTACTGGGGACCTTGGTCAAGATTCTCTCATACAGACCTCCCGCTCGGTTAATAAGAAGTAATTAATGAAAACAATTTTTTTCTTGTAATTGCTAAGGAAATGCGTAAAGAAGAGTATAAAGATTGTAGATCCTGATATGAGGGTGTAAAGGCCTAATTAATATGTAAACCATGCGTGAACACTAAATATGCACTGCACTAATCAGATTGGAATACTTGACAAAATAATATACACTGAATACCTGTTCACCTTTACATATTTCAGGACAGGAACACTTTCCACCGTTTTGACAAGTTCAACACCAAGTACAACCCCGTAGGTATGGCTGATGCTTCTCTTTTTGTTTCCCTTTCACTCCCCAAGATCTTTACATCAAATTTCTACACTGCCTGCAATGCATTTCTCACAAACTGAAGCCCTGAGAATTTGGTGTTAAATCAAACAGTATCCTTTAGTTGATAGTTTTCTTACTTCTCCCAACCTTTCTGCTGGAAAATGTCTTGATTAGGTAAGGAGAAATTCCTTTGTGGTCACTGCTGACAACGAAAGAGTTGATGAGGCTGTCACTTGCGAATTTGTCCGCAAGCTTAATGATATTTTGTGCTTCTAGGTGAAAGCAGGTTGAGGGAGATCTTTCTCAAGACAGACAACCACATCAATGGCCGTTACTTTGCGGAGATGTTGAAGGAAGTCATAGCAGATTTGGAAGAAAGCAAATATCAGAATGCTGAATATAGAATATCCATATATGGGAGAGCAAAGAATGAATGGGATATCCTGGCTTCTTGGGCAGTTCAACATAACATGTACTCGGACAATGTGCGCTGGCTCATTCAAATTCCTCGACTGTAGTGAGTAATATTATTAAACTCTGTTTGAAAACTAATACCACTCTCTAGAATGTCATCAGAAGATTTTTTCAAATCCCTTATACAACAGTCAAATGCGGTATCAAACTGCAACTTAGTCCCTTGGTTTTTATGCTTGTGCTACAAGCCAACTACAATTTTATGGTTCTGAGTTCTCATCGGCTCTTTGTGATGTTTTCTCCTGTTCTGATTGGCCACTGTGATTACATGTATTTTGGTTTTGGTTCTATGGTGCCTGATAATCAAAATATGGTGTTGTCCAATTGTTGAATTTTGTGACTTTGCTTTGTTTTGTTTCTTAATTTTTCAGTGACATCTATCATTCAAAGAATCTTGTGAACAATTTCCAAGATATGTTGGAGAACATTTTCCATCCATTATTTGAAGCTACAGTCAATCCACAGGCACACCCAGATCTTCACAAATTTCTTACTCAGGTATTACAGCAGCTTATTGTGAGGTTTATTGTTAACCCAAATAGTGTGTAGTTTCAATTTTAACCTGGAGACTGAAGCTCAATGAATATTTTGAACATTTCAAAGATCTTACAAGTGTTGTGATGATTTGGTAATCAGGACGTGGAGGCAAATATTGATCCAGATTACAGTTCTTTTTTTTTTTTACCTTACTAAGGACTTCACTGTACAATATTTTTCTAGATATATCAAAGATTTTTTTTGTACAACAGTAAAGCAACAGGCTGTACTTGTGCTTCTGCCCTCTGTTCATACATCAGTAACAGTCATGGTAACAAAGGCTTGCATTAACAGAGAGAGCAATGTGCTCCAAAAAGTGAAAAAATGAGAGAGGAAACTTTATGAAACAGAAAAAAATGAGAGAAGGCTGTAAATATGTTGAAGGAATCATTGACACCATCAAATTTCTAAGGTCCCTTTTTTAAAATTAGTTAGCTGGAAATTCTGTGACAGGATTTCTTCTTCATTGTCAACAGGTTATTGGCTTTGACAGTGTGGATGATGAAAGCAAAGCTGAAAGTCATTTGTTTTCAACCAAGAGCCCTTTGCCTGTAGACTGGAACAACACAGAAAATCCACCCTATGCATATTACCTCTATTACTTGTACTCCAACATGGTGGTTTTAAACCATTTACGAAAGTAAGTCTCATCTTCCCAATTAACCCTTTAGAACCTAACAACGCTATCCATATTCCTCATACTCTTTGCTGTATATTTTCTTTGTTACTGACAAGGAGAATATGTTTGACAGTCAAAGGTTCTTAGGTTGGCAATGATGTCATTTTTTCTCATGATTTAAATGAAAAATTTAGCAGTACAACTGCGTGGAAAAATCAGTTGATAATTGTTCTTAAGGTTTATCAAAGGGTTACCTGCAATGAAAAATTATTTTCTATCAATTGAAAGTAAGTATGAACTCCTTTGTTTGTTGTTCACAGGGAACGTGGTTTTAACACATTTGTATTGCGACCTCATTGTGGAGAGGCTGGACCTGCCCATCATTTGGTGTCAGCATTCATGTTGGCTGAGAACATCTCTCATGGTCTTCTTCTTAGAAAGGTTTGTTGTTGTGCAAGTTTTATTAAATTATGAACATAGGTCTGAATCTGTATGTGGGGGTGGGGTTTCCTAATAGCCAACTCATTGGGGGAGGGTCAACACTTGGTCCGGTCATTCTGTTGTATTTTTTCAGCTCAGTACTGAAGTCCGACAGTGCTTCTTGTCATCCAGGAGTATTAGTAATGCACAGGTTAAGGTGATCTACGGCAGCTTGTGAGTTCTCTCATTGCAGTCTAATTAGCTTGCGAGCACAGCCACCTATCATGCTATTGGCAGCCATGTATTTTATGAAGTGTAACCCCTGGTAAATGTACCAGTGAATTGTCAGGGGTAGCTGACAGATTACTGAGAGATGAGACAGATTCACATCCCATCAAGGGGAAGAAGTAGTACTCATAGTCCTTCATGCTACAGAGACTAGTATTACATCTTTGCAATCAACTCAAGATAGCCAAAGAGGGTGTCCTAGTTTGATTTGAATGTTGATTTTGTTTTATTTGCAGGTACCAGCTTTGCAGTACCTGTACTACCTGGCTCAGATTGGCATTGCCATGTCACCCCTTAGTAACAACTCTCTCTTCCTTAACTATCAGAGGAATCCTCTTCCCGATTTCTTGGGGCGTGGTCTGATGATATCATTGTCAACGGACGATCCCCTCATGTTTCACTTTACAAAGGTAGTTTTTAGTGTCATTGCAACAGTATTTGAATCTCCATTTCTGCAGACTGTCTGGTTCTGTTTGTTCACAGATGACCAATTAGTTGTGCTGTTGTAAATATGATCCTTGAGATTAATGATGGAGTAGAAATTGTTTGGTCATTAACATCTGCCTGACCCACCATTCCTGTTGGCCACCTCTTTTTCTCTTTCTCTGACCAAATGACCAATAAAAATATTGAATGATTGACTGCCTGATTGACTGATTGAGTGGGAGAATGGACAAATGGACTGTCTGAATGATTGACTTACTTACTAACTGACAGACTGATTAACTTAGAGACCAAAACAAAGTAACTAACACATTGACTTATGTAACTTAAATGCCAGCAGATAAGCTGCACCCCACATTTGCCAACCCAAATTTTTTAAAAAATTTTTTTCCTGATCTCATAATCAAAGATAAGCCACACTATTGATTTGCTACAAAAATGTTTGGGGAAAAGGTGCGTCATATTGGACAGTGTTTACTGTACTTAGTGACAGACTGATTGATGGAGAAACTGTAAATTAAAGTAAATAGATAAACAGAATGACTGGCTGAGTTACTTACTGACTGACTCACTCACTTACCAACTAACTGAAATAGTGACTGGCTGATGAACTGACTAATTAACTGACAGATAAACTGAATGATAGACGTGCAGACAGAAAGAGAGACCAAATGAAATTTTAAAGTTCCTTTGACTATTCCGGACATATCTGTACGGTAGCTGGCATGTCCAAACTCGTGACTGGTTCTCAGTAGTAGTAAACTAGAGTTTAAAGCTTAAAGTATCCATTCTTTCAACTGGTGAAAGACAGTCCTCATAATTCACTCTTGAGAAGTTAGTGTCACATCAGACTCTATCATCAAGGTGATTGATGGGTAATATTTTATTCACCTTGGGCTGGGCTATGTGTTGGTATCCTGAGGAGAAACTGATCTTTTTTGTTCTGATTTTAAATCGTTAGGAACCGCTGATGGAGGAATACAGTATTGCAGCTCAGGTTTGGAAACTCAGTCCATGTGACATGTCAGAACTGGCTAGAAACAGTGTGGTTATGAGTGGCTTTGAGAATAAGGTAAGATGTTTCTCTGACTTGAGAGACTTTGTGGAGAATTTTGCCGTGATTAAGTAATGTGTTACAATCCTTTCAGGTAATAGCAAGGTAATTGTATATAACAAGTGACAGAGGTTTGAAAGAGGACCAAATTTTGTGCTAAAAAGATTGCCCACAATTTGTGGTCTTGGACTCAAAGGGTAGTAGAGTGGTCATATGGTTAGCACACTGGATTTCTTTTCTGGCTGTCCCACATTCTTGCTCTCCACCCTAAAACTCACTGAATTTGATCAAGTTTCCTGTGACTTCAATTTCTTTCCTGCTCTTTGTATATATACTGGTCTGCCTTCTGGCATTTGGGTTTATTAAAAACTACGTTAACACTAGTCTTATTTACAACGTGAATTTACAATCTGTTTGCATTTTAGGGCCTAGATTAAGCTTACTTTGTTTAAATCTGGTTTACTTTTAGATAGTAAATTAAGTGTCTTATTATGCTGTGTACACATATAGATGCTATAATAAATAAAAGAACATAGGGCGCAAAGCGTAGCCTATGTCTTCTTAACAAACGTACGTCTCCACAGATAGCTATGTTTATGTCTAAAAACTAAAACGATATATTCCCTAATTATTATTATTATTATTATTTGTGAAGGTGTAGTCTGATCGTCCGGGTGAGTGTAGTCCTGAGAAGGACTGTTGTCACTGCCACCGACAACAGTCCTTCTCAGGACTACACTCACCCGGACGATCAGACTACACCTTCACATGTTACCCCCGGGTTCAAACCATTTACTGCATTATTATTATTATTATTATTATTATTATTATTATTATTATTATTATTATTATTATTATTATTATCATCATCATCATCATCATCTACAGAGGTTGTGAACCAGGGTCAAAAATTACCAAAAAAGATGCCATTGTGATAAAAATTTAAGGTATTTTCTTCGAAACCAGCACAAGTTTTAGTTCAGCAAAACTTTTGACCACCAATTTTAAACCGCCTCCACCAGATTTCTTCTTCTTTCAGTGTATAAATGTGAACATATGAAGTATGATTGACATTTTGACAGGTGAAACGTCACTGGATTGGTGATAACTACGGCAAGGAAGGAACTGCTGGAAATGACGTAACAAAGACGAATGTTCCGGATATTCGGGTTGCGTTCCGTCACGAGACTTTGGTGGAGGAACTGAGCACGCTCTGCACGGCTGCACGTGTCTAGTGCATGTCTGCTCGTTTGCACGTATCCAGTGTGCGAATGCACGTGGCCAAATCACACCATTTTGGCGTGTAACAGGCATAGTCAGCATCCTTTGACATTATAGATTTCAAGCCAATCCAGACACTCACTCATGAGGATTTCTAGTTCCCTTTCCCTATCCTAACAGGGTTTGACAAGAGATATGAAAAAAATTATTGCGATCACGAGTCTTTAAAGTGCATTAATCAAGAATCAATTGAATGGAGGTATACGGGGCATTTGTACTTTATTTACCGTTATTAGAACGAAGTGTCCAATGTTTTCATGAACAAAAGAGGAAGATAAATTATCACAATCTCTAAGGTTTTACTGTAATGAACATGTTGTTTGCGTTAATTTCGCAAAAGGAACATGAAATTCTTCCTTAATTTATTGAAACTATTATAGATATGAATAATGTTCGTTTATGTATTAATTTGAAATAATTAGACATGTTTTATTTATTTTTCCAATGAGCGTTATGTGGCTTATCACGCAAGATATCACAAGGACGATGCAGCCACCATTATTTAAGTAATGTGTCCCCACTTATAACGGAGGAAAAATAGATTACTTACGAGCATTTTTTTTAGCTCGATCATTTTCTCGTAGACGTAATTTACGAATTGTATCACCCGCTCAAAATATTTGACATGTTTCTTTGGTATTCACATGAATGGTATTTTTGAGATGAAGGTGGAATGGAAATTAGTTATTGAGATTTTATTTTTAATTATAGCGCTATAATATGAAAAGCTGTGTAAAAAGAGAGCATATATATTACTTGTAATCAATTTCATTACAGATGTTTGAGCTCATCAAGATAAATGGAGAAACTTGTGTCAGTTTGTACATGTCATGTTTTAATAGCAGTACAGTAATGTCTTTTTTTACCCCTAGAGACTCGCACTACCCCATCAACCAATCAGAAACGAAATAATACCATGCTTCTTTGTAGAACTTGTAGAGTTTGAAAGACCGTTTCCTCATTTGGCTAGGCTGCCAAGTCTTCTTCGGTAGACTCCTTCCTACCCTCCCCCTACCCTACCCCATACCCCCCCCCCCCGATTCCCTCGTCGAGGAATTTGACTCTAGAGCCTATGACGTACTTTCTTTCGTTCGCGATCCAACCCTCCTCAAGTAACTCTGGTAGAGTCCGTTTTTAACAGACGGTTTTGAGGAAAAACTATTTGAAGGGAAAACAAAGTAATAATAACAAAAAGGAGTAAATATATTTTTGAAATTAAGGGGCAAATTTTAGAAGAGCGTAGAATGAATTTTCGCTTAAAATAAACTCGTATCTGAAAAAAAAAAGAAAAACCTATTTTCACCTCAGGGCATTTGAAAGTTTTATTAAATCGGAACGATGTTTCCAAAATTTCTGACGATTACTCTTCTCTTTAATGGGAGTCATACACCTTTTTTGCCATCTATTCTGAGATTAAATCTTAAGCGATCCCGCACACGAGCAGAGGTTGTACCTTCCTTCCTCGGCGCTTGTACGAAAGGAATCTGGGGCCAGGCTCGACATTCAAGATGGCCGCTATAATCTCTTTCAAGGAACTTTAACAACTAGGGCTTATTCTTTCCATCTCGTTCTTCTTTTATAAATGTCTGCTCACAAAAAGTGAGATTAAGATGCAGATTATTAATCTGTGTCACCACAATTAAGGGAATATTCGGTGAGAGATGAAATTTCTGTGTTTGAGTGCGACGAGAATTATGTTTCCAAGGGGACAGCACTCAAAGTATGTCAGGAATTGACAGAAATCCGCGAAAGAACGTTTTAGAGAGGTAACCTTTCAAATATTCTAGAACATGGTAAATTTGCTATTGAGTTTGGCAAGATTTCTGCACAGCCCCATCTTTCACTTTGAGTACAGATAAATCCTCCGTTTGGAACCCCCTTTTAGTTTTGTGTGTGATTGGCAAACCCCGCTCCTTCAATTCTCTTTTAACCCTGATTAAATATGCTGATGAAAGTGCCAAAGTTCAAAGGAGGCTGCAGAGGGTATCTTCTGCACTTGTTTCACCACCCACCCCTTTTCTTAAAAAAAAAAATCTAGCTGTAGCCATAGGCATGACTTATCATAAACTATTCCATTTCCATCGAGAAAGAGAACTTTGAAGTTACTAACTTGACCAAATTCTGTGCTAGGCTAAGGGACAGAGAAAGAAGTAGGGACTGGTCTGCCTTTGACAAGCCCTACAGAAATCGATCATGGTCCGCAGATTCCAATACTACATGGGAGAAAATTGTCCCTCCAAGGAAACCAACAAGCCCTGCTTACCTCCCTAAACTTAAAAACCGGCCAGCCTCGGTAGATTCAGATTATAATCAAGATTTGAAGCGTGGAAGCCTGAGTGTCATTCCTCCATTGCCTGCTGGACAGCAACATGGTGTACCCAAAAGGTACATGTTACCAAAGATGGAAAGGATTCTGTTGATGTGGCATGTAGATGTTTGTGTTATCATAAATCTCTTTAGGACCCATTAAAACAGGTTGTAGTATTGGGGGTTTTAGATATCTTTGGTAATGATACATTGATGGATGTCTCAAAGACTCAGACCTCGAAAACTCAGACCCCAGACCCGAAAAACTCAGACCCTTTGGGTGTCTTGAAAACTCAGACACGAAAAACTCAGACCCTCTGGGTGTCTCGAAAACTCAGACCCAAAAAATAAAACATATTTACACCGTGTGAATGCCGCAAGCCAACTTTTTTACTGTTCGTCGATACAGTGGCATTACATGCACTGATCATAAAAATTATCTGCTGAGAAAAGAAAAAACAGCTTGCAGTGTTAGACACATGCAACAATCATGAAAATTATACTCAACATTCGTATAGATTTTTTGGGTCTAAGTTTTCAAGACGCCCAGAGGGTCTGAGGTTTTCGGGTCTGGGGTCTGAGTTTTCGAGGTCTGAGTTTTCGAGACACCCATACATTGATCATAGACAATGCTTAAGGTCCAAACATGGTCCAAATTCCAGGTAACTGGGTCATTTTATCCAGAACTTCTTGAGCTTCCTCTCTCAGAAGAATTTGAGCAACTCTTTCAATGAGTAATGAAACTCTCCAGGAAACCAAAGTAGTTGCATGAATTTGAAAGCAATCTTCACAGTAATGATAACATTAACTACTTAAGCAATAGTGAAAATAAGATCCGAAAAAGTATCAGGCCTGTATGGGATTTAGTTGCATGTAGTCACCAAATTTTTCAACTTTTTTATTTCCAAGTACAGTATCCTAACTTATAACTGAGCAATTCAGAATTTTCGGAAAGTTTGAATACAATTTGAATGTTTCAGCTCCATGTGAGTTTCTGTTCTCACTGGACAGAGTTACAGAATGTTATATGTTTCTGTTTTCTTTTTCTGCAGGTATGATCCAACCAAAAGAAAAAATTCAAGACAAGAAAATCAGGCCTTTCAAAGTCATAATGGCAGTTATCCATATGCAGTTCGGCCATCTTACTACCCCCACCCACCTGAAGGACCCCCTTTCCACCCCCCTATGATGTACCCGGTTCCCATGATCCCAGTGCATCCTGGGTATGCTTCTTGGCTTGTACCCCAGCAAGGCTTTAATGGAGTCAACAGTGGTCCTTTTAATGCTCATTATGCTGAAAGGTAATGAGAAGGAGTTGGTAGATTTGTTTGAATCCCTTTCATTGGCAGGTTTCAACCAATGTCTATTGTAAATAAGACAAAGAATATATTGTGATAACTGATAAGGTTTTTAATCATGCTGTGATCATTTAAATCAGTGGTAGAGGAGGTTCCAGGGGATTTGCATCTTCCCTTTCTTATCAGACCTGTGTTTTTGTTTTTTTTGCCACTTCTCTGATATCAAAACTCTTACAACAACAGGAGCACAGTGGTAATGTTTCTACACAATATGAAGTATTTCATATTTAACTGTCTTGCAACATTTCTTAGCTTTAAGGAGATAAATTTCTAATTTAAAAGAAACTGTAGTGCTGTGTCAGTGTGGAGTATAACAAAAGAATTTAGTTTTATTAACTGAGCTGGTCAGGGAAAAGAATTTCTAAAGTTTCAGAAAGTTTCTTAGCTTACTTAAGATACAGTGTTGAGAAAAAAAATGTCTGTTTGTGAATCCAATCTGGGACTCTTGGACCTCCCCCCCCCCCCCTTCTCCTGTCAAAAAATTCTTGGATCCTCCCCTGCAGGGTTATGAAGGACCATTGTCGGTTACAGAGACTGATGTTACAATAACCTTAACCCCTTTAACCTCTGACAAAATTAGTATGCATATTCTCCATATTGTTCTCTATACATTTCCTAAGGTGCTGACAAGGAGAATTTGTTTAATAATCAAGAACTTCCGTTAGTTGGTGATCATTTCCTTTATTCTCCTGACCTTAATGTGTGATTCAGGGGGGATATTGTAAGGAGAAATTAGATGCTGGTCACCCCTAGAGGTTAAAAAGTTAACAGAGCTCATCATCAGAGTCAAGTGAATAAAAAAATGGTCTCTATTGTATTCTTCCTTGCCTACCCTACATGTAATTAATACAAAGCTGAAAAATTAATATTGAAGTTCCGGCTGTATGGAGCTAGCAGAGCCAAGCATCAGAAGAGTCAAGTACAGTCTAATTCATTAACACTTATCGGTCAATTTTGGATAAAATTTAGACTTTTTTTTGAAGCCCATTTGGATTTGATGATCAGATGGGTGTAATTTAGACTGATGCTCTACCTGGTTGGTTTCAGGTCTGCTGCATTCTGAACAAATTTGATTTTCTTCTTCTCAGACCACCTCACCAGTTATCGCGATCTCAAGCAGCAGTTGTCATCCAGAAATATCACAGAGGCTGGCAAGTTAGAAAGGTTAGGCATATGTGATCACTTGGGACAAAGTTAGTGTTTGATATTATACAGACCTACAAAACTACAAGGCTAAGTTTTACAACTTCACTAAAATTATGCATAAAAATTGTCCCTTAGTCAACAGGAATATGTTTTCAACCTACACCCCATACTAAAAGAGGTTTTTTTTTCTGTTATTTTGTGCTGTTGGCAGGGTCCTCACTTTGCACTCTGGCGCCACATGTGTAATGAGAAATTTTCAAGAAAATTTGTAGAAGATTTGATTGACAGCTTTCTGATAGAAGAAATTGTTCCAGATGTCTTGATTGATGTTTTGGTTGGTAAAAAATTCTTGGTAGGTCCCATCTGTTTTCAATTGTTTTATACTTTGTTGTCCAGACCTGTAGTTTATTATAGTTGGATGTTATAGAGCCTTACTTTGAATCTCCAATATCAAAAATTTTTTATAATAATAATCTAAAGCTCTGCACACTTCCTAATCACCATTTAGATTTTTAAAGGCTTTTAAACTTTTCTAGGGTTGCAAGGATTAAAAAATGATCAGATCAAAACTACAAGGATATTTAAAATAATACATTTTTGCGCTGTAATTATCAGAGTTTAGGTCCATACATCCAAAAATTCTGCAAATTAAAGCAGCTTTACTGATTAGAAACTCTTTTCCTCCCTGTTAGTTAATATAATCATATTAAAAACTTCCTGTGAGCTCTGAAACCAAACCACTACTATATCTTAACTCACTGAAAGTGAATGTTCAAGCTTGTGGTAAATTTCGTTTCAGTCTGTTCAAGATCCTAGATACAAAGTCAGTGAGTGGGTCTGCAGGGAAATCATTGATCAAGAGGTTACTGCCTTTATTTGTGAGGTCACCCTTGGGGTCTATTATTCTCATGGAGGAATGTGAGTATTACATTTACAACCTACCCTGCAATGCAGTCCCTTGAATCTTGAATATCTAGAATCTCCAACTATCTGAAGCGTAGGAAACATCTTTGACAGCAGAAGTGTGCTGCTAAAATATCTGTGCTGTCAGAAATTTTAGCAGGAATTCTCAGATCCCTTAATCAGAACTTCATAGATTGGTGATCATTTTGGTTATTCTCCTCATCTTAAAAATGATTCAGCAGTTTTACTGTTAGGAGAAATGAGATGCTGGTCATTCTTTGGGTTTGAGGGGTTAGTTACTCCCAAGCTGATCAGTTACCGAATATTCCTGCATCATTGCATCCGCTGTACATTGCAATGATGCTGTAAACAAAAGTAAGGTCATAATTGCCTTTGGGGAATAAATTAACTCAGGAAAACAAAAAAGCAGAAGCATGAAATGTTTTAAACAGCCATCTTATCCTTCTCCCATCTTTTTGGTAGAACTGTAAGGTCAATAATTCATTTCTTCTATCCTCTTTGTGCTTTCGTGGATGTGTAGTTGGTTTTTTCAGATGGTAATGTATTTAACAATTATTCTCCAAGGGCGAGGTGAATATCGTTGAATAATCCCTGGGACGAAGTTGAGGGGATTATTCGACAATATTCACCGAACCTGAGGCGAATAATTGTTTTAGTATAATTTCAGAGCTGAACAACAGAGAAATTTCTAAAATCATAACATTTTAGTAACATTTATTAACATTTTAGTTTAACATTTTATATAAACTGGGCGGAGCGGTTTATATAGCATCATGTAAGGAACCGCTCAACCAATCAGATTGCTGGAAACTCTTTGTTCAGCTCTGAAATTATACTAATTATCTATATTTATTTTTTATGCTCAGTGCCTATTCCAGACAAGATCCATGTGTAAGAGTGTGTGACAGTATCATTGGTGAAGTTGTACAAGAATTTGCTGGGCAACTTGTGCGCTCTTTGGTGGAGGAAATGGTCTTGGGTCACATGGCTGTAATTAAAGCTGGCGACTGGCTAGAGAATTTCATATTAGAAACAATTGAACCGATGCTTCCAGTAGTGGTAAGAATGTTCTCTAGAGCTTTAAAGGTCATTCGTAAAGACTGCTTGTTTGTTTTTTTGTTTGTTGATAGGTTTGCTTTTGTTTGCTTTTCTGTTTTTGTTTTGTTTTGTTTTGTTTTTTTTTAATGAGAGCAAGCTAGATTCAAAATCAAGCAGCTTAGGTTTGAGTCCAGTCTGGGGAGTCTGGGGTCCCTGTGTTGTGTTCTTGACTGAAAGACTCGTCAAATTTTTACGTCTTCCCTAACCAGGGGTAAATGAGCATGTCACTCCTGACTCCCTTGGGAGTCCGAGGTTTTGCCGGTCACTTGACTTTTGGCTGGAATCGCTATGTGCTCGGGTTTGCGGATGTTTTGTTTAGTTTTTTATCCATTGAAGAGAGTTTTAAAAAGGGCGTTATTGTGTCTTTCGTTGGCTTAAGTGAACGGTTCGGTGTGTTAATATTTGTTTTTTTTGTCGTTCAGGCAGTTATTTGGAGTTTGATGCCTTCTTTGTTTGTTATTTTCAGAAAACCTTACTTTCACTTACTTTCACTTACTTTCACTTTCATTGACCGAGGCCGTGCGGCCAATGTATGAGCTCGAGTTTTCGGCGTTCATTTGAGATAAATAAACACAGTACTACGGTACGAACAGAGCACTAGAAAAAGTCAGAGTAACTGATAATGCTGGGGCTGAATCACTCTAAGGCACTCCACTTGATAAAGAACATTTTTATGATATTTAGGTTTAGAGTAGGCCGGTAACTTGTGAATAAGTCTTGACTTTGATTACCAGCTAAAGATCTCAACAGTTATGGAGTTTGCTGTGCTGAAGGTGAAAGGAGATAATTTCGTGTATACATAACCCTTTGACCCCAAGAGTGATCAGCATCTAATTTCTCCTTGCAATATCACCCCTCAGTCACACAGTAAGGTCAGGAGAATATAGGAAATCATCACCAACTAAACAAGCACTTGATTACCAAACAAATTCTCCTTGTCAGCACCTTAAGAAATGTATAGAGAATATGCCGACTGATCTTTAGGGTGAAAGCAAATTTCAGCATGAATTATATTTTTGGTTATATCAACTAAGTTGAAATTGTAAATTGGCCACCGTAACGAATAAAAAAGCTGACGTTTCGAGCGTTAGCCCTTCGTCAGAGCGAATGGAGGAATTGTGGGTTGTATGTGGTTTTATATGCAGAAAGCGGAGCTACGCCATTGGTGGGAACAATGGGAACAATACCTAGAGTAATATTTAACTTAACACTGTAATAATAAACAATAATAAAAAGACAGCATTGTTCATTGAAATCCTTAAGATACTGCAAGAAACAATTTACGATCGTTGATTTTCATTCTCACTTTAGGTCACTGAGGCCGTGAGTGGATTCCAGAACGATGACCCACTTGATGACATTATCGATGAGGTCATAGCGTCTGAATTAAGACAAGTCGTTATCGATGCTTGGCAGGAATTGATGGAGGTTGACAAAGAAAAACAAGTGAAAAAGGTAACTGCCTGGCTGCAACTTGCCAGCAGAAATGGCTATGGAAACCGCAATATCTCGTGTATCCACAGCTAAAAGTATTCTCTTGGCCAGGTGATATTTTCTGGAAAAGACTGCGAAAAGGTCTCAAAAAATATTTATTTTGATCCTATGCTTGTGAAAGAAGATATCAATTTTATTTAGAGGGAAATGTAATTCTCAGTTGAAACGCTTTGGATCTAGATATTTCTCAGTATTTCACGATTATCAATAATGGTTTTTTTAGTGTCGTATGACCAAATCCAAAGTATTTCACAGTTGCCAAACAAGCCTCTAACGAGTGCTCAAAATAGAAACCAGTAAACTACAGGTGCGATCAGTTTAATGGCAATTGGTTTTGGTTTTCTCTTTTTGGTCTGGAGAGGGCGGCACAAGTTTTCTAGAACGATCACAGAGCGAAGCGTGAGTATTTTAGGCCAATCACAGAGCGTTTCGCGAGTTTCTTTTTTAGACCAATCACAGAGCGCTTGTTTACCGGAACAACCAAAGAGCATTGCGTGAGTTTTCTAGACCAACCACAGTGCATGGCGCGTGTTTTCCAGACCAATCACGGAGCGTGACGTGAGTTTTCTAGACCAACCACAGACCGTGACGTGAGTTTTCCCCTTTGGGGTATGTTGGTGAACATGTAGTGATGTTTGGTTAACAAGTCCAGTATAAAAATCCACTTTTCTTATGCAAAGATTTGAGGAAATTAAAAGAACTTCTGTGGAAAACAAAAGTAAAATTTGTGTAAGAAGGATTTTTTCTTGTTGTTTTCGTTGCAGCTCTCTGTTTACGCAGAGGATCACCTTTTAGACTCAATGTGTCTACAGCATCTTTTGAGTCAGTTGGCCGGTGATAATTTGTCCTTTCATGTTAGAAATTATACACAACAGGCTTTAGACGGTAAGGGGACAGTTTAATGTTCTATTAACTCCCTAAAGTTACAATGGTTTGTGTTTTTTTCATTCCCTGTAAAACCTATACCTATTCCGATTTATAACACTAGTGTCCGTTTTCCGATTTTGGACGTCAGCGTCCCATTTCTGATTTGGTCGCCTGTGTCTTTTTTCCGATTTTGGAAGCTAGTGTTCAATTTCCGATTTTTATTTTGAACAATGGAGAGCTCGAACATTTCAAACCACCTGTACCCGTGCAATCAGTGTTATTAGTTATAAATTGTTTATCAGTTTTTTGTTGTCCGGTAATATTTTGCTTTTTTTCTCTTTTCTTTATTATTTTTTAAATACACACCAATTCAATTGGGGGTAACTGGGTCTTTATCGCCTAAGACCATACGCGATGCTCCCCATGATAGGGAGGTAAATAGAAGAAAAAAAAATTTACAGATTGCACTAAGTACAAACAACGTTAATCGCTCGCTGATCGCAAAGAGAATGCTGACAAATATGCCAACTGTTCGCTTATACCCGCTGGGCGTGGCGTAGAATTTCCGCTGCGGTATGTAATTGTGATAAACAAGTCTATCACCCACTTAAATTCTTTTTTTACATTGGACCAAATGTCTGGTCCTCCTCGGAGTTGACTCGACAAAACATATGTTTGGCCGGAAATTGACTGTCGCTGGCCGTTAGTTCAAGCTCAACCTCGTTCCCAGGGCTTTTCCCTTTTTGAATATTTTGGGGGGCGGGAAAAGCATAAATTATCAGATTTCGTAAGCCAATCAAAAACGAGAACTCATCAGCCTCTGCCAGGGCCCTTTTCCGCCCCTCAAAATATTCAAAAAGGGAAAAGTCCTGGGAACGAGGTTAGTTCAAGCTTTGATGCTTTCGGGAAGCTTCTGGAGCGATCTGTCATCACCTCTACCTTTTAATTTTTGTAATTTTTTTTTCCTGTAACAATCTCGGAAAACTGCTTGTTTTTCCTTTTTGTAATTGTCTTTTTTTTTCTGTATTTTTCTCCAGTAGAAAAGAAGTAATTATTTCCCATCATTAAAATTCAGTTTTATTTTTTTTTATCACAGGCATGTTATGTGGATTGCTGATCCGTAATTATTTAGCCATGAATGATCAACTGGAAGCGACACGGGGCAACGCTACCGTAAAAGAATTTCATGAAGAGGTTTTCTGTGATATGGTAAATGAAAAACTGCACATCTTCTGCACATTTCTTTAAAATGCTGTTTGATTAGTAGCAAGTGCTTTCGGCACTCCTTATTGAGACCCAAATGAAGGCACTAGAAATGTCTAAATTATAATTTTCAGATGGTGTTTTTCTTAGAAAACGTAACAGAGACATTTCTTTAAATGAACGTAGAAGAAGTTTCTCGTGCACGCTACGCAGTGATTTGTCTATAGTGATTTGTCTCTCGTGCCTCTTTCCCAACCAACATAACTGAAAACAAAAATTACTCGCGTTTTCCCGCGCTTTAGGCAGAATTCTTGTTTCTACTTTCTCGTTGGCTCCAAGTGACATATCCCCTTTTTCTGATTGGCTGTTGTTATTTCTTTGGTTTCGGATCCACTAAACGCCATTGAAATGGGTTCTAATGCGGACGAATGAATAAAGGGAGTAAGCTGTGGTGCTGCGTCGGTGGAGGAGTATAACAAGGTCATTTTGGTTTTATCAACTGAGTTGTTTATATAAATTGGCCACGGTAACAAGTTTCAAAGCTGATGTTTCGAGCGTTAGCCCTTCGTCAGAGCAAAGTTGGCTCTTCTTCCTGACAAAGGGCTAATGTGGACGACAGATCTAACCTTGAAAATAAAATTGCGAATGCAGTCCATAAATAGTAATAAATATAATGATATTGATACTTATTATTATAGTTAAGTAACTGGCCTCCTCGTCAATAAAAATTGTAACGATGATATTAATGATCCGTATCAAAAGAGATTTCTTGAGACATAAAACTATAAAAACGAAGGATAAAATCCTACGTTTCGGAGTAGTCGTGACTTCATTATCAAGGAAAACATAAAAAGATCATGCAAATTGCAACATATAAAGCGTTTTTGGTGCGAAGAATTTACATAAGAGGGTGCGAAGATCATAAAAATATAATGAAAATACTTTCGCACGAGTGGAGTCTCGACGTGCAACCAGACTCCATTCGTGCGAAAGTATTTTAAAAATATTTTTATGATCCTCGCACCCTCTAATTAACAATTATTCCACAAGCGCGCGTTGGATATGAGATGATAGATAGCCAACCAGGCGATTAGCGCCGAGTTGGCTATAATCATCTCATATCCAACAAGCGCAAGTGGAATAATTGTTTTATTAAAAACGCCCCCAAGAAATTATTTTTTTGTAAGAAGAAACTGGATTTTTTAGCTCCCTTTTGATCTTAAGCTGACGCGTACGCTTACCATATTTGTAGATTATGGTATATTGGCTGATATACCATAATGGTTAAGCCAATAAAAAGTCTTGAATTGCATTATCCAATGATCCAGTTTTTAATAATGTTAATTATTCGCGCCAAAAACGCGTCATATGTTGCAATTTGCATGATCTTTTTTATATTTTCCTTGATAGTGGAGTCATGACTACTCCGAAACGTCGGATTTTATCGTTAATTTTTACAGTTTTATGTCTTAAGATATTAATGATGACAATAATAATGCTTTAATAGAATTAGGTTAACACTTACGTATTTAAAAGTACAAAACATGTATTAATTCTTTTAAAAGACTTTGTCTACCTGACAAAATTGTTTTTCCTTTCTACATAGGCATTGGATGTTCTTTTGGAAGAACTGACAGCAAATCTGGATGAAGACATGCAAGATTTACAAGAACACGAAAAGCAAAGAGATACTTTCGACCTTTAACTGTTTAAGGAAACCTTTATTACTTTTAAGCACGGTCTTTTATAGCCAATGAACGGGTCTATTACACGTACACAGCCTTTAAATTGGTTATCCCGATTGGCTGGTCGGTAATTCTGTCTACAGTGGCGGATCCAGGGGGAGGGTCGGGGGGTCCGGACCCCCCCCCCCCCCATCAAACCTGACGCTTACAACTTTGAGACAGGATTGTATATCACTTTTAACTGGCTGATTTTTTTTAATGAATCCAAATAAACGGTAAGCGGCCAAGGAATTATAACGTGCAACCGCGACTGGTGGGAGGGGGTGTGGGGGAGAAGTAATTTGCCTCAAAGAGTCCCAGAGTCCTTTCTGAATCAAAGTTTGGACCCCCCCAATCAAAAACTCCTGGATCCGCCTCTGGTCTACAAGTGTCTCCGAGCAGAGTCTGTTCCTGTTTTCACTTCTTACATCGTTCATTAATTAACTAATTCATTCATTCATTCATTCATTCATTCAACCTTTCGTTCTTTCATTCATTCCTTCCTACCTTCGTCTGTTCGTTTGTTCTTTCATTTGTTTGTTCATTCATTCATTGGCTCTTTTATTCGTTCATTCACTCGTTCGTTTATTCCTTCGTTCGTTTGTTCATGCTTTCACGCGTTCTTTCTTTCCTACTTTCGTTCCTTCTTCCATTCGTTCGCTCCTTCGTGTTAGTTAATTCGTTTCTTCATTCCGTGATCTATTAATTTTTTTCTTCGTCCGTTTGTTCGTCCATTCGTTCACTCCTTCGTTAGTTCATTTGTTATTCCTTTCATTGATTGATTCGTCAGTCTATTCGTTCCTTTGTTCAGTCGCGGGTCCGTTTGTCCGTCAGTGAGTCAATATGTTACTGAGACAGTGAATCAGCCCCCCAGGCAGTCAAGTTAGCTTTCGATAAAGCCATTACCACTAAAATAACTAACGTTGCAAATCCATAGATACCGCAATATCATTGTTTTAGACGGCAAGGTTTGCCGAGAGACCTCTTAGCACAGCACGAACACAGTAAAACTCTGGTATCAAAGGAAAATACGTATATTTTTTTAATTTTATTTTAAAGAAAGTTCAAGTGGGATAATTTTCTTCTTGAATATATCATATTGCTTAAACAACTATTCAATCAAGATTGCAATTTTAAATATTTCATTTCAAGAAGAAAAGCTAAAGTACATATAGATACATATAGGTATGTTTTTTTTTTCTGTTTCTGGCATATTTCGGCAGCATTTTCCCCTGAAGGTTTTGAATCCGTTATTAAACGGAGAAAAAGAAATTAACCATCTATTGCGGCCGTACATGCTAATTAGATATTACCTCTTCTGCAGAACTCTTACGAAACCTTTTCAACAAAAATATCTTGAATGGACAGATTTGCATGCCGTAAGATTGACAGTATTATGTTTTATCTGTCTGTGCTTTTGTGTATTGTTATTAGCCCTGTCTGTTCTCCAAATTTGACAGACAATTTGTTTCGTGTCATTCATTCTTTCTAATCGCAAATTGATGCCTTGTAAATTATCTATCTGCTGTCAATCACCTCAACAAATGATGAGTGCGTGTTTTGTATAGACTCACAGTTGTCTTTCGGGGAGGGGTGAGTTAAAGATATCTGGCGAACAATTTTAAGATCTGTCCTTTATAAACTTACATGTGGTAAAATAGGGATTAAAAAATGGCTTTTAAAGGAAATCAGCGGACCTCAATAAGTGTAGTAATTTAAATTATCGTAAATCGTGTTTTCATGTGGCAGTGGCTTTTTCGTCATTTGAAGAACTCGGCAAACTATTTAAAATATCACAGATGTTTTTCCTGAGGGAATAGTAAAGCTGAACATAGGTCATCGTATTTGAACATCTTGTTGACAAAAATTGATGTTTGAAGCTTCAGTACGTATTTTGATTTGATTCTCTCTCTCTCTAAGATCAGATGTTTTTAAATTATTTTTTTGAGCAGAGAAATTGAAAAAAAATATGTAGTCCGTCTCCCCAACAAACCAATAGCTGAGACTAACGCTTGATCGCGCGGTGTAACTGCAATTTTTTATGTAATAGAATTTTAAAACCCCCTTTCTCGTGAACTTCGCGTAACGTAAAAAAAATATATCAAAAGGGTGAATAAAAAAGTATGTATTGCAGTTCATCTCAAGTTTGTACCATATAGAGTTGCCAATTTGTTGGGAGGGGGAAGGGAAGAGAAATTCCGAACCCCTAGGTCCTGCTTTAAAGGAATGCTAATACAATTAGTCAAGAAGTACGCCCCCAATAGTGCAACACATATTATTAAAACCACCCGTTCTCGGAACCTTTGTTGTCACAACACTCCTTGGAACCTCCCACAATTAGGGTCGAAGGAAATGTTTTTATTATTTTTCTCTGGGGCGATTTTTTAAATTTTATTTTAGCGTGTAGCAGGAATATAAAATTCCATCTTTGAGGTGAAGTTTCTGGTTATGACTGATCTTTTGAGGAATTAAGTAGCAGTAAAAAGAGAATCGACGATGTTGTTTTTGCAGCTGAATCACATCATGGCACAAAAGCCGACATAGGCATTATAAAGTTTATTAATTATGCATGCATCAATTATTCTCCAGTGAGCGACAGGTATAAATTAGCATGGGGACAATAGTAATTATGTGAAAATTCGTCAGTTGGCGCTGTCAATCAGGCAAGGCAAGGCCGCGCCAAAAGGAGTTTTTTGACGTTGACGAGTGAGTGACACCGTCGCTGTTCCATCGCCTCGTGCATTTCTTTTTAATAGTGACCAATTGTAAGTCTTTCAACCTCCCATACAAACACATTAACAGTGCAACGATTATCATTTCATTTGGTCTTCCTGGCGGGTACGTTCGCAGCTAAAATGCCAGTCGAGTATAACATTGTCTTTTCTCTTTTCGAACAGGCAGCCTTCGATGGAAGGGCTTGCGAATCGA
Organism: Stylophora pistillata; assembly: GCF_964205215.1. Taxonomy (NCBI): domain Eukaryota; kingdom Metazoa; phylum Cnidaria; class Anthozoa; order Scleractinia; family Pocilloporidae; genus Stylophora; species Stylophora pistillata. The sequence continues at coordinate 35,070,685 of NC_142525.1, forward strand.
GTGGCCACCAGTCACATGCTTCAAAGCCAAAACATCGCTACTTCGGCTCATTATGGAGGCATATCTCTGCAACAGACACAAGCGGACAAGATGCCCCCACCATCTTACGACGAAGCCCAGATAACTGTTCAAGCGGTCGACTTGCAACAACTTTCAAACATGGAGGCGGAAAAGCAAGCCATCTACCGCCATCCTTTATTGCCTCTTTTGGCTAAGTTGTTTGAAAAGTGCGAGCAGTCAACTCAAACCTGTGAATGCACTCCTGCCACGGCATTTGACAACGAAATTAAGAATGGAATTTTACAGATGAATAGGGAAGGAAAGCCTTTCTATACGGAAGATCGCGATCTCGACAACTTGGTAAGAATAAGCCGAAGCTTACTTTATACTTCGTCAGATTTAAATCGCCAAAGGTTTTCGTTTGTTGAGACGGGTTGATCATAATTTTGACAAATCTCAAAGTAATCTCGACTTGTTTTGGGTCACAGATGACATTGAAGAACTTAGCTATCTACAAGTGAATCTTTTGATGGATTAAACTTCGAGCTACAATTGTTTCAAATGTTGTAATCAACAGACTTGTTATTTGTGGCGTTGTTCTATCGAAAGCTACAAAGTCTGTAAGCTCTTCGCAAATTTTTACACACAATTGTTGCTGAAAGTGCCCGCCATGTTTCTATGTATTGTGAATGGCGGGTGGATAGATTTTTTCAGCGAAAACGCACACTATTCGCGTGTTTCAGTACAGGTACCGTAAATGGTGTTTCGTTTTGCTTCTTGATGACACTAGCAAATTTTAATCCAGATTAACTGTAAGCTTTTAATGGCGTTCTGAAAGTAAACTCATACCGAGTCATCCATGAATCCATACAAATCAATTATAGAACGTGCCATTCTAAGAACACGATAAACCCTGTTTTCCCTGGGGCATCTATATTCACAATTATCTTATTCCCAAAGCCGAATTGTGAAATTTTTGTTAAATACTTTCACTTTCCTTCTGATCGAGGATTTCCCGTCCTCTTTCTCACTCCAGCTGTGGCATGATTTCTTGATCGCTAGATTTGGTCGTTGTTTTGGAATATGGGTGGATTATAAAAACGTAATATCGTTTTCTATATTTCTGCTAATATTAACTCGGTAAGTGTATTGCAGTCGAGTTACCCTAAGGAAGCAATTTCAATGAATTGCTATTTACATATGTAAATACTTACTGAGAAATACAATTTGTTTTATTTACGATGTAAATTTTTTAGCAAACATAGTCGTGGTCTTTGAAGTTTTGTTTTTACTTTCGTTCATTTTACTCGCAAATTGTAGTATTTTCGTTTTCTCCAGGATGTTTGTTTTGAGTTTTCAGGATATGATTATCTAGAATGTCTTTAGACTTCAGATGATTTGTTTTGTTACTGGCAAAACAAGCACAGGTGGAAGTTAAATTCTCAATTTCCTCCGCCTTTTTAGTGTTTGCTAAACCTATGAAAAACTTGTGTGTGAGGTTTTTATTGGTTCAAAGCTTTCCTTACTCTTTAGTGTACTCTGCAAGAGAACATTTCTATTTTTTGTTCATTTATTCCTAGATTTTATTATTACAATTGAAATACAGCTCACATGGTTATAAACAAAAATTTTTGTTTTCAACAAAATTCGAGCGACCAAGACAGAATTTCTCCTTCCATTATCAACACAATATTAAGCAGACAAGTGATGAGAACAAAGGAAAAATGGCAAGAGTACCATATAACCCCATACATTAATTATGCATTCAGACTAGCAGACTTTGTTTGTAAAGTTTTGTCGTGAAAGACAAAGAAGTGGAATGCATAATTAATGTATGGGGTTATATGGTACTCTTTCTGAAAAAAATATAAAAAGTAGGGGATTATTTGTTGATCTAACACCAAATCCTTTAAACTAACATCATAGAGAATTGTATACCAGGCAGTAAGGAGAGTTACTAATGCGATCTTGTTTGTGTTGTCAACAGATGGTAAAAGCTATTCAAGTACTCAGGATACACCTTCTAGAGCTGGAAAAAGTGAATGAACTTTGCAAAGATTTTTGCCAGAGATACATTGCTTGTCTGAAAGGGAAAATGCAGAGTGAAAATTTGTTACGCAGCCCTCTTCAGTCTGCATACTCTCCTGCAGTGAATGTGTTAAATGCAAATGTACAACAACAGGCGACCACTCAAATCCAAGGACAACCATCAACATTTCTCCCACAACAGCAAATCACTTACTATGCTGCCCCTGCTGTGGCTCCATGCACAGTAGCAAATGCAACTCCTAGTGCAAGCGTCATTGGTTCTCCAGTTCAACAGCAAGTTGCAACTGTTGCATATGTTCCACAAGGAGTGGCACCTAATCAGCAGATTGTCATAGCACAGGTTCCCCAACAGCCCACTGTCCCTTCCACAGTAACATATGGTGCAGTGCCAGCAACTGTAACATATACCACAGTGCCAGCAAATGTAACCTACGTCAGCACACCAACTGTTGAGACTGTCACACCACCCAGACTGCAAACACATTCTTCTGGAGATGAATCTCCTACAGAAATAACGGTTCCCTCCAGTGTTCCTCTTCCTGCCCTGGACTCGCCAACAGAGGTCACTGATAAAAAGAGAACTAGACGGGGAGTGTTACCCAAGCAGGCAACAAACATTATGAAGAGCTGGCTTTTTCAACATCTGGTGGTGAGTTGATCTTGATAATTTGTTATGTCACAATTCCTTTTAGCATCAAAATTTAACAAATAAACTCATACAACAACAAACATATGAAACATATGTGTGAACTGCGGTTATGAGACGTATATGAGAACGATCCTTCGCAGTAAAGCACTATTTGAGCAATAGTGAAAATCAGACCTGAAAAAAATTTCAGGCCTGTACGGGATTCGAACCACTGACCTCTGCGATACTAGTGCAGCGCTCTACCAATTGAGCTAACAAGCCAACTGGGAGCAGGCCATCAAATTAATTCGATATAAACCCATAGATGATAAATCAAACAACAACAAACATATGAAATATATGTGTGAACTGCGGTTATGAGACGTATATGAGAACGATCCGTACGATCCCGTACAGGCCTGAAATTTTTTTCAGGTCTGATTTTCACTATTGCTCAAATAGTGCTTTACTGCGAAGGATCGTTCTCATATACGTCTCATAACCGCAGTTCACACATATGTTTCATATGTTTGTTGTTGTTTGATTTATCATCTACGGGTTTATATCGAATTAATTTGATGGCCTGCTCCCAGTTGGCTTGTTAGCTCAATTGGTAGAGCGCTGCACTAGTATCGCAGAGGTCAGTGGTTCGAATCCCGTACAGGCCTGAAATTTTTTTCAGGTCTGATTTTCACTATTGCTCAAATAGTGCTTTACTGCGAAGGATCGTTCTCATATACGTAAATAAACTCATGTGGCATAAAGAGATTCTTGTCTGACACAAGAATTTGGTTGCGACAGAGACTTGACTGGTTTACAAAATCATTTTCCTGTACAAGTTAGGAGTCTTGGAAAGAAAGAGTTCCTGAAAGAAGTAATTTGTTTTTAAAATGTTTTTTTCCTTAGCATCCATATCCAACAGAGGATGAGAAGAGAGCTATTGCAGCACAAACAAATCTAACAATACTTCAAGTAAACAACTGGTAAGCTTATAGAGCTAGACTCATCATGTATTTGGCTAAAGATGTCTTGTCAGCAAACAATGAGTACATTTTCAATAGGGTTTTTGGCCAGGAATTGGCTGTTTCTTTGTGAAACTGAAAGTTATCTTTCTCTGTAGGTTTATAAATGCCAGACGTCGCATTTTACAACCAATGTTGGATGCAAGCAATCCTGAAGGACCAAAAGCCAAAAAGTCTAAAATCCAGAGTAGACCTGCTCAGAGATTTTGGCCTGACACTCTGGTTCCTAGCCAGTTCAACACCATTCCAATAGCTCCAGCACCAGTGACTGTTCAAGCAGCCATGGTACAGGGGGCTGTCCAGCTACAAGCAGTACCCCCTGGTACAACTGTCAGTGTTCCTCCCGGTGTGGCATTACCAACTGCTATAACAATACCTAATGTTCAAGGTACAACAGTCATCCCAGGCACTGTCACTTTGCAACAACCTGCAGGGACACCAACCACCATGGTTGTTGTTACACTACCTCCCTCAGCAAGCCACGTCACCACAGTGTCGGCATCAGAAAGTTCATCAGTAGTCACGACACACCCAACAATGATCGCACCAACTGTGTCATCACAAGTGGAAACTGTTTCAGTTAGCAGTTTGTCTCCCATGTATTCTAACATTCAGCAAGGCAGTCCATCTCTTCAGAATTCTCCATTGCCAACCATGGTTCAAAATGGTGGGGAAAACAATCTTGTTAGTTCTCCACACCACATGCCCGTCAGTTCAAGTGTTAGTATGGCTGGTGTCCAAGACAGCCTGGTTGGAGTTAATACCATTTCACTTGACTCTTCAGCAGTTTCTAGAGGTTTAGTGAACTGAGTTTGTGTAGGTTAAATGAGTAATATCTGTGTGGCTAGTAGTCCCTTATTCCTATGTTCTTTCAGGTACTGGTATCTCAAATCTACAACCATCTAAAGAGAAGTATTAGCCTCAGTTATTCTTACTTGTGGGAAGTAGAGGTTTATTTGAAAATTGTGTAAATGATAGCTTCAGTATTCTTTTTTTTTTCCCTTTGTGCAGTGTTCCATTTCTGAGCTAATTTTACCTCAATTTCAAAACCAGGCTGAAGATACTCTACCTTTCTAAGGCTTGTGTGTTCATTCTGTGAAAATGGCAAAATGGATGAAGCTGTTTTTATGGATGCTGAATATATATGTATTGAGGATGGCGTTAACTGGTATCAGTAACATTGTTTAACTGTTAATTTTTTATGTAAACAACATGTCAATGTGCAAGTGCAAATTATCTTTCTGATGTTCCCTATATCCAGTGATGTACCCCAAGTTGCATGGGCTGTCTGAAGTCATGTTACATGATTCTTATGATGTTTAAATTGTTGGAAAAGTGTGTCAAATGCCAAAACTGCAAGATCACAGGTATACGTAATGGTGTTTTGAAACAAGTGTATGGAGCTTTTAATTGGTTTGCATTGATTCCAATACTAGGGGAGAACATTTTTCAATCACGTGATATTTGAATAGCAGAGTAAGTAACGGTTTGGTGTTGTCTTTGTGAGTGCTGGAACTTCCTTCAGTATTGTGGTTGCTGATTTAATGATGCTTTGCTACCTTGTGTTCTGTCTGCACAAAGAAATAGTGCTCATTTGGGACTCAAATGGCAGTATTGCAGAATGTAATATTCACTTGGACTTGTTTTACAGTAGCTTTGCATGCAAATTTCACCTAGATTCTGAAAGAAAGTGTGATGGCCTAGAACTTCATCTCACAGGCCCTGCAAGCTGATTCTCCCAAATGGGTACAATAAAATTCTCTGAGAGTTGGGTGTTGTTTCCAAGCAATATATTTTAGTTGACATTTCTTTTTTATTTCCCCTTACAAGTCTGTTTTAATAGTGTAATGAATTTGCAAGGAGAACCTAGGTAGAGATTGCTTCTAGAGGAAAAGGGTTCATTTATTTTGCTAACGATCCCCCAAAGGTGCAAAGCTGCATTAGTTGTTATATGTTACTTGTCTATGTGTGTTCAAGTTTGAATTTTTTCAAGATCATTACTGGTTGTGTTGTTCCATGTAAACTACATGGCTGTTCCTCTTGTTATTATTGCCTAGCCTATACATATTTCTTTTTATGAGTCATTCCAGCTGGTTATAAGTCTAGCAGGTGTGATTGAAATTTGCAAAAAGATTGCGTTCGACTGAAAACTATGATTTTTAACTGTATAAATTAAGAGGAGAATAAGAGATTTTATAAAGAAAATAATAACTCAAACAAGTATAATTTTATAATGTATATTATTTTATGGAGCTGTATATTGCTGTTAAATTATTAACAAGTGAATATTTTATGACTTGTTGGTCAGATATTTGGTTAAAACATTGAGGTATATTTTTAGTTAAGTAAGACATTCAACCTGTATTGAAGTAAAAGTCAAATGACTGTTAGATGTCATGGAATATTAGTTATTAAAGTAATGCTTATGGAACATCACATTTTTCCATGGTAACTTCAAGCTGTTGATGTAGTGATGTGTAGTTAGCTTTTTACAGAGAAACCAAGTGGTCGTTAAGCCATTGCATTTTAATCGGTACATGAAACAATCCACAATCCTTGTCAAATTTTGTCGAAACTCCTGGCTCCTCACCCAATGTAAAGTCTTTTTGCAACTGGTCCAGTTTTCTTGTTACCAGGATACATACATACATAGGTACGTTAGTTGACCACTCCCCATGGGGGCTTTTTAGGGCCAATTCCCACCCATCCCACCCCAGGGGAGGATATCTACAACACAGTAATCTCGTGCGTGGGTAATTAACGTCTCCTACCCCTAAACCTGCAGGAGACGGGACCTACGGTTCATTCGTCCTTATCCGAGAAGACTAGAATATCTATCCATTTCTTGATTATAGAAAGGTAGCAAATTCTCCTCATTTTAAGACCATGAGTATTGGCCTGGCCGGGGCTCGAACCCTCGACCTGCCGCACAACACAATCCGGCGCTCTAACCAATTGAGCTAACTGGGGGGGCGGTGTAGGATCGAAGTAGTAAGAAGGAAATGAGTGACTGCACTAGGGTTGTTTGTTAAGTTACACCATGACGTGACTATTGTAAACAAGACTGTTTGCAGTCGTAATACATAACAAAAGGGTTCCCTATCAGTCGTTCAAAATTGCGCTCGAGTTGTTATTCAGTACCCTTATGCATCGATCAATTCTAAGCTTCAGCATTTTCCCTACCGGACATTCGAACTTTAGAAGATTGGTTTGCCAAAATCACGTTCAAATTCCCTTCTCAAGCGCCTAAAGACGACAACATCATTGACCGTGATTCTCCACTCAGCTTTTAAAACTAGATCTTGTAGACCTTTACTTTTGAGCCAATTGCATGCGAAAGTGAACCCATTACATTTTATTCACCGATATCCGCGAAAAACCGAACACTTGTGTTCCGCTAGAAAGACTTGGCACTTCTGGTTTAACATATGCACTTCTGGTTTTAACATATGTAGTCTGGTTTAACAGTCAAATCGACAGTCACTATTACTGATACTGACCGGCCGAATGGGAAGACATCAAGCCCTTTTACAACTCGAGTGAATTTAACCCTGACTACATATGTCTAGTTTATCCTCTGTGACTTGCGTGCGAAGCGTCTCTACTACATGTGACGCACCTAGGCACACGTAGACGGGAGGCATCTTCTCACGCATGCCAGAGACTTGTGATGCAAACCACGGGTTCAGGAGACCCCTGGGACCTCGGGATTTCACGCAAGACTCTGGGAAACATCTGACGTCTCTGTGGCTTGCGAGCGAAGCATCTCGACTACATGTGACGCAACTAAGGACACGTATCCGGTAGGCATCTTCTCACGCATGCCACAGATCTGTGACGCAAACCACGGGTTTAGGAGACCCTTGGGACTTCGGGATTTGACGCAAGACTCTGGGAAAATCTGACGCCTCTGTGGCTTGCATGCGAAGCATCTCTACTGCATGTGACGCACCTCAGCACACGTATCCAGTGGGCATCTTCTCACACATGCAACAGACCTCTAACGCATGCCACAGATTTGTGACGCAAACCACGGGTTTAGGAGACCTCTAAGATTTCGTGATTTCACTGGGAAACATCTGACGCCTCTGTTGCTTGCGTGCGAAGCATCTCTACTACATGTGACGCACCTCAGCACACGTATCTGGGATGCATCTTCTCACGCATGTCACAGATCTGTAACGCATGCCACAGATCTGTTTCGCAAAGTACATATTTAGGAGGCCCCTGGGATCTCGGAATTTGACGCACGACTCTGGGAAACATTTAACGCCTCTGTGGCTTGTAGGCGAAGCATCTCTACTACATATGACGCACCTCAACACACGTATCCGGGAGGCATCTACCCACGCATGCCACAGATCTGTGACCCAAACCACGAGTTTAGGAGACCCCTGGGATCTCCCCATTTTACGCACGATTCTGGAAAACATCTGACGCCTCTGTGGCTTGCACTCGAAGCACCTCTACTACATGTGACGGACCTCAGCAGACGTATCGGGGAGGCATCTTCTTACGCATACCACAGATCTTAAACGCATGCCACAGATCTGTGACGGAAACCACTCGCTTAGGAGACCCCTGTAACATCGGGTTTTTACGCAGGACTCTGGGAAACATCTGACGCCTCTGTGGCTTACGTTTGAAGCATCTGTACTACACGTGACGCACCTCAGCAAACGTTTCCGGGAGGCATATTCTCACGCATGCCGCAAATCTGTAACGCATGCCACAGATCTGTGACGCCGCAAACCACGGGTTTAAGAGACCCTTGGGGACCTCGGGATTTCATGCACGACTGTAAGAAATATCTGACGCCTCTGTGGCTTGCTTGCGAAGCATGTCTACTACATGCGACGCACCTCAGCACACGTATCCGGGAGGCGTCTTCTCATGCATGCCATAGATCTTTAACGCATGCAGCAGATCTGTGACGCAAACTACGGGTTTAGGAGACCCCTGGGACGTCGGAATTTCACGGACGACTCTGGGAAATATCTAACGCCTCTGTGGCTTGCGTGCGAAGCATCTCTACTAAATGTGACGCACCTCAGCACACGTATCCGGGAGGTATCTTCTCACGCATGTCTCAGATCTGTAACGCATGCCACAGATACGTACTTCACGTTTTAAATCCACTTTTGTAAATAGATGTCTTTTTCGCATTGTCTGCTATTAATAGTTAGTTGTATTTCTATCTTAATCTGTTTTATATTTCATTTTTTGTAAATAATGACACGGTTGATGCATTATTGCTTTTAATAAAGACCATTATTATTATTATTATTATTATCATTATTATTATTATTATTATTATTATTATTATTATTATTATTATTATTATTATTATTATTAGATCTGTGACACCGCATTGGACCAACATCTAAGAATACTGTTTTGGGAGGGTCTGAAATCTTCAATCAAAGATAAGGCGCGGCACAAAAAAAGTGAATGCAAGACGCTCGGTGAACCTATGGTTGGGTTTCAGGTGACGTCACAAGCTTTGCTGAAGTTAGTGTCGGCCATGTTGGTGTCCCTCGGGTGTCAAATTCATGAATAATTAGTCGATTTCTATAGTGAAGCCCTCTCTCTTATCGCCGTATTATTTCGCCAACTACATGAATATCCAGACAGAAAAAGCGATAAAAGTATCCGGCATTCATCTTAAGGTATCCCAGTGCTCTCTGAGTATGCCGAAAGCTTAGAGAGTTGGAAGGAAAGATGTTTGCAAAAGATCTCGGTCATTGGGGTTGACCCTGCAAGCATACCAGCCGAGAAGTTCAGTCCAAAATGCTTGCCTCCTGTGGAAGCGTCGGACTTGCTGAGTTACCTCGTTCTTGAGACCAGCTTCTCCACCAAGAAGCAGTTCAAGGCGTTCAAGAGTCTAGAGGCGTTTAATCAAATGGTGTCGGGATTTGTAACCTCAGTTGTAGGCAAAGTAATCGCCGGCAAGTATGCCGTGAGAGCACGAGTTTGGCATTCACAGCATATGAATGATCCTTTAGTGAACATTTGGGTCATTTCCGAAAACGATGGGACTATTTTGTCAGCCCATTGCTTGGGATGCAAAGCTGGACTGGCTGAGTCATGCTCACATATCGCAAGTGTTTTATTTATGTTTGAGGCAACTACTAGAATTCATGGCAAGCTCGCTGGGTGTCACGAAAACTCAGACACCGAAAACTCAGGTCCCTCGAAATGTTCTCCAAGCTTTCGAAGTGCTCCATAATTCGATAGTGCATAGCATAAAGCATGAACCAATTTTTTTTATAATATAACCGGTGGAACAATGCAACAAATCCGACGCGAAAGACGGACAACAATATCAAGAGTGATTCTTCAGTGAAGCGAATCGTGACGGCGCTGATGCCGAGTCTTCTTTCGCGTTGTTTTTCTCTTTTTTATTTTTATTTTTTTTATTTATTACAATTTAATGACACATATAACTTACTTACTTACTTACATTAATAGATAATAATACAAAAGAGTAAAAAGAGAGGTGCCATAAGGATGGTCCGCAAAAGAGATAAATCCCCATGCACGGCAGACCACCTTAAACAAAAAAAAACAAATCCAAACTAAAATCAATCAAATCTTGCAGTCAAATAATCCCTTACACCCCTTTTAAAACAAGAAACACTTGGAGCCTAACGGACCGATAGTGGCAGCCCATTCCACATGTGGACAATCCTATTAAAATAGCAAAACCTAAAAGTATCAGTCCTCGCGTAGTTCAGCCTCATTTAAGAACTCTAGCCCAAGGGTCGCAAAATTGTCTTCGTTTTGGGACTGGTGGGCCGAGTCTCTGTTTGTATCCATTATTATCGCGAAATATTTAAGAATTTTAACAGAGCGACAACAAGGATCTGTGCAACGAAGTACAAAAAGGTAAACAAACGTCCCTTTCGGCTCGTCAAAATCACGCCACATTTTAATACTTTGATGTTGGAGCGAGCGCATTTGATCCCGTTAACTGTGAATGAAAAGTTCAAAATTAACGGGAAAAATGGAGGTAAATCTAAGCTAAATGAAGTCTTGTGTCACTCTAAAATGTTTTAATACTCAACCATCGAACGATTTTGCGAAACGTGCAACTTGCGGCCTTGCTTTTGCTGCTTCAGTTGGATCAAGACCCAAAAGGTCAAAATACACGAGGGATTACCAGGAGTGATCATGAGTCGAGTTTATCTCCTGAATTTTCGAGGAGTCTGAGTTTTCGGGGTCTGAGGTCTGAGGTCTGAGTTTTCGGGGTGTGAGTTTTCGTGACACCCCAAGCTTACTTGCACTCAGGTAAAATGCTCATGGATTTTGCCGACATAGGTCAATGAAGTGCCGTATGCGAGGGCTAAAGACATCGATTTCTCATCGGCTAAGAAGCTCAAAGAAAAGCTCGACCAAAAAATCGAGGATCTACAACAGCCGCAAGCCTCGAACCATACAACAACTTCTGGTTCCTCCTGTTCTTCCCCTTGATTTGTGATGATCTTAGGTATAGCGCATCAGATCATATATATAATGAATTTTGCGCTATAGAGATCATAAAATTATTAAATTATTATACGAAAAAATCCTTAGTCTTTACGCTTTCCACTTTTGCTCGAACAGCCAACAATAATGCATAAAACCATCCCTTCTTTCTCACATGAACTCTTCGTTAGATACGGTTTGTTTACGCTCGAGGGACACCAAGATGGCGGATATTAACCGTTGCTAAGGTATTGGTCACGTGGGTGAAACCCAAGGATTTTCGCCGCTCGATGTGGAGAGCGAGAAGTTGATTTATCACCTATGCCCAAACGAGTTGTCAAGTACCAGCAGGCGACAGCCTAAGTGGGCGAGCGAATTTTGTGCTACAATGGCCAAGGAGGAGAAGTCTGCCCTTGCCTGTAAACTCTCTCCACCTGCCGAGCTGAAGCCTTTTAGAGAACAGAGTAGAGGTTCGCAGGGAGACCAGTACAGTCCTCTTACGTGCTACAGGTGTGACCAAGTCGGACACATTCAGCGAGGTTGCCGAAATGTTCCCTATACACCGTAATCGGGAAACGCCAACCCGTCCCCATCCTCGGAGACCCAGGGGCTGTGAATCGATTTCAAGTTAGGGGCAGAAGACCCAGGGGCTGTGAGTCGATTTCAAGTTAAGGGCAGAAGAGCCCCTGGGGACATTGTCTTACAAGACTAGTTCCAAACGGTCGCAGTCGTTCTGTCATCTGACTGGTGCCAAAAAATCTTTGTGTTTTTCTGCCCAATCAGAGTGAAGTGTGCTTTACAGTCCTTTCGTGTGTTTTAACACGCACATATACAAGAAACTCAGTTGCTCGCTTTGGTTGTTTGGGCCGTGCGACGGAGCCTTGGTCGAGGTGAAAAGTGTCAGTCTCAGAACACAATGTAAGCGAAATCGATCAGATTGTCCGCAAAAATCTCACCGGAAATTATACTGAATACTTTCGCAGGTATCATAAGAGAACGTGTACAAAAGTTTGCGAGGTTCGTATAAAACTGGTTGCAGGCGTTGATATGTCGCTTTAAACGTTAAACGAGATGTAAGCTTAAATCTGTCTAGATTTTTTGTACAATTTGGGCATATGGTATTTCGTGGACTGGACTGGACTGGATTGGACTAGTAAAACGAGGACTAGTAAAACGAGGACTAGTAAAACGAGGACTAGTAAAACGAGGACTAGTAAAACGTGGACTAGTAAAACGCGGACTAGTAAAACGCGGACTAGTAAAACGACAACAACAAAAAAAACAATTTCATACGAAGTCGATCATAAGACTTAATGGCAAGCCAATTTAGTAAGTGACAATCCCTGTTTGACTTTTAAGCTGCAAATGGGTTTGACATGCGCCAGATACAAACGAATTTATAAGTTTAGCCTAAGAAAGAATTTATTCAGCACCAGTTCAAAATCCTAAAATACACTTTCGTCGTAAATTTCACGGCAGAAACGCAGGAATTCGATGAATAAAAGTCGCATTAAATCTCCTTGTGTGTAGGTAGAAAGAGTCTCATTGACTTCAGCTTTTCGGTGGAAGAAACCACCGATTTACACACGCCATTACAGAAAACAAACAAGCAGACTGACAACTCCCGGCCAAAACACATATTTGCATTCACTTACAATTTGACTTTCCGTGAAATTTTAAAACGGAACAGAGGTAAATCTTCGAAGATTAACCGTCGTTGGAAATAAAAAATACTTTCCGTAAGATCTCTAACTGTTTTTCTCTTTACGAGAAAATCGTCGCATGATAATTTAACTCGTGTGTGTTTGTCATACCAGTACTGCTGTTTCTTCAAAAGCGTATGCTTCTTTCTTCTTCAATTGACAGGTGTCACATCGTCACAGTTGCTTATCAAAAAAATGTTTCGGCGAAAACATCCTCTTTAACTTGAATAACGCTTGTTTTCTTTATAACTCACTCGCCATCAAATTGTGAAGTTCAAGGAGGATTTTCCCTTAATTAACCTCGTAATTGTAGCCCTAAATCATTCGGGTTCTTTTAGCAATCATTGTTTTTATGCGTTAGAAAAAGATAAAAGTGTTATTCACCAGCATAGGTCGGTCCGTAATGGGAACTTCTGAACTGTCATATATTTCTGAACTGTTCAAAAATTGGTGTAGCATCCTGGATTCTTTAAGGCTCGGGTCGCATTACGACCGAATTGTTTACTCTAGGGATTAAACTCTGTCAACACAAGCATTTTCTAGTGCGACCCAATTTTTGCGGTTTCCTAAAAGTTTCAAAATTCTAAAAATCATCAAAGACGCCGGTGTGCCTGGGTGGGGCTGACCGATTTTGCCAAATTTTTTTGAAACGAAAGGACCCGCGTCCGTTGCGGACAAAGTTGTCATTTGTGCGTGCGTGTGAAAAAAGATAAAAACCAAAAAGAGCGGGAAACACATATTTGCATTCACTTACAATTTCACTTTCCGTGACTTTTAAAACGGAACAGAGGTAAATCTTCGAAGATTAATCGTCGTTGGAAATAAAAAATACTTTTCGTAAGATCTCTGTTTTTCTCTTTACGAGAAAATCGTCGCATGATCAGTTAACACGTGTGTGTTTGTCACACAAGTACTGCTGTTTCTTCAAAAGCGTATGCTTCAATTGACAGGTGTCACATCGTGACAGTTACTTTTCAAAAAAATGTTTGAAAATTTGTTCGGAAGCCTTTTAACTATCTTTACACTGACAAATAAAAATATTTCGGCGAAAGCTTTCTCTTTAATTTGAATAACGTTTGTTTTCTTTATAACTCACTCGCTATAAAATTGTTCAGTTCAAGGAGGATTTTCCCGTAAATAAACTCGTAATTGTAGCCCTAAAATCATTCGGGTTCTTCAAATTAAAGAGAAAACTTTCAACGAAAGATTTTTATTTGTAAAGGTAGTTAAAAGGCTTCCGAACAAATTTTCAAACATTTTTTGGAAAAGTAACTGTCAAGATGTGACACCTGTCAATTGAAGCATACGCTTTTGAAGACACAGCAGTACTTGTGTGACAAACACACACGAGTTAATTGATCATACGACGATTTTCTCGTAAAGAGAAAAACAGAGATCTTACGAAAAGTATTTTTTATTTCCAACGACGATTAATCTTCGAAGATTTACCTCTGTTCCGTTTTAAAATGTCACGGAAAGTGAAATTGTAAGTGAATGCAAATTGTGTTTTGGAGTCGTCAGTCTGCTTGTTTGTTTTCTGTAACGGCGTGTGTAAATCGGTTATTCTTCCACCGAAAAGCTGAAGTCAATGAGACTCTTTCTACCTAGACACAAGGAGATTTAATGCGACTTTTATTCATCGAATTCCTGCGTTTCTGCCGTGAAATTTACGACGAAAGTGTATTTTAGAATTTTGAACTGGTGCTGAATAAAATTCTTTCTTAGCCTAAACTTATAAATTCGTTTGTATCTGGCGCATGTCAAACCCATTTGCAGCTTAAAAGTCAAACAGGGATTGTCACTTACTAAATTGGCTTGCCATAAGTCTTATGATCGACTTCGTATGAAATTGTTTTTTTTGTTGTTGTCGTTTTACTAGTCCGCGTTTTACTAGTCCGCGTTTTACTAGTCCTCGTTTTACTAGTCCTCGTTTTACTAGTCCTCGTTTTACTAGTCCTCGTTTTACTAGTCCGCGCTTTACTAGTCCGCGTTTTACTAGTCCAGTCCAGTCCAGTCCAGTCCAGTCCAGTCCGTGGAATGTCATATGCCACGGAATACCATATGCCTACAATTTGCTGTGACTGAAACTTTGCCAATCTCGTGAAGTTATTTCGTCGCACGGGCCACGCAGGTATGTCGAGCAACTGGCATTTCGAAAGATTTATTATCACCCGACGTTAAGTGTGACATT
Source organism: Stylophora pistillata (assembly GCF_964205215.1). Lineage (NCBI taxonomy): Eukaryota > Metazoa > Cnidaria > Anthozoa > Scleractinia > Pocilloporidae > Stylophora > Stylophora pistillata. The sequence continues at coordinate 35,085,745 of NC_142525.1, forward strand.
CGCCCTTGTTCGATATCCGACCACGATTTTGTTTTTCTTACCTTTGATATTCCCACCGCTGTAAAACGCGGTCCAGGCGTTTGGTGTTTTAACAACTCTCTTTTGAACGATAAGGATTTTTGCGCTACTATAGAGAAATTAATCGATGATCATGTACGTTTTTTATCTTGTTTTCCGTGTCTCCAAGATTGGTGGGAGTTTTTAAAACAGTCTATTAAAGAAGAAACGATCTCCTTTTCCCGTAAAAAGCGAAGACAACTGCAAAGAGACCAGGTAATTTTGACGAACAAATTGATCCGTCTTCGTCAACGTTTAGTTGACGGAGACAATTCCGTTATCCCTTTAATTTCTGACACCGAATGTCGTTTGAAAGCCCTTCGAACTAAACAAGTCGAAGGAATCATTATTCGTAGTAGAGCAGAATGGTTAGAGGAAGGCGAACGCCCCAGTCGGTACTTTTTTAATTTACAAAGAATTAAAGCTCAACGATCCCACATCTCTTCGGTTTATGATTCTACCGGTATCGAAGTCTCCTCCCAAGAAGAGATTGAAAAAGCTCATATCGATTTCTACACTCAGCTCTTTTCCGAAGAACCGATAGATGCTGCTCTTCAAGAAGATCTTTTATCCTCTCTATCACGGAAATTAACTTTTGATCAGGCGTCATCTTGTGAAGGCGAGATCACGCTTGACGAACTTACTCTCGCTATGAAAAATATGAATAGGAATAAATCGCCTGGCCCTGATGGCCTTTCGGTTGAATTCTACGCTAGATTTTGGGATCGTTTAGCTCCACATTTATGTCAAGTCTTAAATGCATGCTACCAAACCGGAGAGATGTGTGATTCCATGAAGATGAGCAACACACGCGTTATTTTTAAGAAAGGAGATCGTAAGAATCTGAAAAATTGGCGTCCGATTTCTCTCTTAAACGTTGACTATAAGTTATGCTCAAAAGTTCTCTCTCTTCGACTCTCTAAAGTTCTGGAATATATCGTTGACCCTGATCAAACTTGTTCTGTGCCCGGACGCAAAATTACATCAAACTTACATTTACTCAGGGACATCTTAGATTACATCGACCGCACGAATGAAACCGGCATTTTGCTCAGTTTAGATCAAGAGAAAGCCTTCGATCGCGTTAATCGCACCTTTCTGCAAAGCCTCTTACCCGTTTTGGTTTTGGCCCGTCTTTTTGTTTTTGGATCAACACTTTATATAATGGGGCCAATATGCGTGTTATTGTTAATGAATGGCTAACCGATGCGATTCCTTTGTCTCGTGGGGTAAGACAGGGGGATTCCCTGTCTCCCCTACTCTATGTTTTGTGCGTTGAAACTCTCGCATGCAAAATCCGAAATAATCCTGAAATCGAAGGTTTTCTCCTTCCGGGCGTACGTAGTCTCTGCTATAAAGTTGGAAATTATGCTGACGATACGACCTGTATAGTGAAATCTTATCGCTCTCTGCAAGTTCTATTCAACATGATTACTATTTACGAGCGTGGCTCTGGGGCACGCCTTAATCTGACTAAAACAGAGGCCATGTGGTTGGGGGCGTGGCGTAAGCGCGACGGCCTCAAATGGGTGACAAAAATTAAAATTCTAGGCGTTGTTTTCGGCCGCGATACTGAATTAGATAATTGGCAGCCAAGACTAGAGAAATTAGAAAAATATCTAAATTTATGGAAATCCCGCTCTCTTTCTCTTGTCGGTCGATCACTCACCGTTAACACCCTCGGAATTAGCAAGCTCCTATATCGCTCTACAGTTTTGTGTGTCCCAAAATGGGTAATTCCTAAGGTGAACGCTTTAATCTGGCCATTTGTCTGGGGTTGTCGAATTGAAACAGTGAGCCGAGCGACCTGCCACTAATCTCTTAACAGTGGCGGTCTCGGCATTTTGAATTTCCTGATCAAAGGTAAATCTCTTAAATTAGCCTCAGTCGTTTCTAATCTAGATAATCGCGAATCAAAATCCTTTTATTTGGCCAGATATTTTCTAGGCTCTAGGCTTGCCTCTTGTCGCTCGGAGTGGAGCTCTCTTCGAGATAACTCCACCCCGAGTACACAGATCTTGACGCCCTATTATGAGAATGTTCTGTCGGCGCTCACCACTCTACGTGGGATTCTCTCCCGCACGGAGTGGCGCGATTTTGAATTTTCTTCCAAGAAATGTTATCGAACTCTCTTGAAGGAAAACTCCACATCTCCAATTCTTCATCGCTTTTGGACTCCCTTCCTTCCGATTGACTTTAATCTTGACAAATTTTGGAATTTAGTGCGAGATGACTTTTCTGAAAATTATAAGAACGACATACTCTGGAAAATTGTACTTCGCGCTATTAAGGTCCGCGATTCTCTAAAGAATTGGGGATATATCGACTCAGATAAGTGCGCCTCCTGTTCCCGTAAAGAAACTATAGATCACTGTTTTCTCAATTGCCCCCGTGTGAAATCCGTATGGACCTACT